>NC_053024.1:107962940-108276489 GCF_003073215.2 Triticum urartu | reverse complement strand
GAATTCTATGCACTTATGATTGGAACTATTAGCAAGCATCCACAACTACTAATGTTCATTAAGGTAAAACCAAACCATAGCATTAAGATATATTGGCCCCCCTTTAATCCCGTATGCATCAATTTCTATGCTAGGTTGAAGCTTCTGTCACTCTTGCCCTCCAATACATAGTCCTATCAACATACAACTAACCCTAGGGTGTGATCCACGCGCACAATCATATGTTGGGCACCAAAGGACAGCAACATAATCACAAGCAAATTAAATCAATCATAGCAATTCATCATCACCGATAGGACAATGAAAATCTACTCAGACATCATAGGATGGCAACACATCATTTGATAATAATATGAAGCATAAAGCACCATGTTCAAGTAGAGGGTACAGCGGGTTGCGGGAGAGTGGACCGCTGTAGATAGAGGGGGGAAGGTGATGGAGATGTTGGTGAAGATGGCAGAGGTGTTGGTGTAGATCGCGGTGATGATGATGGCCCCCGGTGGCACTCCGGTGCCACCGGAAGCGAGGGGGAGAGAGCCCCCCTCCTTCTTCTTCTTCCTTGACCTCCTCCGTAGATGGGAGAAGGGTTTCCCCTCTGGTCCATGGCCTCCATGGCAGGGGAGGGGCGAGAGCCCCTCCGAGATTGGATCTGTCTCTCTGTCTCTCTCTGTTTCTGCGTTCTCAGATTCTACCCTTTCACCGTTTCTTATATTCCCGGAGATACGTAACTCCGATTGGGCTGAAATTTTGACACGATCTCTATCCGGAAATTAGCTTTCTTGCAGCGAAAGAAGGGCACCAACCGCCTTACGGGTGGCCCACGAGGGTTAGGGGCGCGCCTGGGGGGGGGGCAGGCGCGCCCTCCTGCCTCGTGGGCACCTCGGGCACCGTCTCGCATGGATTTTTCTTCCCAAAAATCATATATATTCCAAAAAAAATCTCCATCAGTTTTTATTCCGTTTAGACTCCGTTTGATATGGATATTCTGCGAAACAAAAAACATGCAACAAACAGGAACTGGCACTGGGCACTGGATCAAATGTTAGTCCCATAAATAGTATAAAAAGTTGCCAAAAGTATATGAAACTTGTAGAATATTGGCATGGAACAATAAAAAATTATAGATACGACAGAGACGTATCAGCATCCCCAAGCTTAATTCCTGCTCGTCTCGAGTAGGTAAATGATAAAAAAGATAATTTTTGATGTGGAATGCTACCTAGCATAATCTTGATCACATATCTAATCATGGCATGAATATTAAGACACGAGTGATTCAAAGCAATAGTCTATCATTTGACATGAAAACAATAATACTTCAAGCCTACTAATGAAGCAATCATGTCTTTCCAAAATAACATGGCCAAAGAAAGTTATCCCTACAAAATCATATAGTCTGGCTATGCTCCATCTTCTTCACACAAAATACTCACATCATGCACAACCCCGATGACAAGCCAAGCAATTGTTTCATACTTTTGACGTTCTCAAACCTTTTCAACTTTCACGCAATACATGAGCGTGAGCCATGGACATAGCACTATAGGTGGAATAGAATGGTGGTTGTGGAGAAGACAAAAAGGAGAAGATAGTCTCACATCAACTAGGCGTATCAACGGGCTATGGAGATGCCCATCAATAGATATCACTGTGAGTGAGTAGGGATTGCCATGCAACGGATGCACTAGAGCTATAAGTATATGAAAGCTCAAATTGAAACTAAGTGGGTGTGCATCCAACTTGCTTGCTCATGAAGACCTAGGGCATTTGAGGAAGCCCATCGTTGGAATATACAAGCCAAGTTCTATAATGAAAATTCCCACTAGTATATGAAAGTGATAACTCAAGAGACTCTCTATATGAAGAACATGGTGCTACTCTGAAGCACAAGTGCGGTAAAAGGATAGTAACATTGCCCCTTCTCTCTTTTTCTCTCATTTTTTTATTTTTTTATATTTTTTTGGGCCTTATCTTTTTTCTGGCCTTTCTCTCTTTTTTTATTTTTTTTTTCATTTTTTTCATCTGGAGTCTCATCCCGACTTGTGGGGGAATCATAGTCTCCATCATCCTTTCCTCACTGGGGCAATGATCTAATTATGATGATCATACTTACAACTCAATATTCAGAACAAAGATATGACTCTATATGAATGCCTCTGGCGGTGTACCAGGATGTGCAATGATCTAGCGTAGCAATGACATGAAAAAATGGACAACCCATGAAAACATCATGCTAGCTATCTTACGATCATGCGAAGCAATATGACAATGAATGCTCAAGTCATGTATATGACGATGATGGAAGTTGCATGGCAATATATCTCGGAATGGCTATGAAAATGCCATGATAGGTAGGTATGGTGGCTGTTTTGAGGAAGGTATATGGTGGGTTTATGGTACCGGCGAAAGTTGCACGGTACTAGAGAGGCTAGCAATGGTGGAAGGGTGAGAGTGCGTATAATCCATGGACTCAACATTAGTCATGAAGAACTCACATACTTATTGCAAAAATCTATTAGTCATCGAAACAAAGTACTACGCGCATGCTCCTAGGGGTATAGATTGGTAGGAAAAGACCATCGCTCGTCCCCGACCGCCACTCATAAGGAAGACAATCAATGAATACCTCATGCTCCAACTTCGTTACATAACGGTTCACCATACGTGCATGCTACGGGAATCACAAACCTCAACACAAGTATTTCTACAATTCACAACCACCCACTAGCATGACTCTAATATCACCATCTTTATGTCGCAAAACTATTGCAAGGAATCAAACATATCATATTTAGTGATCTACAAGTTTTATGTAGGATTTTATGACTAACCATGTGAATGACCAGTTCCTGTCATCTCTCTAAATAGATATAAGTGAAGAAAGAGAGTTTAATTCTTTATACAAAAGATATGCCCGTGCTCTAACAAATATAAGTGAAGAAAAAGAGCATTCTACAAATGGCGGTTCTCTATGTAAAGAGAAACAGGCAATCCAAACTTCAAATGATATAAGTGAAGCACATGAAGCATTCTATAAAGCCATACTCAAAAGATATAAGTGAAGTGCATTGAGCATTCTATAAATCAACCAAGGACTATCTCATACCAGCATGGTGCACAAAAGAAAAATGAAAACAAAATGCAAAAGACGCTCCAAGATTGCACATATCGCATGAACGAAACGAATTCGAAAACATACCGATACTTGTTGAAGAAAGAGGGGATGCCTTCCAGGGCATCCCCAAGCTTAGACGCTTGAGTCTACTTGAATATTTACTTGGGGTGCCTCGGGAATCCCCAAGCTTGAGCTCTTGCCTCTCTTCCTTCTTCTCACATCGTGACCTTCTCGATCATCGAACACTTCATCCACACAAAACTTCAACAGAAAACTCGGTAAGATCCGTTAGTATAATAAAGCAAATCACTACTCTAAGTACTGTTGCAAACCAATTAATATTTTATTTTTTCATTGTTTCTACTGTAATATAACTTCTTCATGGCTTAATCCACTAATATAAATTGATAGTTTCATCAAAACAAGCAAACTATGCATCAAAAACAGAATCTGTCTAAAACAGAACAGCCTGTAATAATCTGAACATTCACCATACTTATGATACTTGAAAAATTCTACCAAAATTAGGAAAAATAAACAATTTATATAGAAGACAGTGAAAAAATAATCAGAACCATTTGACGTTCCAGCTAAAAAGGTAAAATCGCGCACTACAGCCAAAGTTTCTGTCCTGCACCGTACAAACCATCAAGAAAATGTAAACATCCTAAAGGCAAACCTTGACACATTATTTTTATTTATAAATTTTATAAAAGCACACAAAAGAAATAAATGACTCTCTAAAACTTCCGGGTTGCCTCCCTGGCAGCGCTTTCTTTAAAGCCATTAAGCTAGGCATATAGTGCTCAAGTAATGGATCCACCCGGATCCCAAGGTATATCAAAGCCAATTTTAATTAACAATGATTTGTAATTTAGTGGTGAGCACAAGGTAACATATATCATGTAATGACGAAGTCTAACTCTCTTCCTATGCATCGGCATGTCATAAAAGAACAATTCATGCACACAAAGTAAAGGCCGATGCATAGTATAAACAGTTTCGTACAATTTTATCATATTGGAAACATAGAGAGGTGGAGATATAGTTCCTCTCTCATAATAATTGCAAGTAGGAGTAGCAAGAACATGCATATTATATCTATCAAAATCATCATGTGCAACGGTAAAAGGCAACCCATCAATATATTCCTTAATAAGGGCAAACTTCTCCGATATAGTGTAGTCGGGAGAATTCAAAAAGATAATAGGACTATCATGTGTGGGTGCAATAGCAACAATTTCATGTTTAACATAAGGAACTATAGCAAGTTCATATCCATAAGAATAATTCATATTGGCATCTTGGCCACAAGCATAGCAATCATCATCAAAAAGGGATATTTCAAAAGAATCAACGGGATCATAACAATCATCATAGCAATCATCCTCCGGTAAGCACGAAGGGAAATTAAAAAATGTATGAGTTGAAGAGTTACTCTCATTAGAAGGTGGGCATGGGTAGCTAATCCGCTCTTCCTCCTTTTGTTCTTCGCTCTCCTCATCATCTTTTTCATCCAATGAGCTCACAGTTTCATCAATTTCTTCTTCCATAGACTCCTGCAAAATATTAGTCTCTTCTTGGACAGCGGAGTAGTACTCAATATATGGTTCAACATAGGCATTAGAAGCATAATTATCATAGCAATATTTAAGTATGGAAAATTTTTCAGATTTGTAAAGAGTAGCATCATACTTTTTAATCAAAGAAGCAATTTCGTACGCACCCTTAAAAGCAACAAATTCTTCAATTTGTTGAACATCATAGTAACTATAAACACCCTTAGCATAAGAGGATACGATTCCATTATCACTAAACAAACATTGGTAGGGAAGGTGTTTCTTAGGGTCTTCAGAACAACAAGTATAATCATATATTTCACATAAATTCCAAGCATAGCATTGCAAACGATGAATTTGATCCAGTAAAGTTTTCCCTTTTTCAGATATTCAGTGTCGCACATAACAAGCATGCTCATCTAAAGATTTGCCCTTAACTAGGCTAGTTGGGGTTTCGGCACGAGCACAAAGGGATCAAAGATGATCCAAGTAATAGGCTTCAGCAGTGTGATAGATTTTGAGTGGTTCTTCAACCATTTGTTTAGTGGGTACAACTAATTTTTTTTTGGTATTTTGTGTTTCCTACCCATAACTAAAGATAGAAAACAACTAAGAACAGCAAATAAAAATTACTTAGTGATAAATCAAACAACCACACACGAGAATATTCACCCCACGCTATTGCTCCCCGGCAACGATGCCAGAAAAAGGTCTTGATAACCCACAAGTATAGTGGATCGCAACAGTTCTCGATAAGTAAGAGTGTCGAACCCAACGAGGAGCTAAAGATAGAACAAATATTCCCTCAAGTTCTATCGACCACCGATACAACTCTACGCACGCTTGATGTTCGCTTTACCTAGAACAAGTATGAAACTAGAAGTACTTTGTAGGTGTTGTTGGATAGGTTTGCAAGATAATAAAGAGTACGCAAATAAAAAGTAGGGGATGTTTAGATAAAGAAACAATAAAGTAAATATAGCGAGTGTGGAAAAGTGGTGGTAGGAGTTGTGAAATTGCCCCTAAGCAATTTACTACTTTACTAGACCGATAGCAAGTATTATGTGGGAGAGGCCACTTCTAGCATGTCATCCCTGACTTGGAATTCTATGCACTTATGATTGGAACTATTAGCAAGCATCCGCAATTACTAATGTTCATTAAGGTAAAACCCAACCATAGCATTAAGATATATTGGTCCCCCTTTAATCCCGTATGCATCAATTTCTATGCTAGGTTGAAGCTTCTGTCACTCTTGCCCTCCAATACATAGTCCTATCAACATACAACTAACCCTAGGGTGTGATCCACGCGCGCAATCATATGATGGGCACCAAAGGATAGCAACATAACCACAAGCAAATTAAATCAATCATAGCAATTCATCAACCAAAAATCTACTCAGACATCATAGGATGGCAACACATCATTTGATAATAATATGAAGCATAAAGCACCATGTTCAAGTAGAGGGTACAACAGGTTGCGGGAGAGTGGATAGCTGTAGATAGAGGGGGGAAGGTGATGGAGATGTTGGTGAAGATGGCGGAGGTGTTGGTGTAGATCGTGGTGATGATGATGGCCCCCGGTGGCACTCCGGTGCCACCAGAAGTGAGGGGGAGAGAGCCCCCCTCCTTCTTCTTCTTCCTTGACCTCCTCCCTAGATGGGAGAAGGGTTTCCCCTCCGGTCCATGGCCTCTATGGCACGGGAGGGGCGAGAGCCCCTCCGAGATTGGATCTGTCTCTCCGTCTCTCTCTGTTTCTGCGTTCTCAGATTCTACCCTTTCACCGTTTCTTATATTCCCAGAGATCCGTAACTCTGATTGGGCTGAAATTTTGACACGATCTCTATCCGGAAATTAGCTTTCTTGCGGCGAAAGAAGGGCACCAACCGCCATACGGGTGGCCCACGAGGGTCAGGGGCGCGCCTGGGGGGGGGGGGAAGGCGCGCCCTCCTGCCTCGTGGCCACCTCGAGCACCGTCTTGCATGGATTTTTCGTCCCAAAAATCATATCTATTCCAAAAAAAATTCCGTCAGTTTTTATTCTGTTTGATATGGATATTCTGCGAAACAAAAAACATGCAACAAACAGGAACTGGCACTGGGCACTAGATCAATATGTTAGTCCCAAAAATAGTATAAAAAGTTGCCAAAAGTATATGAAACTTGTAGAATATTGGCATGGAACAATCAAAAATTATAGATACGACGGAGACGTATCAAGGCTGCCCCGAACGCACCACGCTAAGTTATTTCCGTACAAAATAAACAACAAAACACAGGAATAACAAGCACATCATAATGATTAAGGAATCACCGGTCGATACACGCCCACCCGGGCCCGCACTGGTTTCGTTTGATGCAGGAAAGGAAAGAAGGAACAAAGCAAAAACGGCGTTGCAGCAACTGCGGGGGCAGGCCTCTAGCGACGTCCTAAGCTCAGCCGGATCTCTCCTCGCGCTTCATGGAGGCTCGGCGGCAGGACGACCGATGTCTACTACGCAACCTTCTTCTTGTAGACGTTGTTGGGCCTCCAAGTGCAGAGGTTTGTAGGACAGTAGCAAATTTCCCTCAAGTGGGTGACCTAAGGTTTATCAATCCGTGGGAGGCATAGGATGAAGACGGTCTCTCTCAAGCAACCCTGCAACCAAATAACAAAGAGTCTATTGTGTCCCCAACACACCCAATACAATGGTAAATTGTATAGGTGCACTAGTTCGGCGAAGAGATGGTGATACAAGTGCAATATGGATAGTATATAAAGGTTTTTGTAATCTGAAAATATAAAAACAGCAAGGTAACTAATGATAAAAGTGAGCATAAATGGTATTGCAATGTGTTGAAACAAGGCCTAGGGTTCATACTTTCACTAGTGCAAGTTCTCTCAACAATAATAACATAATTGGATCATATAACTTTCCCTCGACATGCAACAAAGAGTCACTCCAAAGTCACTAATAGCGGAGAACAAACGAAGAGATTATGGTAGGGTACGAAACCACCTCAAAGTTATCCTTTCTGATCGATCTATTCAAGAGTCCGTAGTAAAATAACATGAAGCTATTCTTTCCGTTCAATCTATCATAGAGTTCGTACTAGAATAACACCTTGAGACACAAATCAACTAAAACCCTAATGTCACCTAGATACTCCAATGTCACCTCAAGTATCCGTGGGTATGATTATACGATATGCATCACACAATCTCAGATTCATCTATTCAACCAACACAAAGAACTCCAAAGAGTGCCCCAAAGATTTTACCGGAGAGTCAAGACGGAAACGTGTGCCAACCCCTATGCATAGGTTCATGGGCGGAACCCGCAAGTTGATGACCAAAACATACATCAAGTGGATCAATAGAATACCCCATTGTCACCACGGGTATCCCACGCAAGACATACATCAAGTGTTCTCAAATCCTTAAAGACTCAATCCGATAAGATAACTTCACAGGGAAAACTCAATCCATTACAAGAGAGTAGAGGGGGACAAACATCATAAGATCCAACTATAATAGCAAAGCTCGCGATACATCAAGACCGTATCACCTCAAGAACACGAGAGAGAGAGAGAGATCAAACACATAGCTACTGGTACATACCCTCAGCCCCGATGGAGAACTACTCCTTCCTCGTCATGGAGAGAACCGGGATGATGAAGATGGCCACCGAAGAGGGATTCCCCCTCTGGCAGGGTGCCGGAACGGGTCTAGATTTGTTTTCGGTGGCTACGGAGGCTTCTGGCGACGGAACTCCCGATCTATTCTACTCCCCGAAGTTTTTAGGGTATATGGATATATATAGGAGGAAGAAGTACGTCGGTGGATCTCCGGCTGTCCACGAGGCAGGGGGCGCGCCCATGGGCACGCCCCCACCCTCGTGGGCAGCCCGGGACTCTTCTGGTCCATCTCTGATACTCCGTGGGCTTATTCTGGTCCAAAAATAAGTTCCGTGAAGTTTCAGGTCAATTGGACTCCGTTTGATTTTCCTTTTCTGCGATACTCTAAAACAAGGAAAAAACAGAAACTGGCACTGGGCTCTAGGTTAATAGGTTAGTCCCAAAAATCATATAAAATAACATATAAATGCATATAAAACATCCAAGGTTGATAATATAATAGCATGGAACAATCAAAAATTATAGATACGTTGGAGACGTATCAGCATCCCCAAGCTTAATTCCTGCTCGTCCTCGAGTAGGTAAATGATAAAAACATAATTTTTGATGTGGAATGCTACCTAACATATTTATCCATGTAGTTCTCTTTATTGTGCCAAGAATATTCAGGTCCATAAGATTCAAGACGAAAGTTTAATATTGACATAAGAATAATAATACTTCAAGCATACTAATAAAGCAATCATGTCTCCTCAAAATAACATGGCCAAAGAAAGCTATCCCTACAAATTCATATAGTCTGGCTATGCTCTATCTTCACCACACAAAATATTTAAATCATGCACAACCCCGATGACAAGCCAAGCAATTGTTTCATAATTTTTATGTTCTCAAACTTTTTCAATCTTCACGCAATACATGAGCGTGAGCCATGGACATAGCACTATAGGTGGAATAGAATGGTGGTTGTGGAGAAGACAAAAAGGAGAATATAGTCTCATATCAACTAGGCGTATCAATGGGCTATGGAGATGCCCATCAATAGATATCAATGTGAGTGAGTAGGGATTGCCATGCAACGGATGCACTAGAGCTATAAGTATATGAAAGCTCAACAAAAGAAACTAGTGGGTGTGCATCCAACTCGCTTGCTCACGAAGACCTAGGGCGTTTTGAGGAAGCCCATCATTGGAATATACAAGCCAAGTTCTATAATGAAAGATTCCCACTAGTATATGAAAGTGACAACATAGGAGACTCTCTATCATGAAGATCATGGTGCTACTTTGAAGCACAAGTGTGGTAAAAGGATAGTAGCATTGCCCCTTCTCTCTTTTTCTCTCATTTTTTTATTTAGGCCTTTTCTCTTTTTTTATGGCCTCTCATTTTTTTATTTAGTTCGGGGTCTCATCCCGACTTGTGGGGGAATCATAGTCTCCATCATCCTTTCCTCACTTGGGGCAATGCTCTAAAAATGATGATCATCACACTTTTATTTACTTACAACTCAAGAATTACAACTCGATACTTAGAACAAAATATGACTCTATATGAATGCCTCCGGCGGTGTACCGGGATGTGCAATGACTCATGAGTGACATGTATGAAAGAATTATGAATGGTGGCTTTGCCAAAAATACGATGTCAACTACATGATCATGCAAAGCAATATGATAATGATGAAGCGTGTCATAATAACGGAACAGTGGAAAGTTGCATGGCAATATATCTCGGAATGGCTATGGAAATGCCATAATAGGTAGGTATGGTGGCTGTTTTGAGGAAGGTATATGGTGGGTTTATGGTACCGGCGAAAGTTGCGCGATACTAGAGACGCTAGCAATGGTGGAAGGGTGAGAGTGTGTATAATCCATGGGCTCAACATTAGTCATAAAGAACTCACATACTTATTGCAAAAAGATATTAGTTATCGAAACAAAGTACTACGCGCATGCTACTAGGGGGATAGGTTGGTAGGAAAAGACCATCGCTCGTCCCTGACCACCACTCATAAGGAAGACAATCAATAAATAAATCATGCTCCGACTTCATCACATAACGGTTCACCATACGTGCATGCTACGGGAATCACAAACTTCAACACAAGTATTTCTCAAATTCACAACTACTCAACTAGCATGACTCTAATATCACCATCTCCATATCTCAAAACAATTATCAAGTATCAAACTTCTCATAGTATTCAATGCACTTTATATGAAAGTTTTTATTATATCCCTCTTGGATGCTCATCATATTAGGACTAAATTCATAACCAAAGCAAACTACCATGCTGTTTACAGACTCTCAAAATGATATAAGTGAAGCATGAGAGTTCATCTATTTCTTCAAAATAAAACCACCGTCGTGCTCTAAAAGGATATAAGTGAAGTACTAGAGCAAATGACAAACTACTCTGAAAGATATAAGTGAAGATCAATGAGTAGTCGAATAATTATGCAACTATGTGAAGACTCTAAAACATTTAAGAATTTCAGATCCTGGTATTTTATTCAAACAGCAAGAAAAACTAAATAAAATAAAATGACTCTCCAAGCAAAACACATATCATGTGGTAAATAAAAATATAGCTCCAAGTAAAGTTACCGATGAACGAAGACGAAAGAGGGGATGCCATCCGGGGCATCCCCAAGCTTAGGCTCTTGGTTGTCCTTGAATATTACCTTCGGGTGCCTTGGGAATCCCCAAGCTTAGGATCTTGCCTCTCCTTGTCAATAATCCATCAAAACTTAACCCAAAACTTGAAAACTTCACAACACAAAACTCAAAATAGAAAATCTCGTGAGCTCCGTTAGCGAAAGAAAACAAAACACCACTTCAAGGTACTGTAATTAACTCATTATTGATTTATATTGGTGTTAAACCTACTGTATTCCAACTTCTCTATGGTTTATAAACTATTTTACTAGCCATAGATTCATCAAAATAACAAAACAACACATAGAAAACAGAATCTGTCAAAAAACAGAACAGTCTGTAGTAATCTGGATCAAACGTATACTTCTGGAACCCCAAAAATTATAAAATAAATTGCTGGACGTAATTAGTTTATCTATTAATCATCTTCAAAAAGAATTAACTAATTAGCACTCTCGAGTAAAAAATGGCAGCTAATCTCGTGAGCGCTAAAGTTTCTATTTTTTACAGCAAGATCGCAAAGACTTTCCCCAAGTCTTCCCAAAGGTTCTACTCGGCACAAACACTAATTAAGATAATAAAACCACATCTAAATAGAGGCTAGATAAATTATTTATTACTAAACTGGAACAAAAAGCAAAGAACAAAAATAAAATTGGGTTGCCTCCCAACAAGCGCTATCGTTTAACGCCCCTAGCTAGGCATGATGAATTCAATGATGTTCACATAAAAGATAAGAATTGAAACATAAAGCGAGCATCATGAAGAATATGACTAGGACATTTAAGTCTAACCCACTTCCTATGCATAGGGATTTTGTGAGAAAACAACTTGTGGGAACAAGAATCAACTTGCATAGGAAGGTAAAACAAACATAACTTCAAAATTTGACGCACATAGAGAGGAAACTTGATATTATTGCAATTCCTACAAGCATATATTCCTCCCTCATAATAATTTTCAGTAGCATAATGAATTAATTCAACAATACAACCATCACATAGAGCATTCTTTTCATGATCTACAAGCATAGAAAATTTACTACTCTCCACATAAGCAAAATTCTTCTCATTCGGGATAGTGGGAGAATCATAAGAGACTTGAATACTATAAATTGTTTCCACATTAAAAGAGTAATGTTCAGAAAATGGGTAATCATAATCATGACAAATTTTATAAATATAATCATCACTACTTTTTATAGCATACGTGTCATCACAATAATCATCATAAGTAGCAACTTTGTTCTCATCATAATCGATTGAAACCTCTTCCAAGATAGTGGAATCATCACTAAATAAAGTCATGACCTATCCAAATCTACTTTCATAATTATAATCATCATAAGTAGGAGACATGCTATTATCATTATAAATTTGCATATCAAAACTTGGGAGACTAAAAATATCATCTTCATTAAATGTAGCATCCCCAAGCTTGGGACAAACATTAATTGCAGCAAATATATTATAAAAAACATCATCTTCATCAAACATAGCATCCCCAAGCTTGGGCCTTTTCATATCATAAGCATAATCACTCTCATCATTAATAGTATGGATAGCACCAATAGTATAGCAATTATCATCATCACAATGAGTAGTAGGAGTAACATCATTTGGGAGGGATACCTTTTTACCTTTGCTTCTCCATTTTTTCTTTTTCTTATTCACATCATGTGCGGGTTTATCCCTTTTTTGAGCTATTTATTGACGAGATTGATTGAATAGAAAGCTCCTCCTCCTTACCTGATTCATCATAAGAAATAATAGGAGGATATTGGGAAGCCTCTTCCCTTTCATTAGTATTCTCTTCATCTTCTATTTGTTTTCTTTTCTTTATGTAATTGGCAATATAAGGATTTTCAATTCAATTCACCGCAAAATACATATAAATTTCCTCTAGATCAAAATCAAGAAGTTTATCACGGGCAAATACTGGAAGATAGTTAGTTATACGTTTCATTTCTTCATAACCCATAAGCAAACTAAGTTCATTATGATGTGCAAGGGAAATCAAGTCATCACAATTTTTGGAAACGATTAGATCATGAAATAATTTGCATCGGATAGTTAAATGACCATGTTCATTGCAAAGTTCACAAGTATGGCTAAGAAAATTTAAATTTTCAGCATAAACATCTAGCCTTTCTTGCAACCATTTAGTTTCTAAGTACTTATGCATCTTGCAAAATCTATCTTCCCTTTTTGGTATGTACTTGCAAACTCTATGCACTCCACAAAAATCGACATGCTTATAAGAGATATTTTCATCATGACTAGTGAAATCATCATTAGTACTATGGATATTCAAAGAGTTCATACTAATAACATTGCAATCATGCTCATCATTCAAAGATTTAGTTCCAAACATTTTAATGCATTCTTCTTCTAACACTTTGGCACAATTTTCCTTTCCATCATACTCACGAAAGATATTAAAAAGATGAAGCATATGAGGCAAACTCAATTCCATTTTTTTGTAGTTTTCTTTTATAAACTAAACTAGTGCTAAAGCAAGAAACAAAAAAGATTCGATTGCAAGATCTAAAGATATACCTTCAAGCGCTAACCTCCCCGGCAACGGCGCCAGAAAAGGGCTTGATGTCTACTACGCAACCTTCTTCTTGTAGACGTTGTTGGGCCTCCAAGTGCAGAGGTTTGTAGGACAGTAGCAAATTTCCCTCAAGTGGATGAGCTAAGGTTTATCAATCCGTGGGAGGCATAGGATGAAGATGGTCTCTCTCAAGCAACCCTGCAACCAAATAACAAAGAGTCTCTTGTCTCCCCAACACACCCAATACAATGGTAAATTGTATAGGTGCACTAGTTCAGCGAAGAGATGGTGATACAAGTGCAATATGGATTGTAGATAAAGGTTTTTGTAATATGAAAATATAAAAACAGCAAGGTAACTAATGATAAGAGTGAGCGTAAATGGTATTGCAATGTGTTGAAACAAGGCCTCGGGTTCATAATTTCACTAGTGCAAGTTCTCTCAACAATAATAATATAATTGGATCATATAACTTTCCGTCAACATGCAACAAACAGTCACTCCAAAGTCACTAATAGTGGATAACAAACGAAGAGATTATGGTAGGGTACGAAACCACCTCAAAGTTATCCTTTCTGATCGATCTATTCAAGAGTCTGTAGTAAAATAACATGAAGCTATTCTTTCCGTTCAATCTATCATAGAGTTCGTACTATAATAACACCTTGAGACACAAAATCAACCAAAACCCTAATGTCACCTAGATACTCCAATGTCACCTCAAGTATCCGTGGGTATGATTATACGATATGCATCACACAATCTCAGATTAATCTATTCAACCATCACAAAGAACTTCAAGGAGTGCCCCAAAGATTCTACCGGAGAGTCAAGACGAAAACGTGTGCCAACCCCTATGCATAGGTTCATGGGCAGAACCCGCAAGTTGATCACCAAAACATACATCAAGTGGATCAATAGAATACCCCATTGTCACCACGGGTATCCCACGCAAGACATACATCAAGTGTTCTCAAATCCTTAAAGACTCAATCTGATAAGATAACTTCAAAGGGAAACTCAATCCATTACAAGAGAGTAGAGGAGGAGAAACATCATAAGATCCAACTATAATAGCAAAACTCGCGATACATCAAGACCGTATCACCTCAAGAACACGAGAGAGAGAGATCAAACACATAGCTACTGGTACATACCCTCAGCCCCGAGGGAGAACTACTCCCTCCTCGTCACGGAGAGCACCGGGATGATGAGGATGGCCACCGGAGAGGGATTCCCCCTTCGGCAGGGTGCCGGAACGGGTCTAGATTGGTTTTCGGTGGCTACGGAGGCTTCTGGCGGCGAAACTCCCAATCTATTGTGCTACCCGAAGTTTTTAGGGTATATGGATATACATAGGAGGAAGAAGTACGTCAGTGGATCTCCGGGCTGTCCACGAGGCAGGGGGGCGCGCCCAGGGGGGTGGGGCGCGCCCCCACCCTCGTGGGCAGCCCAGGACTCTTGTGGTCCATCTCCGATACTCTGTGGTCTTCTTCTGGTCCAAAAATAAGTTCCGTGAAGTTTCAGGTCAATTGGACGCCGTTTGATTTTCTTTTCGGCGATACTCTGAAACAAGGAAAAAACAAAAACTGGCACTGGGCTCTAGGTTAATAGGTTAGTCCCAAAAATCATATAAAATAGCATATAAATGCATATAAAACATCCATGGTTGATAATATAATAGCATGTAACAATCAAAAATTATAGATACGTTGGAGACGTATCAACGACCCGCTACCACCCTCGAAGCGAGTGCAGCGTCGTGGTGGCTGGTCGTAGCCACCGCTACTAGAGCTTTCGCCAAGGGAAGAACCGTCGTAGCTGGACGAGGCGCGGTCGGTGGTCTCGCCCTCATCGCGGCTATCGCCGAGACCAAGCACCTCCTCGTCGTCGTTCGTCTCGGGGCAGCACCCGGCGCGGCGGCCGTCTTCCCCAAACACCCTCACGTAGCGGGTCGCATCACCGTCATACTTAAAGTGGAGGGTGCAACGCTTGCCCAGGCCGCGCGCGCGGGCGAACGCTAGCCAGCCACGGGCCAGAGCTATGTTGCCCGCAGCGGAGACTTCGACCGCGACCCAGGAAGCCCCGCTGCAGCAACCGTCCGCCTGCAGCCAGAGCCTGCCCGAACCAGGGGCCGGCAGCTCGTCGGCCAAGAAGCTCGGAAGCTGGAGCCAGTTGTTGGCCGGATCCACCAACCAAACATAGGGCCTAACCAGACAACGAACTCCGGCAGCACCTCTGCCGAGTGGAAGCGTGGCCGGGGAGGCCGTGCAACCACGACACGTCTCCCCTCACAGATGGGGCTGCCATGGCCAGATCGACCCCCGCCACGCGCAGCGGCACCACCCCGGGAGCAGGGGGCCATGACGGGAGTCAAGGAGAGCTTACGGGGACGACCGCGTCCCCGTTTAGGCGCCGTGGAGCCGGGCCCCTCGCGAGGGGCCTTTCCTTTCTCCGCGGCGGTGAACCTCTTCAACAGCGCCATTGGAGTCAGAGGCAGAGTAGAAGAAGAAGGAGCAGACAAAATGGGAAGAGATGGGAGATGGGGGCTCTGCCCCCCTCTCCATCTATAGTAGAGGAAGGCCGACTAGCACCCACATGATCACATGTAATGATGGTTTTCCTTGCATGTCGTAGGGACTTGTCAAGTCAAGCAGTTGCCAAGGCAGCGTGGGGAAGCGGAGATGCCCACGTCCAATCAACCGCCACGCGACAACCGAGGTCGCAGACTTTTGGGGCCCGCGGCGCTACGTGCTTGACCCTTTGGCTTTGCCTCCAAGCCAAGCCTGAGCGCGCCTTGGGCCCGGGGGCTATTGTCGGCATTCTGGGAACAGGGGTCCCCAGACTTGCCTGCCTCCAGCCCACGGCGTGGCTGGGCTGGCAGGTTCGTACGGCCCACCTTCATCAACAAGACATTCAAGACCCTCGCGAGGGGCCAAGCCTCGCGAGGCGGACGATGCAAGACCTCCTTAAGAGCGGCCTCGCCAGGCAGGCTCACGAGGGGCGGAGAGATCAAGGCAAGGCAAACCTCGCGAGGCCCCTCGTGACGTGAGCCATTACGACCGAGACCAGGCGGGCGCCAGCGCGTGCAACGTCCTTGTTTCCTCTTTGGTGCTAAGGGGGAAAGCACAGGCGCAGAGTACCGAGGCATCAAGCAAAGGTTTCCGTATTGGTGCAACAAGACCAGGACCAGAAGGATGGCAAGACGGAGGTCACCATGGAGCCCAAGATGGCGTCATCACCAGAGCCTTTTGCGGGTGAAGACCACCCTTTGTCAGGATAGCTTGTAGTAGCTGTCCCCTTTCGAATTGTACGTTGTTGGCATCCCTTCCCTCTCAATATTTGGGGAGAGGACCAGGGCCTATATAAGTAGAACTAGCCACTACCATGAGGGGCATCGGATCGACACCATCACAAGTTGGAAGCTGATTCTGATCCTCACACACACAAGCTCACCAAACACAAGAACACCTCGACCTCAGGAGGCTGTTCTTCCTCTTGTACTGTTCATCATTAGCCCAAGAGGCAATCCACCACCACCACAATGGAGTAGGGTATTACACCACAACGGTGGCCTGAACCAGTATAAATCTTGTGTCTTCTTGTGTTGAGAGTTCGTCATGTTCGTCTGCGAGATCTCAGAGAGCTAGGGCGTGGATCGATAGGGAGAAAATCTTCACGCGTACCCCAGTGTTCGAACCTCAAGGGTCTGCCGGAACCCTAGATCCGACACCTTTGTCGTGGCAGCAAGTCTGACAGTAAGAACAGGGGGTACGTAGGAGGAGGCAAGGTCGTAACTATGGCGAGGTTGTGCACGCAAGATTTACGAGTTCAGGCCCTTCTCGGAGGAAGTAATAGCCCTACGTCTTGGTGCCCAGAAGCTTGGTCGACTAGATATGCGTGAAAGTTACAGGGGGTGCGAACCCTTGTGCCTGAGGAGGGGTGGATTATATAGAGTGCCCTGGACCTCTCCAGCCGTCAGTTACACAGGGTTCAATGTACACTAAGACAGGGCGTTACTGGTAACGCTAGCTATAAAGTACTATAAATGATCTTTAAGACTACGGAGTGAACGCCTGACCGTTGCTATCCTAGGGTGGTTTTAGATCTTCTGTACTCTGAGTGTTTCTTCATGTGGTCGAATGACTATGTCTTGGTCGAGTGCAATTGGGGTATCCGAGTGGAATAGCTGGTCGAGTGGATTGCACTCCAAGGTGATTTCAGTCGGTATCTTCTGTTGTTCTTTGAATGTTCTTAACTCCATGTCAGTGTCCTTGGGTAGGGTGTCTAGGTCAGGCCTTTGACCCTACCCTAGGTACATGTCATCGTCATTATCCCCCAAATGGATTGAGGTCCGAGTGGAGAAGGGTTGAAATTGGTCCCGACTCGATTCTATGCTTCAGAGGCATTCTATCGAGGTCCGGAGATCAGACTGGACCTTTAACCCTATACCAGTCGCCTTGATCGATTCTGAGGTCGTTGAGTGAATTATGTTGGATATCTTCGAGTGGACCAGAGTGCGAAATCTTCCGCGTGATTGGTTGTTTTGCGGTTCCCGGATCTCACGGGATTCGAAAATTTGGAGAAGCGCGCGGGATGGGGCATGCCGCAGTTATCTGAGCGAATAGACAGGGGCGCCTCGATCTCTGTGCCACCTTTTTCGCCACTTATTAGGCAAGCGCCTGTTGCGGGATGTGATAAGTTCACCTGGGCCTACCGGTTAGTCACTCGGAAGTGGCCCCATAAATAGCGCTCAGGCCGATGCAGTGTACAGTGTCTCTCATTCGGTTCTCCTCTCCTCCACTTCTCCACCTCGTCCTCCTCTGCTCTCGACGTCTCTACCTCCATGGGGAAGGACAAGACCGTGGCCCTGGAGTGCGTGAAGAAGGCGACGGCAGCGGCGAAGGGCAAGAAGATGGCTCATGGGCCGTCTTCTCGCTCCGGCCTACTGCCCGGTTGGATCCAGGGGGACTGGATCCGCTCAACCATCCAGCAAGAGGAATTGTAGGATGTCACTGATGAGGACTTGATTGCCCATGGTTCCTGGTGGTTGCCAGGGAAAGAACCCGAGCCTCAGCCGCAAGAGGGTGAGTGTGTCCTCCTCGACACCCATGTTGTCCGCGGTATCTCTCTGCCTCCGCATCCATTTTTCTAGGGTTTTCTGAATTTCTTCGGTGCCCAGATCCATGCTACCTCTTGAGCATGCGTTGGTTTTCCCTCGAAGAGGAAAGGGTGTTGCAACAAAGTAGCGTAAGTATTTCCCTCAGTTTTTGAGAATCAAGGTATCAATCAAGTAGGAGACTACACGCAAGTCGCCTAGTACCTGCACAAACAATCAAGAACCTTGCAACTAACACGATGAAGGGGTTGTCAATCCCTTCACAGCCACATGCAAAAGTGAGATTTGATAAAGATAATAAGATAAATATTTTTGGTATTTTTTTGCATAGATTGGAAAATAAAGATTGCAAAATAGTAAACTAGAATTATAGATTGGAAACTTATAAGATGTAAAGTAGACCCCGGGGCCATAGGTTTCACTAGTGGCTTCTCTCATGGTAGCAAGTATTACGATGGGTGAACTAATTACTGCCGAACAATTGATAGAAAAGCGCATAGTTATGATGATATCTAAGGCAATGATCATGAATATAGGCATCACGTCCGTGTCAAGTAGACCGAAACGATTCTGCATCTACTACTATTACTCCACACATCGACCGCTATCCAGCATGCATCTAGAGTATTAAGTTCATAAGAATAGAGTAACGCATTAGGCAAGATGACATGATGTAGAGGGATAAACTCAAGCAATATGATATAAACCCCATCTTTTTATCCTCGATGGCAACAATACAATACGTGCCTTGCCGCCCCTGCTGTCACTAGGAAAGGACACCGCAAGATTGAACCCAAAGCTAAGCACTTCTCCCATTGCAAGAAAGATCAATCTAGTAGGCCAAACTAAACCGATAATTCGAAGAGACTTGCAAAGATATCAAATCATGCATATAAGAATTCGGAGAAGAACCAAATAATATTCATAGATAATCAAATTCATAAACCCACAATTCATCGGATCTCAGCAAAAACACCGCAAAAGAGTACTACATCGAATAGATCTCCAAGAACATCGAGGAGAACTTTGTATCGAGAACCAAATAGAGAGAAGAAGCCATCTAGCTAATAACTATGGACCCAAAGGTCCGTGGTAAACTACTCACACATCATCAGAGTGGCTATGGTGTTGATGTAGAAGCCCTCCGTGATCGATTCCCCCTTCGGCAGATCGCCGAAAAAGGTCCCCAGATGGGATCTCACGGGTACAGAAGGTTGTGGCGGTGGAAAAGTGGTTTCGTGGCTCCCCTGGATGTTTTTAGGGTATAAGAGTATATATCGGTGAAAGAAGTAGGTCGGTGGAGCTCCGTGGGGCCCAAGAAGGTGGGGGGCGTGCCTACCCCCCTAGGCGCGCCCCTGCCTCGTGGAAGCTTCGCAGAGTTCCAGAGTTGTACTCCAAGTCTCCTCGGTTGCATTTGTTCCAAGAAAGATCCTCGTGAATGTTTCGTTCCGTTTGGATTCCGTTTGATATTCCTTTTCCGCAAAACACTGAAATAGGCAAAAAAACAACAATTCGCACTGGGCCTTCGGTTAATAGGTTAGTCCCAAAAATAATATAAAAGTGCACATTAAAGCCCATTAAACATCCAAAACAGATAATATAATAGCATGGAACAATCAAAAATTATAGATACGTTGGAGACGTATCAAGCATCCCCAAGCTTAATTCCTGCTCGTCCTCGAGTAGGTAAATGATAAAAATAGAATTTTTGATGTGGAATGCTACCTAGTATAATTTTCAATGTAATTCTCTTTATTCTGGCATGAATATTCAAGTCCAAAAGATTCAAAACAAAAGCTTAATATTGACATAAAAATAAAATACTTCAAGCATACTAACAAAGTAATCATGTCTTCTCAAAATAACATGGCCAAAGAAAGCTATACCTACAAAATCATATAGTCTGGCTATGCTCTATCTTCATCACACAAAATATGTAAATCATGCACAACCCCGATGACAAGCCAAGCAATTGTTTCATACTGTAGATGTTCTCAAAAAATTTCAATCTTCACGCAATACATGAGCGCAAGCCATGGACATATCACTATAGGTGGAATAGAATGGTGGTTGTGGAGAAGAAAAAAATGAGAAGATAGTCTCACATCAACTAGGCGTATCAACGGGCTATGGAGATGCCCATCAATAGATATCAATGTGAGTGAGTAGGGATTACCATGCAACAGATGCATTAGAGCTATAAGTGTATGAAAGCTCAAAAAGAAACTAAGTGAGTGTGCATCCAACTCGCTTGCTCATGAAGACCTAGGGCATTTTGAGGAAGCCCATCATTGGAATATACAAGCCAAGTTCTATAATGAAAAATTCCCACTAGTATATGACAGTGACAACATAGGAGACTCTATCATGAAGATCATGGTGCTACTTTGAAGCACAAGTTTCGAAAAAGGATAGTAACATTGCCCCTTCTCTCTTTTTCTCTCATTTTTTTATTTGGGCCTTTTCTCTTTTTTATGGCTTCTTTGTTTTCTTTTTATATATTTTTTGTCCAGAGTCTCATCCCGATTTGTGGGGGAATCATAGTCTCCATCATCCTTTCCTCACATGGCACAATGCTCTAATAATGATGATCATCACACTTTTATTTACTTACAACTCAAAAATTACAAGTCGATACTTAGAACAAAATATGACTCTATGTAAATGCCTCCGGCGGTGTACCGGGATGTGCAATGATTCAAGAGTGACATGTATGAAATTATGAACGGTGGCTTTGCAACAAATACGATGTCAGCTACATGATCATGCAAAGCAATATGACAATGATGAAGCGTGTCATAATAAATGGAACGGTGGAAAGTTGCATGGCAATATATCTCGGAATGACTATGGAAATGCCATAATAGGTAGGTATGGTGGTTGTTGGAAGGTAAATGGTGGGTTTATGGTACCGGCGAAAGCTGCGCGGTACTAGAGAGGCTAGCAATGATGGAAGGGTGAGAGTGCGTATAATCCATGTTCTCAACATTAGTCATAAAGAACTCACATACTTATTGCAAAAATCTATTAGTTATCGAAACAAAGTACTTCGCGCATGCTCCTATGGGGATAGATTGGTAGGAAAAGACCATCGCTTGTCCCCGACCGCCACTCATAAGGAAGACAATCAAGAAATAAATCATGCTCCAACTTCATCACATAACGGCTCACCATACGTGCATGCTACGGGAATCACAAACTTTAACACAAGTATCTCTCAAATTCACAACTACTCAACTCACATGACTCTAATATCACCATCTTCATATCTCAAAACAATCATCAAGTATCAAACTTCTCATAGTATTCAATGCACTTTATATGAAAGTTTTTATTATACCCATCTTGGATGTCTATCATATTAGGACTAATTTCATAACCAAAGCAAATTAACATGCTGTTCTAAAAGAATCTCAAAATAATATAAGTGAAGCATGAGAGATCAATAATTTCTATAAAATAAAACCACCACCGTGCTCTAAAAAGATATAAGTGAAGCACTAGAGCAAAATTATCTAGCTCAAAAGAGATAAGTGAAGCACATAGAGTATTCTAATAAATTCCAATTCATGTGTGTCTCTCCCAAAAGGTGTGTACAGCAAGGATGATTGTGGTAAACTAAAAAGAAAATACTCAAATCATACAAGGTGCTCCAAGTAAAACACATATCATGTGGTGAAAAAAATAGCCTCTAGTAAAGTTACCGATAGACGAAGACGAAAGAGGGGATGCCTTCAGGGGCATCCCCAAGCTTAGGCTTTTGGTTGTCCTTGAATTTTACCTTGGGGTGCCTTGGGCATCCCCAAGCTTAGGCTCTTGCCACTCCTTGTTCCAAAATCCATCAAATCTTTACCCAAAAACTTGAAAACATCACAACACAAAACTCAACAGAAAATATTATGAGCTCCGCTAGTATAAGAAAATAAATCACCACTTTAAGGTACTGTAATGAGCTCATTATTTATTTATATTGGTGTTAAACCTAATGTATTCCAACTTCTCTCTGGTTCATACCCCCCGATACTAGCCATAGATTCATCAAAATAAGCAAACAACACACTAAAACAGAATCTGTCAAAAACAGAACAGTCTGTAGAAATCTGGAAGTTTCGAATACTTCTGCAACTCCAAAATTCTGAAAAATTAGGGCAACCTAAATAATTTGTATATTGATCTACTTCAGTTGGAATTGGTATTTTATCGCTCTCTAGTAAAAAAAATTCTCGGGAGCGCATACTTTCTGTTTTTTCAGCAAGATCAAACAACAATCACCCAAGAAGATCCTAAAGGCTTTACATGGCACAAACACTAATTAAAACATAAAAAACACAATCATAATATATGATAGATAAATTATTTTTTTCTAAATAGGAACAAAAAGCAAGGAAAAAAATAAAATTGGGTTGCCTCCCAACAAGCGCCATCGTTTAACGCCCCTAGCTAGGCATAAAAGCAAGAATAGATCTAGGTATTATCATCTTTGGTATGCAATCCATATGTGGATCTCATAATATATTCATAAGGTAATTTAATTTTCTTTCTAAGAAAGTGTTCCATACCTTTCCTTAACGGAAATTGGAATCTAATATTTCCTTCTTTCATGTCAATAATTGCACCAATCGTTCTAAGGAAAGGTCTACCAAGAATAATAGGACATGTAGGATTGCAATCTATATCAAGAACGATGAAATCTACGGGCACATAATTCCTATTTGCAACAATAAGAACATCATTAATTCTTCCCATAGGTTTCTTAATGGTGGAATCCGCAAGGTGCAAATTTAAAGAACAATCATCAAATTCACGGAAACCTAGCACATCACACAAAGTTTTTGGAATTGTGGAAACACTAGCACCCAAATAACATAAAGCATAGCATTCATAATATTTAATCTTAATTTTAATAGTAGGTTCCCACTCATCGTAAAGTTTTCTAGGGATAGAAACTTCTAGTTCAAGCTTTTCTTTATGGGATTGCATTAAAGCATCAACGATGTGTTTGGTGAAAGCTTTATTTTGATCATAAGCATGAGGAGAATTTAGCATGGATTGCAACATGGAAATACAATCTATCAAAGAGCAATTATCATAATTAAATTCCTTGAAATCCAAAATAGTGGGTTCATTGCTATGTAATGTTTTGACCTCTTCAATCCCACTTTTATTATTTTTAGCATCAAGATCTAAAAAATCTGAATCATTGGGACGCCTTCTAACTAAAGTTGACTCATCTCCAGTCCCATATTTATCAAGATTAATATTGGAAAACAAAGATTTAATAGGAGACACACCAATCACTTTTAGATATTCATCATTATTATCATGAAAACTAGAAGAACACGCTTTCACAAAGCAATCTTTTTTTAGCATGCATCCTAGCGGTTCTTTGTTTGCACTCATCAATGGAAATTCTCATGGCTTTGAGAGACTCATTGATGTCATGCTTAGGTGGAATAGATCTAAGTTTCAAAGGATCAACATCAAGAGAAATTCTATCCATGTTCCTAGCCAACTCATCAATCTTAAGCAAGTTTTCTTCAATCAAAGCATTGAAATTCTTTTGCGAATTCATAAGTTCTTTAACACTAGTGTCAAAATCAGAGGGCATCTCATTAAAATTTCCATAAAAGTTGTTGTAGGAATTACCATAATTATTAGAGGAATTACTAGGAAACGACCTAGCATTAAAATTTCTCTATACACGTTGTTACCAAAATTGTTCCTAGCAACAAAATTCACATCCATAGATTCATTATTATTCTAAATCAAAGTGGACAAAGGCATATCATTTGGATCAGAGGCAACACTCTTATTAGCAAACAATTTCATAAGTTCATTCATCTTTCCACTCAAAACATTAATCTCTTCAATAGCATGAACTTTTTTTCTAGTGGATCTTTTGGTGTGCCATTGAGAATAATTAACCATAATATTGTCTAGGAGTTTAGTAGCTTCTCCTAATGTGATTACCATAAAAGTGCCTCCCGTGGCCGAATCTAAAAGATTTCTAGAAGCAAAAATCAATCCAGCATAGAAATTCTGTATAATCATCCATAAATTCAAACCATGTCTAGGGCAAAACGTATCATTAATTTCATCCTCTCCCAAGCTTGTGCAACATGCTCATGATCAAGTTGCTTAAAATTCATAATATCGTTTCTAAGAGAGATGATCTTAGCGGGAGGGAAATACTTAGAGATAAAAGCATCTTTGCATTTATTCCATGAATCAATACTATTTTTAGGCAAAGAAGAAAACCAAGTTTTAGCACAATCTCTAAGTGAAAATGGAAATGGTTTTAATTAAACAATATCATTATCCACATCTTTCTTCTTTTGCATATCACACAAATCAACAAAGTTGTTTAGATGGGTAGCGGCATCTTCACTAGGAAGGTCGGAAAATTGATCTTTCATGACAAGATTCAACAAAGCAGCATTGATTTCACAATATTCATCATTGGTAATAGGATGAATCGGAGTGCTAATAAAATCATTGTTGTTGGTATTGGAAAAGTCAAATAATTTAGTATTATCTTGAGCCATCGTGACAAACAATCAATCCAACACACAAGTAAACAAGAAGCAAGTGAAAAGTGGAGAACGAAAAAGAGCAAATAAAATGGCAAAGGTGAAGTGGGGGAGAGGAAAACGAGAGGCAAATGGAAAATAATGTAATGCGAGGGATAAGAGTTTGTGATGGGTACTTGGTATGTCTTGACTTGAGCGTAGATCTCCCCTGCAACGGCACCAGAAATCCTTCTTGCTACCTCTTGAGCATGCGTTGGTTTTCCATTGAAGAGGAAAGGGTGATGCAGCAAAGTAGGATAAGTATTTCCCTCAGTTTTTGAGAACCAAGGTATCAATCCAGTAGGAGACTACATGCAAGTCGCCTAGTACCTGCACAAACAATCAAGAACCTTGCAACCAATGCGATAAAGGGGTTGTCAATCCCTTCACGGCCACTTGCAAAAGTGACATCTCATAAAGATAATAACATAAATATTTTTGGTATTTTTGTTGCATAGATTGGAAAATAAAGATTGCAAAATTGTAAACTAGAATTATAGATCAAAAACTTATAAGATGTAAAGTAGACCCGGGGGCCATAGGTTTCACTAGTGGCTTCTCTCATGATAGCAAGTATTACGGTGGGTGAACAAATTACTGCCGAGCAATTGATAGAAAAACGCATAATTATGATGATATCTAAGGCAATAATCATGAATATAGGCATCACGTCCGTGTCAAGTAGACCAAAACGATTATGCATCTACTACTATTACTCCACACATCGACCGCTATCCAGCATGCATCTAGAGTATTAAGTTCATAACAACAGAGTAACGCATTTGGCAAGATGACACGATGTAGAGGGATAAACTCAAGCAATATGATATGAACCCCATCTTTTTATCCTCGATGGCAACAATACAATACGTGCCTTGCTGCCCCTGCTATCACTGGGAAAGGACGTCGCAAGATTGAACCCAAAGCTAAGCACTTCTCCCATTGCAAGAAAGATCAATCTAGTAGGCCAAACTAAAACGATAATTCGAAGAGACTTGCAAAGATATCAAATCATGCATATAAGGATTAAGAGAAGAACCAAATAATATTCATAGATAATCAAATCCATGAACCCACAATTCATCAGATCTCGACAAACACACCGCAAAAGAGTGTTACATCGAATAGATCTCCAAGAACATCGAGGAGAACTTTGTATTGAGAACCAAAGAGAGAGAAGAAGCCATCTAAATAATAACTATGGACCCGAAGGTCAGTGGTAAAGTACTCACACATCATCGGAGAGGCTATTGTGTTGATGTAGAAGCCCTCCATGATCGATTCCCCCCTCCGACAGATCGCTGGAAAAGGTCCCCAGATGGGATCTCACGGGTACAGAAGGTTGCAGTGGTGGAAAAGTGGTTTCGTGGCTCCCGTGGATGTTCTCAGGGTATAAGAGTATATATAGGCGAAAGAAGTAGGTCGGTGGAGCTCCGTGGGGCCCACGAGGGTGGGGGCGCCCCTACTCCCCTGGGCGCGCCCCCTGCCTCGTGGAAGCTTTGCGGACTTCCAGACTTGTACTCCAATTCTCCTAGGTTGCGTTTGTTCCAAGAAAGATCCTCGCGAAGGTTTCGTTCCGTTTGGATTCTGTTTGATATTCCTTTTCTGCGAAACACTGAAGTAGGCAAAAAACAACAATTTGCACTGGGCCTTTGGTTAATAGGTTAGTCCCAAAAATAATATAAAAGTGCATATTAAAGCCCATTAAACATCCAAAACAGATAATATAATAGCATGGAACAATCATGAATTATAGATACGTTGGAGACGTATCAATCCATCATTTTCCTCCCAACACCATCTCATATCTCGCTACATTCGTTTCGATGTGTGAGAACTTCCTCGGGTGCCAGCCGCATTGGGGTTTGTTTAAACATATCTTCACTTGTCGATCTCAGTCGGTAAAGAACGCCAACTCGACTGACGAAAGGACACACGTGATCCAGATGTGTGGGGTTTGGGAATCCAGATGAGGGGTAGGAGTACTTTTCCCCCTATGACCTTCCCCAAGTCCGTTAGAGGGTGGCAGTCGACTTGGTTCTACTGTAAAGATGTTCCGACTCTTGGAAAGTTGACTGGTCTTCCTCCTTTCTCTCTGGAGAGACTCCGCACTACTCGTTCTCGTGTAGTAACGAAAGAGGAGAAAGGGGAGGTGCGTATGTTAGTCGACGCAGTCATTGCACTAGTCAATGGTGGTGTGACTGGCATGGATCTGTTGGAGGTATTCCTCTGTCGACGCATCCAGCCTCTGCAGGCCCGAGACCACCCCATGTGGATGTACTCAGGTCCAGGAGACGCCGCTCGAATTCATCCGGAGGATGTTGATGAGAATATGGTGGCCCAGTGGCTCAGGAGCATCACAGGCAACAAGGACAACCCTAGGGGGTCTAGAAGGATTCGGCCGTTCGATACTAACAATGCCCCTAATGAGGTCGAGCTTAACTTACCGAGTGTTTTCTCCTTTCGATCTGGGATTGTTCTTGAATCTGACTGATGCTTGAAATTTGTGTCTTGTAGGTTTTCACCAAGTTGTACTCGATGCCGAATGGAGAGCAATACCTAGAAGGAGTCTTAAGTGACGACGAAGAGGAAGATCACCATTATGCAGACGACATCAAAGAAGACAACAAGGACGGTGACGAGGAATCTCGTAGTAGCGAGGAGGTCGACTCGCCACCCCATTCTAAACGATGCTCCAAGCAGTCGCAGGATCCTATGGGCGGACGTGGCGAAGCTGTTCCCCCGAATGGGAAAGTCCCAAAACGCACTCGGACCTTGACTCCAGAGCCATCTGAGAAGGCTGCAAAACAGCCCAAGGTCGCCCTGTCGAAACCTCGGAAAGCCCTGCCCAAGATCAAAGTGGATGTCCCTATTGCTTTCATGTAATTGTTTGTTTCTTCTCTTTGTCTTCCATGTTTTTGTCGACTCATCCACTTGCTTGACCGAGTGAATTTTGGAACCTTTCAGGGCTGCTACTTCTGGGACGTCCATGAATATCGACAAGGAGCAAGTTGACGAGGAGACTGCAGATGCGGCCACTTCTCGAGTAGGTACAACTCCGCAGCCATGCCCTCACATTGTCAATTGTCCTGTTGGTCGATTGAACTCTTACGGTCGAGTGCATTGTAGCGCCACCAAATGTTATTGAACTTCCAGATGACGACGACGACGACCATGAAGACGTGCCACAGAAGAACACAGGAAGAAGGGGCAGGACTTTGAGCAGGAGGGTGCCTTCTAGCAAAGTGTCTCACTCGACTCCAGCACTAGAACCAGTCGTTCAGCGATCCGGAGATCCAATTCAGACTTCTGTTTCTTTTGCTGACCCTGTGTAGACTGATCAACCTTCGGCATCGACTGCTCAAGTCCTTGCTCCGACTATGCAACTATATGCTTCAGATCCCCTGGCTGCATCGTCTGTTCCACCAACTCTGCTCTTTGTGACCCATCATGTCCCAGAGGACCAAGTAGGCGTTGCTAAGGAAGCCATACGCCAAGCAGGCCTTATGATGAGCGAATGAAGGTGGTGCACGAGGCCATCAAGGCTTCCTACGATGCCAGCTCTGCCTTTCAAACCAACGTCCAGGTGAGTTGATTTCTGACTGGTCTTTAGCTTGACCTTTGCTCTATTAGGATATGGTACTTGAAAATTGCTGCTTTACTATTTGTAAGATGTCCGTGGATGAGCGTTTTCAAACCTTATGTGCATCTATCATGAATTTGCACCTTGCATCTGTTCACCCAGTGGGTGTCTTCTTTTGCTTTGTAGTTTTTTCAGTTGAATCGACCAGATTGTGTTGAGTGGGGGCACGCCGAGTGCACCCACTGGGTATAGTCCCCGAGACCGCTGTCGAATGTTTGATTCGGCGTGGGGTCTTTCCAAAGTGTTATTTCACCACGGGAGCCTTAGAACTTGTTTGCTTGTAGTATATTCACTCGGCTTTACATGGATCGCGTCGAGTGAACTCCGAGCCAGTGGGGGCACGCTAACTGCACCCACTGGGTGTAGTCCCCAAGACCTCGATCGACTACGGGCAGTCGGCAGTGGTCTGAGCACAAATGTTTTTGTCGTTTTACTCCTTCCACTCGGGCTGGACGGGCCATGTCGAGTGGGAAGCCGAACCAGTGGGGGCACGCCAAGTGCACCCACTGGGTGTAGTCCCCGAGACTACTGTTGAATGTTTGATTCAGCAGTAGTCTTAGAACTCTTTTTGTCATAATAACTTGAACTTGCATCTTGTCACTCAGAAGCTATCAGTCTTTGTTTCTGTCGACTGACGTGCCTTGTTCATTGACTGCAGAAATCTTGTGAGCTTGGGGCCCAGTTTGCTGAATTGGAGAGGAAACAAGTTCAACTCAACCTTGATCTAGAGCTGGCCAAGGAAAATTTGAAGAAGGCCCAAGACGAAGCAACCATCATGGGAGGTAACAATTCTGTTGACTGTTAATCTTGCCATCTTTTCCTTTCAACCTTTAAACCGAGTGACTCCACTCGAACAGATGTGCATAGTGAAAATCGTCGACTCCAAGCTCATCTGATGAATGTTATTTCTTTAGACAAAATGAAGCAGGATCTAGAGCAGAAGGACCTTGACCTCGCAGCAGCACAGAAGACGACGCGGGAGAAAACTGAACTTGCTGACAAGAAGTTGGCTTCAGTCGGCAACTTAGAAGAAGAAAATGCCAAGCTGAAGACTGCTGTTGACGAAGCCAAGAAGGAAGTTGTGCAGCTGAAGGAGGAGAAGGTGTCCTTGACAGACAAAGTCGGCGATCTCACTCAGAAGAAGGATGAGCTGGAAGCTTATCTGGGAGAGTTTGCTAAGAAAATGTTCTTCATGCTTGAAGGTACCTTTCCTTATCCGACTGACTGCAAAAAACTTTCCTGTTGTGTCTCTGTCACTTCAAACCTTTTATTTTGTGCAGGATTCTGCCAAAGCTTTGAGGAAGAAACCGGGCAGATCGAGACAAGCTTGGACACCATCAATTCTCCTGTCAAGGACAAAGCTTCCATGAACATGCTGCGATTGGAATCCCGCCTTGCTAGCATACGGAACTACCTTGCCCGACCGAAAGTGGCGGTCAAGTGCATGTGTCGAAGAAGTCATCCACTCGCTGTGGTGCTGACGTGGCCTTGTCGCTGGTCCGGGTCCATTGCAAGGAGGTTAGAAAAGAGAAGTTGGCGGCTCTCAAGGTTGCCAACACCAAGAAGCTTCAATTCCAGTCCTTCATGGAGACCTTCATCGACGCCGCAACTCGCATTGCGGACGACATCGACCTTGACAGTTTTGTCGAGCCAGCAAGTCCTACTCATGCCGAGTGAAAACTTCATAACTTGTTTTAATTTGCCTCAGGATGCTGAGTGATCCTGTAATCGTTAAAACTCTTTCGGGCTTGATGCCCGAGTACTTCTGCCGGTGGTTCTGAACCTTCATGGATTTATCCGAACTTGGTTTTTCTTTTGAATGCAGTTGCTTTGTCTTTATCACCTTCGAATTTCTTGACTCGAGCGAATTGGGAATCATAACTGAAACTCCGAGTGGAAGGATCGTTCTCCACTCGGAGTTGACTTTGTACTTGTGGCGCAGCTCCGAGTACAACTAGACGTTGTACTTGTGGCGCAGCTCCGAGAGTAGCCAGTCGTTGTACTTGTGGCAGAGCTCCAAGTGCAACCAGACATTGTACTTGTGGCGTAGCTCCGAGTGCAACCAGACATTGTATTTGTGGCGTAGATCCGACTGCAACCAGACATTGTATTTGTGGCGTAGCTCCAAGTGCAACCAGACGTTGTACTTGTGGCGCAGCTCCGAGTTCAACCAGACATTGTATTTGTGGTGCAGCTCAAGGTGCGTGGCCGAGCCTCCGAGTGAGAAGGTAGTTCACCACCCAAAGTATATTTTGCAACTTAGGTGAGTGCGGGATCGCGCCTAAGCCCCCGAGTGGGAGGGTTTTTCTCCACTCAGAGTGTTTTTTGAAACTTAGGCGAGTACGGGATCGCGGCTAAGCCCCCGAGTGGGAGGATTGCTCTCCACTCGGAGTACTTTTGTAACTTAGGCCAGTACGGGATCGCGGCTAAGCCCCCCGAGTGGGAGGATTGCTCTCCACTCGGAGTAGTTTTGTAACTTAGGGGAGTGCGGGATCACGTCTAAGCCCCCGAGTGGGAGGATTGCTCTCCACTCGGAGTAGTTTTGTAACTTAGGCGAGTGTGGGATCGCGGCTAAGCCCCGGAGTGGGAGGGTTGCTCTCCACTCAGAGTAGTTTTGTAACTTAGGCGAGTGCGGGATCGCGACTAAGGCCCCGAGTGGGAGGGTTGCTCTCCACTCGGAGTGTTGTTTTGTAACTTAGGCGAGTGTGCGATCGCGGCTAAGCCCCTGAGTGGGAGGGTTGCTCTCCACTCGGAGTGTTGTTTGAAACTTAGGCGAGTACGGGATCGCGGCTAAGCCCCCGAGTGGGAGGGTTGCTCTCCACGCGGAGTGGTTTTGTAACTTAGGCGAGTGCGGGATCGCGGCTAAGCCCCCTGAGTGGGAGGGTTGCTCTCCACTCGAAGTGTTTTTTGAAACTTAGGCGATTACGGGATCGCGGCTAAGCCCCCGAGTGGGAGGATTGCTCTCCACTCAGAGTATTTTTGTAACTTAGGCCAGTACGGGATCGCGGCTAAGCCCCCGAGTGGGAGGATTGCTCTCCACTCGGATTAGTTTTGTAACTTACGGGAGTGCGGGATCGCGGCTAAGCCCCTGAGTGGGAGGATTGTTCTCCACTCGGAGTAGTTTTGTAACTTAGGCGAGTGCGGGATCGCGGCTAAGCTCCCGAATGGGAGGGTTGCTCTCCACTCGGAGTAGTTTTGTAACTTTGGCGAGTGCGGGATCGCGGCTAAGGCCCCGAGTGGGAGGGTTGCTCTCCACTCGGAGTGTTGTTTTGTAACTTAGGCGAGTGCGGGATCGTGGCTAAGCCCTCGAGTGGGAGGGTTGCTCTTCACTCGGAGTGTTGTTTGAAACTTAGGCGAGTACGGGATCACGACTAAGCCCCCAAGTGGGAGGGTTGCTCTCCACTCGGAGTGGTTTTGTAACTTAGGCGAGTGCGGGATCGCGGCTAAGCCCCCTGAGTGGGAGGGTTGCTCTCCACTCGAAGTGTTTTTTGAAACTTAGGCGAGTACGGGATCGCGGCTAAGCCCCCGAGTGGGAGGATTGCTCTCCACTAGGAGTAGTTTTGTAACTTAGGCGAGTGCGGGATCACGGCTAAGCCCCCGAGTGGGAGGGTTGCTCTCCACTGGGAGTGCTGTTTTGTAACTTAGGTGAGTGCAGGATCATGACTAAGCCCCCGAGTGGGAGGTTTGCTCTGCACTCGGAGTGTTGTTTGAAACTTAGGCGAGTACGGGATCGTGTCTAAGCCCCCGAGTGGGAGGGTTGCTCTCCACTCGGAGTGGTTTTGTAACTTTGGCGAGTACGGGATCGCGGCTAAGCCCCTGAGTGGGAGGGTTGCTCTCCACTCGGAGTGTTTTTTTGAAACTTAGGCGAATCAGATTCACGGCTAAGCCCCTGAGTGGGAGGGTTGCTTTCCACTCGGAGTGTTTTTTGAAACTTAGGTGAATCGGATTCGCGGCTAAGCCACCCACTGGGGGATTTGAACACATATGCTTATGCGATAACAATCATTAAGATACTACAAAAATCATGTCTTTGATAAGAAAACTAAATGATTCTGTATTACAACTCTTTGATCCGAGTGTTGAGGTATAAAAACGGCGGAGAAAATCTGCATTCCACGAGGCGGATCATCTTCTTTCTTGGCTACATTGTAGAGGTGATACGTCCCATTGTGGAGCACCTTGGTGATAATGAAGGGGGCTTCCCAGGCCAGAGCGAGATTGTGAGGCCGTTTCTAGTGCACTCGGAGCACAAGGTCTCCCTCTTGGAATGCTCGACCTCTGACATTTCAGGCATGGAATCAACGCAGGTCTGGTTGATAGATGGTCGACCGGATCAGAGCCATCTCTCTTTCTTCCTCTAGGAGATCAACATCGTCCTGATGCGCCTGTTCTGCTTCTACTTCTGAGAAGAGTTCTACTTGGGGGGGGCATTGTGCAGCAAATCACTTGGAAGCACGACTTCATCACCATACGCCATGAAGAAAGGGGTTCGATCAGTCGACCGATTGGGAGTCGTTCTTAGTCCCCATAGGATAGATGGCAATTCAATGACCCAAGCTCCAACAGCATGCTTGAGGTCGCGCATCAGTCGGGGTTTCAGCCCTTGAAGGATCAAACCATTTGCTCTTTCTGCCTGTCCATTCGACTGCGGGTGCACAACGGATGCGTAATCGACCCGAGTGCCTTGGGACACGCAAAATCCTCTAAACTCATTAGAATCAAAGTTGGAGCCGTTATTTGTGATAATGCTATGAGGGACTCCATATCTGAATATCAGCTCTCTGATGAAACTAATGGCTGTACTTGAGTCGAGATTCTTGATAGGCTTGGCTTCGATCCACTTGGTGAACTTGTCGACTGCTATAAGAAAATGAGTGAAACCACTTCTGCCAGTCTTGAAAGGTCCGACCATGTCCAACCCCCAAACCGCAAAAGGCCAGATGAGTGGAATAGTCTTCAAGGCAGACGCAGGCTTGTGAGCCATGTTTGAGTAAAACTGGCAGCCTTCACACTTGTCAACTATATCCTTAGCCATCTCATTTGCTCGCGGCCAGTAAAATCCCGCTTAGTATGCTTTGGCCACGATGGTCCGAGAGGACGCATGGTGACCATAGGTCCCCGAGTGAATCTCGTTTGAAGATCAGTCGACCTTCTTCTGGAAAGATGCAACGCTGAGCCACTCCATAACACTTTCTCTATAAAGCTGTCCACTTATTACTGTGAAGGCTTTGGATCAGCGGACAATCTGGCGAGCCTCATCCTCATCCTCTAGGAGTTCTTGCCGGAGCAGATATGCAATATAAGGCACCGTCCAATCAGGAGTGATCACCAAAACCTCCATGATCAAGTCAATTACTACTGGAACTTCAATCTCAGTCGGATTGGTCGAACTTATCGGTTGCGGGGGTTCCTTCATAAAGGGGTCTTCTTGGACTGATGGGGTATGAAGATGTTCTAAGAACACATTACTAGGAATTGGTTTCTGAGTGGAACCCAACTTCGCCAGATCGTTAGCCGCTTGATTCTTGATTCGAGGTATGTGGTGGAGCTCTAACCCCTCGAACTTCTTCTCTAGTTTCCTCACTGCATTGCAGTAACCAGTCATAGCAGGGCTCCTGATATCCCACTCCTTCATCACTTGATTGACCACCAAGTCTGAGTCGTCGTAGACCATCGGCTAGGAAATCTACTATAGCCTGAGACTTGATCGCCTTTTTTTCCTCAAACTTGATATCCAAAGGGAGGAGTTCAATCGTCCACTTGGCCACTCGGCCGGTTGCATCTCGATTGTTCAAGATTTCTGATAAAGGAGTGTCACTGATGACTAAAATCGAGTGATTTGCGAAGTAATGTGCAACTTCCTTCGAGGTTAGATAAATCACGTAGACAAGCTTCTGATAGTGTGGATACCGTTGCTTGGACGGGGTCAAGACTACAGAGATATAGTACACTGGGCACTGAACTTTATAAGCTTTTCCTTCTTCCTCCCACTCGACTGTGAGCACTGTGCTGACAACTTGTCCCGTGGCTGCAATATACACCAGTAGAGGCTCTTTGCTGACTGGGTCAGCAAGCACCAGCTGGGTGGAAAGCGGGGCTTTGAGCTCTACAAATGCTGCTTCGGCTTCAGGAGTCCAGTCGAACTTGTTAGACTTCTTCATCAGTAGGTAAAGAAGCAATGCCTTTTCACCGAGACGTGAGATGAATCGACTTAGTGTAGCCAAACAACCAGTAAGCTTCTGAACATCATGCACACGCACAAGATGTTTCATTCGGAGAATTGCTCCAATCTTCTCTGGGTTTGTGTCGATTCCTCGTTCGGGAACAAGAAAACCAAGTAACTTTCCTCCTGGGACTCCGAATTTGCATTTTGACGGGTTGAACTTGATGTCAAATCTTCTTAAGTTGGCGAATGTTTCGGAGAGGTCAGTCAACAGGTCGGAACCTGTACGTGACTTGACCATGATATCATCCATGTATGCTTCCACATTCTGGCTAATTTGAGTGAGCAGGCACTTCTAAATCATGCACATGAATGTGGCGCCAGCATTCTTTAGACCGAAGGGCATGGTGACATAACAAAAGCATCCAAATGTGGTGATGAAGGCTGTTTTTATTTCATCGGGTCCATACAGTCGGATTTGATGGTACCCGGAATATGCATCCAAAAAGGACAAATGCTCACCCTCGCAGATGATTCAAGGATCTAGTCGATGCGAGGGAGAGGGACGTGATCTTTCGGGCAAGCCCGATTGGTGTGCTTGAAATCGATGCACATACGAAGTGAATCATCTTTCTTGGGGACCATGACAACATTGGCGAGCGACTCGGAGTGGTATATCTCGCGGATGAACTTAGCTGCCAGGAGCCGAGCCACCTCTTCGCCAATTTCTTTCCTCTTCTCCACGGCAGACCGATGGAGATGTTCTTTGATAGGTTTTCCTTTTGAGTCGACGCGCAGACGGTGCTCAGCCAGTTCCCTGGGTACACCTAGCATGTCAGATGGTTTCCATGCAAGGATGTCCCAGTGCTCACAGAGGAACTGGATGAGCGCTTCTTCCTATTTGCTGCCGAGTGTTGTCGAGATGTGCGTCAGAGCGACATTGGGGTAAGTCGGGAGAATATGAATGGGCTTTTTCTCACCGGCCGACTGAAATGCGGACTTTGAAGCAGGCTTCTTGGCTCGCAACAAATCACTCGGATTTGCATTTTTGTTGTATTCTTCCATCTCGACTGCTGCCATCTGTTCATCGGCAATTTTTGAACCCTTCTGGAGGCACTCTTCTGCTCTTTTATGATTCCCTGTGACTGTGATCACACATTTGGGACCAGAATTTCATGGTAGGCACTCTAAAAATCCCCCACCACAAATGTCAACTTCTCCTTGTGGTAATTCTTTGAATCACCAAAAACCACGTCAAGAGTAATCTGACTGAGTGAATCCGCTTTCTTTCCTGGGATGACTCTATGAAACCGCATATTACTCTCACTGAGCTTGGACATCGGAATGCCCATCCCCCTGAGAGTCTCAGCATACAGAATGTTCAAGCCACTACCGCCATCCATCAGGACCTTGGTCAGTCGGGTACCCCCAAGGACTGGGTCGACTATCAAAGCTTGCTGCCCAGGGGTAGCAACGTGCGCTGGGTGATCGGACTGGTCGAATGTTATGGGAGTTTTTGACCACTTCAAATACGTCGGGGTTGCCAGAGCGACCATGTTCACTTCTCTGTTGATAACTTTCAGTCGACTTTTGCTCTCGATGTCAGCAAAAATCACCATAGTGGCATTGACATTGGGGTAACCCTCACCTTCCTCTTTATCCTCGTCCTTATTAGACTCTTTCTCCTTCTCACTGGGCTGACCTTCTCAGACACTCTGAATCAGGAGCCGACACTATCGAGTGGTATGCTTGGGCAGAATCAAGTTACCCTCTGCATCTGTTTTGGTGTGTATGTGGCACGACAAATCAAGAACATCATTTCCTGCCTGATCTTTCACTTTTTTGGGGATTGAGGGAGTCCTGGATTAGGGGGTCTCCGGACAGCCGGATTATATTCTTTGGCCGGACTATTAGACTATGAAGATGCAAGATTGAAGACTTCGTCTCGTGTCCGAATGGGACTCTACTTAGCGTGGAAGGCAAGCTAGGCAATACGGATATGCATATCTCCTCCTTTGTAACCGACCTCGTGTAACCCTAGCCCTCTCCGGTGTCTATATAAACCGGAGGGTTTTAGTCCGTAGGACAACATACAATCATACCATAGGCTAGCTTCTAGGGTTTAGCCTCTCTGATCTCGTGGTAGATCTACTCTTGTACTACCCATATCATCAATATTAATCAAGTAGGATGTAGGGTTTTACCTCCATCAAGAGGGCCCGAACCTGGGTAAAACTTCGTGTCCCCTGCCTCCTGTTACCATCCACCTTAGACGCACAGTTTGGGACCCCCTACCCGAGATTCGCCGGTTTTGACACCGACATTGGTGCTTTCATTGAGAGTTCCTCTGTGTCGTCGCTGTTAGGCTTGATGGCTCCTCCCATCATCATTAGCGATGCAGTCTAGGGTGAGATCTTTCTCCCTAGACAGATTTTTGTATTCGGCGGCTTTGCACTGCAGGCCAATTCGCTTGGCCATCTGGAGCAGATTGAAAGCTACGCCCCTGACCATTAGGTCAGGTTTGGAAGCTTAAGTTACACGGCCGATATCCACGGAGACATGATCTTCGACGGATTCGAGCCTCTGCCTTGTGCGTCACACGGTCATGATGAGTACGATTTAGCTCTACCATCCGACAGTGTTCAGGAGATCGCACCGGCAGCTGCTCCGACCCTCAATTCGGAGCCAGTTGCGCCGTCCATGGACGGGTGGATGGACCCCTCCACGAAGGCCTTACCCCCATCGGCGATCAAGCCGGACATCGACCTTACTCTGCACGAGAGCCGTGTTGACAAACTGACAGATCTCTCTTCGGCCACGGACTCTGAACCGCCTGCGCCCGTTCCTAACGAATCCAATCGGGCACCGATCATGGAGTTTACCTCCATGGATATTTTTCAGCACTCGCCCCTTGGCGACATACTCAACTCATTAAGGTCTCTCTCCTTGTCAGGAGAATCCTGGCCGAACTATGTCTGGCAGGATTGGGATGCGGATGGTGTCAAAATTCACCGCCCACCCACCACCCACTTAGTAGCCACTGTCGATGACCTAACCGACATGCTCGACTTCGACTCCGAAGACATCGACGGTATGGACAAAGATGCAGGAGACGAACAGGAACCACTGCCCACAGGGCACTGGACGCCCACTTCATCACATGATGTATACATGGTGGACACACCAAAAGAAAGCGACCACGAGGAACAACAGGACGCAATGAAGGATTGTCCCCTCGAGAACCAGTCAAAGCGGCGGCGTAAGCGCCGCTCCAAATCCCGCCTCGGCAGAAACAAAGATCATACAGACCCAGCGTTAGAGCAGGGTGAACCATCGCCGGACCACGGCAACACAGAGAATCAAACCGAATAACCCGATTCTGTCAAAGATAACAGTTCGGATGACATCACATCGGACAGACACCCGGAGCAACAGAATGCCTGTCAAAGGCTTGTTGCCACCGTGAGGAGTCTTAAAAAGCAGATGCAAAGGCTCAAGGCTGCGCAGGACACACTTAAAATCAGATGGAGTAAAGTACTCAATACAGCAGCGAAGTACGGCAGTAATTGCCCCACCAAGAGCTACCCGAAGCGGTTGCTACCTGAATTCGATGAGGAGGCCTTAGATCCCCCGCAGCCAAAAATTAAAATGGCCACCTGGACGGATAGATGACCTCACGGCCAACATAGAGCGGCAAACAACGCCGCACATAAGCCAATACACGATCCAAGCGAGGGCTCGCATCAAAAGGATGGCGCAACCAGATCCATGTATGGACCACGCAAGCATGCTCCAGCATACGATGCAACACAATAAACATCCGAACAACACGGTAAACCCAGATACAGGGGTGCCACAGACCCGCTATGTTTCACCGATGAGGTGCTGGACCATGAATTTCCAGAGGGATTCAAACCCGTAAACATAGAGGCATACGACGGAACAGCAGACCCTAGGGTCTAGATTGAGGACTATATCCTCCATATCTATATGGCTCGAGGAGATGATCTCCACGCCATCAAGTACTTACCCCTCAAGCTCAAAGGGCCAGCTCGGCACTGGCTTAAAAGCCTCCCCGAAAACTCCATCGGAAGCTGGGAAGAGCTCAAAGATGCTTTTCGGGCAAATTTTCAAGGGACTTATGTCCGACCTCCCGATGCGGATGATTTGAGTCATATAACTCAACAGCCTGGAGAGTCAGCCCGAAAGCTTTGGAACATGCTTCTTACTAAAAATAACCAAATAGTCGACTGTCCGGACGCTGAAGCCTTGGCAGCTTTTAAGCATAGCGTCCGCGACGAATGGCTTGCCAGACACCTCAGCCAAGAAAAGCTGAGAATAATGGCAGCATTAACAAGCCTCATGACCCGCTTTTGCGCGGGTGAGGACAGCTGGCTAGCCAGATGTAGCACCAGCGACCCAAGTACATCTGAAGTTAGAGATGAAAATGGGAAATCACGACACAACAAAAATAATAAGCGCCGGAATAAAGAAGACAGCCCGAAGAGCATGACAGTAAACGCCGGATTCAGAAGCTCTCGGCCATGTCAGCAAAAGCCGCCCCTAAAGGCGCCAAAGATGAACTGTCCAGCCTGAACAAAATTCTGGACCAAATATGTCAGATCCATAGCACCCCTGGTAAACCCGCTAATCATACCCACAGAGAATGTTGGGTCTTCAAGTAGACCGGCAAGCTAAACGCCATACACAAGGGGGAGGATACACCAAGCGGAGACGAGGATGAGCCTCTGAAGCAAGACACTGGGGAACAAAAGAAATTTCCACCAGAAGTCAAAACAGTAAACGTGTTACACGTGATCAAGGGGAGAAATAAAGCGGCACTCCTAGAGAAATATGCCCAAGGGCCTATCACCGCGGAGTCCTGCCACTGGTCGGCTCAACCGATCACTTTCGACCATCGGGATTACTCAGCAAATATCCGGCATGCAGGATAGGCTGGCTTGGTATTAGACCCAATAATTGACGGATACCATTTCACACGAGTCCTGATGGATGGTGGCAGCAGTCTAAACCTGATATATCAGGACACAATCCGCAAAATGGGGATAGACCCAACAAAAATTTGCCACAACAATACTACCTTTAAAGGAGTAACGCCAGGCCCAGGGCCTCACTGCACGGGCTCCCTGCTACTAGAAGTTATATTCGGCTTCCCCGATAACTTCCGTAGTGAAAATTTAACCTTCCACATTGCTCCATTCCAAAGTGGCTATCAAGCACTACTTGGACGCGAAGCTTTCGCTCGCTTTAATGCAATACCGCACTATGCTTCCCTCACGCTTAAGATGCCTGGTCCATGTGGCATCATTACAGTAAATGGAAATATGGAGTGATCCCTGCGCGCCGAAGAGAATGCGGCTGCCTGGGCAGCCGCACACTAAAACGGCCTCACCAACTAAAGTATTCGATAGGTCGTCAAGACCACGGACACGGTTAGACGAGTCCGGCGCAGCTGTATGTAATTTGTACAGGTTTGATGGCCACACCTCTATCACAAATACAAGGGGCTCAAAACGCGCAGACAAGTGGCAATTTTTACTCATCTTGAATTATACATGGTTTTTTCAAAAAACCTACCTTTTTTCACGACAACTTTTCACCTAAGTTCCTCTATTTTATAGATGACCACTGTGCTACACCCGTCCAGGATACGGCACAACGGAGACACAGGCGCAGACGTGCAACAGGGACCCATTCCAAGGATTCTTTTTAGATTAAGACCCTGCGTCAACCTTTTTTACTGTCTCTTGTTGATACACATCCCTCGGATTCTTAGTACAATTGAGAAGGATGTTGGCGTCTTGGCATGTGGCCAGGTTAGAATAATGCACGTACCTGAACACCAGGGGCTTCTTACAAAGGTCACTGATTAGGCCCGGTTCATACCATAAAGATCGAATACCTTAGGGAGTGTTCGACGTCGCGAGTTTGGCCCTATATGAATCAGCTCCGAATCATGTCTTTGGTCAAATGTTGGGTTTGCCCGGCTCCTATGTTTTGGTACCTTATGTTCCGCTCTATCGGCTAAGGTAGCACTAGGAGAACTACATCGATTGTGCCCCAGGTCATCCGGACGAGCACCTCAGTAGAGAAAGCCGAAAACTGACTGTCATGATATAGCGTGAGACTGGTCAACCACTCGATGACCTATCGGAATGTTAGAATTCCTCTGCCTTAACGAAGGGCCGTTTCCCGGCCAGGCATGCATGCACCCCAAATTCGGGACAGTGCAGAGCCACCAGGGGCTATATAGTAGCCCCACCGTCAAACTCCTATGGCTAAGTGAAAGTGTTAAAGCATTATAGTCCGGTTGCCTCGTTCGCTGCGCTATCACCTCCTTAATAGGACCAAGACATTGGGTTAAGTGTGAACACGTGTCTTCTGCGAACACCTCCGCATTATATGCGTGGGGGCTGAAGCCGACGACTGCAATCTTTCAGGTTATACACATGTATACATAAACGGCCGCACAGGAGGCATCATACTACTTTCAGGCAAAAGTATAAACACAGCCTTAATTAATTTCATAAAAACATTGTGTTTACAATGGGAATACATGTCACTCAAACATAATATTTTTCGAGCATTGGGCCTCTATCAAACGAGCACCCTCGAGAACCTCTTCGAAATAGTGCTCGGCAGCCACTCGGCCTATGGCCGAACTCTGCGCCGCAATAGTGGTAGCATCCATCTCCGCCCAGTATGCTTTAACACGGGCAAGGGCCATCCGTGAGCCTTCTATGCACGCCGACCTCTTCATCGCATTGATGCGCGACACCGCACCAAGGAACTGCTGCACTAAGTTGAAATAGCTGTTCGGTTTCGGCTTTTCTGGCCACAGCTGATCCACGACAGACCTCATGGCGAGCCCGGATAACCTATTGAGTTCGGCCCATTCGTCTAGCTGATCAGTCAACGAAAGCGGACGCTCTGGAACGTTAAATTGCGACCAGAACAGCTTGTCCACTTCATGATCTTTTTGATCTCGGAAGTATTTGGCCGCATCGACAGCGCTCGCCGCCAAGTCCATATATGCGTCTGCTGAACTCCACAGCCGATCCAGAGGGGCATACCGCAGATCTCTGAACTTCCTCCGCAGCATAAAGGGCTTCCCAGCCGCAATATCCCCAGCTTCACGCAGCTCCTCCTTCTTCGCTCTCATAGCAGAGTAGGTGTCTTTGTTCGCCATCATGGACTTTTCAAGGTCCGTTGCCTTCGCTTGGTTTTCTTTTTCAAGGAACTGGCAACGGTCGGCAGTGTCTTTTAACTTTACGGCCATCTTGGCCATCTTCTCTTTGCTTTCGCAATGCGCGGCCTTCTCGGCTTTCAACTCTTCGGCCACCTTCAAAGCAGCCGCATTACTAATCCTTGCTTGTTCTTTGGCTCGGGCAAGTTCCGCCCACAGGGTTTCCACGGTGGCAGCTCCATCTACAGTCACAACATATTAAAGATACTGGCATCATGCTGCTCTTACTATGTGGCATTCTCTAGAAAATACCACTTACCCTGTGCCTCGTCAAGCCTCTTGTTAACAAGCTCGATGTCGGCATCCGCCGCATCCAGTTGCCGCTTCAGTTCGGCAAACTCATCAGTCCGGCTAGCCACCGGAGCTCCCACTACCTGCACATTAACGTTGTATGGTTATTGCCTGGGACTACGATCCTCCGTTTGCCGCCGTTCTCGGCGACAACCAGAGTCTCAGGGGCTACTATCTACACATGGCACACCTAAAAATGTGCGGTACCATCACCAATGTATATCATTTTACGTACCTCAAAGCCCGTCAGTAGACTCATAAAGGCATCATGCAACCCGCTTTAGGCGGATGAAATCCTTTCCATCACCGTACCCATCAATGTACGGTGTTCTTCTGAGATGGCCGCCCGCTCCAACAGCTCTCTCAGTACGTCCGACCGCATACCAGATGGTGTCGGGCTCTTCTGTTTGCTCTCTTCGAGAGCCGGACGCTGGGGACTTCGGTTGACTATAGGATTATCTTCTGGCCTCACCGGATCTAGAGAGGCCCTCCGTGACGACACTTCAAGGTCTCCCGCTTCTTGAGCGGAGGAGTCCGGGGAGGCGTTTCGCTCTCCATCATCTCCGGAAGAAGATCCCCCGAAGACGAGCTCTGCTGAGAAGGGCTAAGATCCGAACTGCAATATAAATACTTCGGTTATTTTCCTCAGAGGTAAGGTAATATATCTTCACTATTAAAGTACTTTTTAATTACTTATAGCTTGTTAGAGGGCTGATCCCCGCACGGACTTTGTGCGGCAAGAGCACCCTCCAAGGCAGGACCCTCTGGTGGAGATTTCTCCTCCCGCTTGGAAACCTTGGTTTCTGGATCTTCAAAGGTAGTCCTCTTCCTTCCCCGAGGTGAGAGAATGTCAGATTCCTCCCCTCGGTTATCCTCCCTCACAGAGGCGCTCGTTCCCTTGGTCGGAATAGGTAGCGGTGGAGGCCCACTTTCGCCCTCATTATTCCCCCCTTTGTCTTCCTTTGAGGGCTCCGGGCAAGGTGCTAGCTCGAGCATCTTCTCCAGTACCGGATTTTCCAAACCCTCAGGAAGGGGGGCCGAACACCGAATCATCTTCGCCTTTGTTATCCAGTCCTGGTCAAAGAGCGATTTCTAAGAATAACGTCATGATAAATAAAAGATGGTGTGTTCGGCTAGGGGATAACTTACTTGGTCGGCGGTGCGGTTGTTGCTCAGGCCCACGTCCTCGGCAGTATCCGTACACTCTATCTGGGGTCCGAAGAATGATCTATACATCTCCTCGTGCGTCAAGCCGAGGAAATTCTGCGTGGTCATTCTAGGTTGAACTCCCACATGCGAAGAGGCCAGCGTTTGCATGGCTGGATTCGTCGATCCAGCATGACTTGCATTACCATAATCAAATTGAAATCTCCTTTGAAGAGATTTTGAATGCGGCTTTGCAGTACAGGCACGTCCTTGGCGGGACCCCAGCTCAGCCCTCTGCTAATCCATGGCATCAGTTGTGGTGGAGGGCCTGAGCGGAAAGCAGGGGCAGCCGCCCACTTGGCACTTCTGGGAGCTGTGATGTAAAACCACTCCCGTTGTCATAATCCGGACACCTCTGGAATAGAACCCTTTGGACATGGAGCTCCGACGATCCTGCTTATTAATGCGCCTCCGCACGCTACATGCTTCCCCTCGACCATCTTCGGCTTCACGTCAAAGGTCTTGAGCCATAGGCCGAAGTGAGGGGTAATGCGGAGGAAAGCCTCACATACAACAATAAATGATGAGATGTGGAGAAAGGAGTCCGGGGCTAGATCGTGGAAATCTAGCCCATAATAGAACATCAGCCCCCTAATGAAGGGATCCAGAGTGAGGCCTAGACCTTGGAGGAAGTGGGAGATGAACACGGCGTCTTCGTTGGGTTCAGGAGTAGGGACGACCTGCCCTCGGGCAGGCAGCCGATGCAAAACCTCGGCGGTCAGGTATCTGGCCTCCCTCAACTTCTTGATATCTTCTTCTGTAATAGAGGAGGGCATCCACCGGCCTTGAAGGCTAGATCCGGACATGATTGAAGGTCCGGAGCACCTGACCTGGGCTTTGGGTGTTAGAACTCGAGGCGGGGGAATGATTCGATTGAGCACGGGAGGGAAAGAGTAAAAGCCTTGTCCCTTTATAAAGAGGGTGAATATCAAGCGTCCTCTCCGTAGCCATTTGAGACTTGCCTATAATCTAGGAGTCCTAGATATGGTTGGGTTACCCACGACCATATTGATGAGAATCCCGTAATTAGGGGAACACGATCTCTGCTTTGACAAGACGTGTCAAAAACCGCCTCGCGTTATGTGTGGAGCTGGTTGAAGAAAAACGGTTCGAATAATTACCGGGCCATGGCATAATGTCGTGTTGCCTAAACGTGTCAGCAGATCAGATTTGTGGAAATGTTATTCTCTCTACGGTGGTATGTGGAAACTTATTTTTCAGGGTTGGACACTATCCTTGTATTCAAATTCTTCCATGATGTATTTGGAGGAGGAACCCGCCTTGCAATGCCGAAGACAATACTGCACGCTGGACTCATCGTCATTGAAGCCTGGTTCAGGGGCTACTGAGGGAGTCCTGGATTAGGGGGTCTCCGGATAGCCAGATTATATTCTTTAGCCGGACTGTTAGACTATGAAGATGCAAGATTGAAGACTTCGTCTCGTGTCCGGATGGGACTCTACTTAGCGTGGAAGGCAAGCTAGGCAATACGGATATGCATATCTCCTCCTTTGTAACCGACCTCGTGTAACCCTAACCCTCTCCGGTGTCTATATAAACCGGAGGGTTTTAGTCCGTAGGACAACATACAATCATACCATAGGCTAGCTTCTAGGGTTTAGCCTCTCTGATCTCGTGATAGATCTACTCTTGTACTACCCATATCATCAATATTAATCAAGCAGGACGTAGGGTTTTACCTCCATCAAGAGGGCCCGAACCTGGGTAAAACTTCGTGTCCCCTGCCTCCTGTTACCATCCGCCTTAGACGCACAGTTCGGGACCCCCTACCCGAGATCCGCCGGTTTTGACACCGACAGGGGTCCATGGCCCTTTAGGCTTTCCCTTGAACTTCCCTTGATTCAAAGCTGCAACTTCAGTAGGACATGCAGTTTTAGCCTTGCGCTTCTGCTTCGGACGGGAATTTCCTCCTCCGGTGTCTTGGGTGACTGGTTTGTTCCTGCCACTGCGGAGTCGGTCTTCGTCTTCGCCGTTGGCGTACCGAGTGGCTATTTCCATCATTCGGGTCAGGGACATGTCAGCTGACCAACCGAATTTTAGGTTGAGCTCTCTGTACTGAACGCTCTCTTTGAATGCACAAACTGCTTGGTGCTCTGATACATTTTCTATAGTACGATAATAGTAGTCCATCTCTGGATGAAGTCTCTCAAAGTCTCATTCTGCTTCTGAATGTAGTGTTGTAATTTAGTTAGTCCGGCAGGCTGCTTGCAGGTGCCCTCAAATGTTTTGATAAACACTCGGGCCAATTCTTCCCAACTGAAAATACTTTCAAGGACCAACTGATTCAACCAAGCCCTTGCTGAAACCTCGAGCATCAGGGGGAGGTGCTTCATGGATACATCATCGTTGCCTCCACCAATCTGCACTGCCACTCGGTAATCTTCCAGCCAAGTGTCGGGCTTCGACTCACCGGTGAACTTACTCACACCCATCGCCACTCTGAAGTTGGGAGGGATCTCTGCAGCACATAGGGCTCTACTGAAACATTCTGGCCCGGAAACATGCACTCTACTTCCACTCGGATGGTTTCTGTCTTGTCCTTCTCTGTGTGCCCGGCCCCTGTCGACCAGGCCTTGTACAAGAAGGGATCTCGCATCAAAACCAGGCTCTCTTGGGTCGAGTGGAACTCTCTAATCATCACCATATAGGCGCCTATCATCATACCGCTGGGGCGCGTACGACCCGCCGCTCAGAGGGGGCGTATGCACTCGACGATGGTCATCGCGAGCGTACCAATGATCATACTGTCCATGGCCTCGATCTAGGTACTGATCTTGGCGATGCCCTCGATTGTCATGCCACGGGGGCGGTCTTGGGCTGTGTGCCAACTGAACTATGTGTGCAACCACAGATCTATTATGGATCCTGTTGTGCGACTGGGAAACAGCTGAGTTTTGTTCGCCTGCCGCTCAGAGCAGCGCGCGGATTTGCAGCAAACCTCTAACAGCTTCTGAATGGGATAGATGAATTGACTCTGCTATTCGAGTTGCGGCTGCAAGATTCTGGATTGGAGTATGATATACCTGAGGTTCACGTAGAAACAATTGTCGCGATCGTCGACTGGATTCGGGGATCTGACGACGGACGTGCTCGTCGAGTGAATGTTGGAGATTCTCCAGTCGCGCACGCTCAGCCAAGGTGTCTAGACGCGCAGCCTATAAGGCTCGAGCCTCGGAGGACTCCCCAATGATGGAGGTGTGGAGCGCCTCCATGTTGCGATGATGTAGCTTGTCCCTCTGCTCCGAAGTGAGGGCTTCAGGATGATATTCGTCGTGACCATGCGACGGGCCACCGCCGCAATCGCCGCCGCCACCGCGACGGAACCCAGGTGGGCTGCGTGGCGTGTCGACCATGATGACTTCCGTAGTAGGGTCGCTGCTTCTGCACTCGGAAAGAGTCTCCACAGAACCAGTCGAATGGTCCGTAGAGATTTTAGTCAGGCTCGATTGCCGCGACTTGAGGGGTGGCTGTCTGTCGAGCCACCACATGCCTCACCCACTGCTGGAGCCGCGACTGGCCAGATCGCTTGCTACGGCATACGGCGGGGAGAGTAGATGATGCGGGAGCTGACCGATACTAGGTCGACGGCTGCCGCAGGAGGACGCCGCAGGCACTCAGTGTGTGGACCCGCGGACAGGAAGGGCCTCGACGTAGAGTGGGGCCTCCTAGAGCCAGGCGGAGTCGTCAGCGATGAAAACAAGTGCGCCGAGACGGATATCGCGGCCTAAAGCCAAACCACCGCCAGCAACCATGTTGATGGAGATCGGAAAAACTGCAACCTCACCGGAAGTCGCTAAGACACCGGCCCCACGGTGGGCGCCAACTGTCGTGGGAGCAAGTCTGACAGTAAGAACAGGGGGTAAATAGGAGGAGGCAAGGTCCTAACTACGGAGAGGTTGTGCACGCAAGATTTACGAGTTCAGGCCCTTCTCGGAGGAAGTAATAGCCATACGTCTTGGTGCTCGGAGGCTTGGTCGACTGGATATGCATGAAGGTTACAAGGGGAGCGAACCCTTGTGCCTGAGGAGGGGGGTGGCTTATATAGAGTGCACCGGACCTCTCCAGCCCTTAGTTACACAGGGTTCAATGTACATTAAGACAGGGCGTTACTGGTAACGCTAGCTATAAAGGACTATAAATGATCTTTAAGAATACGAAGTGAACGCCTAACCGTTGCCATCCTGGGGTGGTTTTAGATCTTCTATACTTTGATTGTTTCTTCTTGTGGTCGAATGACTATATCTTGGTCGAGTGGAATTGGGGTATCCGAGTGGAATAGCTAGTTGAGCGGATTGCACTCCAAGGTGATTTCAGTCGGTATCTTCTATTGTTCCTTGAATGTTCTTAACTCCAGGTCAGTGTCCTTGGGTAGGGTGTCTAGGTCAGACCTTTGACCCTACCCTAGGTAATGTCAGTGTCACCCTTGGCCTTGAAGGTCTTCAAATTTCTTCATAAACATGTTTACCTCATCAACCTCTCGCTTGGTGAACTTTGCGTTCCACCAAGGCTGTTTGAGGACTAAGCCCATGGTGTACATCGATAGTCCTTTCATGCCAGTCAAATCTGGCATGACGAAGTAGTAAACCATGTTTCTTGCCACCGCTTTACCGAGTTAGACCAGTGCATGTCAAAATATTTGTTCTTGTTCTTCACCTACAACCTAGTCCTCCACAGAGCTGTGTGATAGTGGGATTTTTTGTCTTGGTCTTCTTGAGTGTTTATAGTTTTGCATATAAGCAGGGCTTCCACACCGCCCAATGGGGCTCCGTGCCCAGGAATTTCTCGCATAGAGAGATGAAAAGAAAGCGAGAGAGGCGATGCCGTTGGGGGGAATGTGATGAAGTTGCAGATTGTAGCACCAGAGCATGTTGCGGACAAATGGATGGACGGGTAGTGACAACCCCCGGGCGAGTGAGTGAGCATTACCCATTCACTGGCACGTGGACTGGGTTTCATCTCACTGGTCTCTAGTTCCCTCAATCCTTCCTTGGTAGGATGCCCTCGGCGATGTAACTGGCAAGAATGACCGTCATCACCATGGACAATATCCAGTTGCTGGTTTGCAAATCCGGCGGGAGGGAAATCAAAGCTGAGGAAGAGGTGCCCTTCGTGAACTCTAGCCTCCGAGTTCTAGAGGCCATGGTGGCGGTCTTGTAGTCCATGGCGATGGCGATGGAAGAGGCGAAGGTTGATATTTGGAGGAAGCACGGGTGCGCTAACTGCTCGCAGCTGCATTATCGGAAGGAGATGGCAAGATTTGGGGGGAGAATGCCTTCTCCCCCTGCTTTGCCTTCTAAATCTCTCAAAACTCAACCATCAGCTTAATTCGGCTAATCATCTATGATATCCGCCTATCCATGTTCCTCATCTAGGAGCTTTAACGAGTGGCATCACACTAACCGCGCAGCAGCCCAAGCGTCATCCTCCGTCACATGCCACCGTGCTACCTCTTGAGCACTGCGTTGGTTTTCCCTTGAAGAGGAAAGGGTGATGCAGTAAAGTAGCGTAAGTATTTCCCTCAGTTTTTGAGAACCAAGGTATCAATCCAGTAGGAGACTACACGCAAATCCCTCGTACCTACACAAACAAATAAGAACCTCGCAACCAACACGATAAAGGGGTTGTCAATCCCTTCACGGTCACTTACGAGAGTGAGATCTGATAGAGATAATAATAATAAGATTAATATTTTTGGTATTTTTATGATATAGATTGAACGTAAAGATTGTGAAATAAAATAGATTGGAAACTTATATGATAAAAGATAGACCCGGGGGCCATAGGTTTCACTAGTGGCTTCTCTCAAGATAGCATAAGTATTACGATGGGTGAACAAATTACTATCGAGCAATTGATAGAAAAGTGCATAATTATGAGAATATCTAGGCATGATCATGTATATAGACATCACGTCCATGACAAGTAGACCGAAATGATTTTGCATCTACTACTATTACTCCACACATCGCCCGCTATCCAGCATGCATATAGAGTATTAAGTTCATAAGAATAGAGTAACGCATTAGGCAAGATGACATGATGTAGAGGGATAAACTCAAGCAATATGATATAAACCCCATCTTTTTATCCTCGATGGCAACAATACAATACGTGCCTTGCTGCCCCTGCTGTCACTGGGAAAGGACACCGCAAGATTGAACCCAAAGCTAAGCACTTCTCCCATTGCAAGAAGGATCAATCTAGTAGGCCAAACCAAACTGATAATTCGAAGAGACTTGCAAAGATAACCAATCATACATAAAAGATTTCAGAGAAGAATCAAATATTGTTCATAGATAAACTTGATCATAAACCCACAATTCATCGGATCTCAACAAAGACACCGCAAAAGGAGTTACATCGAATAGATCTCCAAGAAGATCGAGGATAACTTTGTATTGAGATCCAAAGAGAGAGAAGAAGCCATCTAGCTAATAACTATGGACCCAAAGGTCTGAGGTAAACTAGTCACACATCATCGGAGAAGCTATGGTGTTGATGTAGAAGCCCTCCGTGATCGATTCCCCCTCCGACGGAGCTCCGGAAAAGGCCCCAAGATGGGATCTCTTGGGTACAGAAGGTTGCGGCAGTGGAAATACGGTTTCGTGGTGCTCTTGGATGTCTTCGGGGTATATGGATATATATAGGAGGAAGAAGTAGGTCGGTGGAGCTGCGAGGGGCCCACGAGGGTGGGGGTGCGCCCAGGGGGCAGGCGCGCCTCCCTGCCTCATGGCCTCCTCATTGATTTCTTGACGTCCACTCCAAGTCCTCTGGATCATGTTTGTTCCAAAAATAACTCTCCCGAAGGTTTCATTCCGTTTGATATTCCTTTTCCGCGAAACACTGAAATAGGCAAAAAAAACAACAATTTGCACTGGGCCTTGGGTTAGTAGGTTAGTCCCAAAAATAATATAAAAGTGCCTAGTAAAGCCCATTAAACATCCAAAATAGATAATATAATAGCATGGAACAATCAAAAATTGTAGATACATTGGATATGTATCAAGCATCCCCAAGCTTAATTCCTGCTCGTCCTCGAGTAGGTAAATGATAAAAACAGAATTTTTGATGTGGAATGCTACCTAGCATATTTCTCAATGTAATTTTCTTTATTGTGGCATGAATTTTCAGATCCGAAATATTCAAGACAAAAGTTTAATATTGACATAAAAATAATAATACTTCAAGCATACTAACAAAGCAATCATGTCTTCTCAAAATAACATGGCCAAAGAAAGTTATCCCTACAAAATCATCTAGTCTGTCTATGCTCTATCTTCACCACACAAAGTATTTAAATCATGCACAATCCCGATGACAAGCCAAGCAATTGTTTCATACTTTTGATGTTCTCAAACTTTTTCAATCTTCACGCAATATATGAGCGTGAGCCATGGACATGGCACTATATGTGGAAGAGAATGGTGGTTGTGGGGAAGACAAAAGGGAGAAGATAGTCTCACATCAACTAGGCGTATCAACGGGCTATGGAGATGCCCATCAATAGATATCAATGTGAGTGAGTAGGGATTGACATGCAACGGATGGACAAGAGATATAAGTGTATGAAACCTCAAAAATAAACTAAGTGGGTGTGCATCCAACTTGCTTGATCACGAAGACCTAGGGCAATTTGAGGAAGCCCATCATTGGAATATACAAGTCAAGTTCTATAATGTTAAAGCCCCACTATATGAAGGTGACAGAATAGGAGACTCTATATCATGAAGATCATGGTGCTACTTTGAAGCACAACTGTGGTAAATGGATAGTAGCATTGTCCCTTCTCTCTTTTTTCTCTCATTTCTCTTTTTTTAATTTTTTATTTAGGCCTTATCTTTTTTATGGCCTCTTTTTTCTTTTTTTATATTTTTCGTCTGGAGTCTCATCCCGACTTGTGTGGAAATCATAGTCGCCATCATCCTTTCCTCACTTGGGACAATGCTCTAATAATGATGGTCATCACACTTTTATTTACTTACAACTCAAAAATTACAACTTGATACTAAAACAAAATATGACTCTATGTGAATGCCTCTGGCGGTGTACCGGGATGTTCAATGAATCAAGAGTGACATGTATGAAATAATTATGAACGTGGCTTTGCCACAAATACAATGTCAACTACATGATCATGCAAAGAAATATGACAATGATGAAGCGTGTCATAATAAACGGAATGGTGGTAAGTTGCATGGAAATATATCTCGAAATGGCTATGGAAATGCCATAATAGGTATGTATGGTGGCTGTTTTGAGGAAAGTATATGGTGGTTTTATCGTATCGACGAAAGTTGCACGATACTAGAGAGGCTAGAAATGGTGGAAGGGTGAGAGTGTGTATAATCCACGGACTCGAGATTAGTCATAACGAACTCACATACTTATTGCAAAAATCTATTACTTATCGAAACAAAGTACTACACGCATGCTCCTAGGGGCATAGATTGGTAGTAAAAGACCATCGCTCGTCCCCGACCCCCACACATAAGGAAGACAATCAATAAATAAATCATGCTCCGACTTCATCACATAACGGTTCACCATACGTGCATGCTACGGGAATCACAAACTTTAACACAAGTATTTCTCAAATTCACAACTACTCAACTAGCATGACTCTAATATCACCATCTTCATATCTCAAAACAATCATCAAGTATCAAACTTCTCATAGTATTCAATGCACTTTTTATGATAGTTTTTATTATACCCATCCTGGATGCCTATCATATTAGGAATAATTTTATAACCAAAGCAAATTACCATGCTGTTATAAAGGACTCTCAAAATAATATAAGTGAAGCATGAGAGATCAATAATTTCTATAAAATAAAACCACCACCGTGCTCTAAAAAATATAAGTGAAGCACTAGAGCAAAATTATCTAGCTCAAAAGATATAAGTGAAGCAGATAGAGTATTCTAATAAATTTCGATTCATGCGTGTCTCTCCAAAAAGGTGTGTACAACAAGGATGATTGTGGTGAACTAAAAAGCAAATACTCAAATCATACAAGACGCTCCAAGCAAAACACATATCACGTGGTGAATAAAAATATAGCCTCAAGTAAAGTTACCGATTGAAGAAGACGAAAGAGGGGATGCCTTCCGGGGCATCCCCAAGCTTAGGCTTTTGGTTGTCCTTGAATTTACCTTGGTTCCTTGGGAATCCCCAATCTTAGGCTCTTTCCACTCCTTATTCCATAATCCATCAAATCTTTACCCAGAACTTGAAAACTTCACAACACAAAACTCAACAGAAAATCTCATGAGCACCGTTAGTATAAGAAAACAAACCACCACTTAAGGTACTGAAATTAACTCATTCTTTATTTATATTGTTGTTAAAACTACTGTATTCCAACTTCTCTATGGTTTATACACTCCGATATTAGCTATAGATTCGTCAAAATAAGCAAACAACACACAAAAAACAGAATCTGTCATAAACAGAACAGTCTGTAGTATTTTGTAGGTTCCGAATACTTCTGTAACCCCCAAAATTCTGAAATAAATTGTTGTACGTGATGGATTTGTCTATTAATCATCTTCCAAAAGAATCGACCTAATCACACTCTCAAGTAAAAAATTGCAGCAAATCTCATAAGCGCTAAAGATTCTGTTTTTTTACAGCAAGATCACTAAAACATCCCCCAAGTCTTCCCAAAGGTGCTACGTGGCACAAACACTAATTAAAAGAATAAAACAACATATAAAAAGAGGCTATATGAATTATTTATTACTAAACAGAACCAAAATGCAAGAAACAAAAATAAAATTGGGTTGCCTCCCAACAAGCGCTATCATTTGACGCCCCTAGCTAGGCATAAAAGCAAGAATAGATCTAGGTATTGCCATCTTTGGTATGCAATTCATAGGTGGCTCTCATAATGGATTCATAAGGTAATTTAATTTTCTTTCTAGGAAAGTGTTCCATGCCTTTCCTTAACGGAAATTGGAATCTAATATTCCCTTCTTTCATATCAATAATTGCACCAATCGTTCTAAGAAAAGGTCTACCAAGAATAATAGGACATGTAGGATTGCAATCAATATCAAGAACAATGAAATATACGGGCACATAATTCCTATTTGCAACAATAAGAACATCATTAATCCTTCCCATAGGTTTCTTAATAGTGGAATCCGCAAGATGCAGGTTTAAAGAACAATCATCAAATTCACGGAAACCTAACACATCACACAAAGTTTTTGGAATCGTGGAAATGCTAGCACCCAAATCACGTAAAGCATATCATTCATGATATTTAATTTTAATTTTAATATTAGGTTCCCACTCATCATGAAGTTCTCTAGGGATAGAAACTTCTAATTCAAGTTTTTCTTCATAAGATTGCATTAGAGCATCAACGATATGTTTGGTAAAAGCTTTATTTTGACTATAAGCATGCAGAGAATTTAGCACGGATTGCAACAAGGAAATACAATCTATCAAAGATCAATTATCATAATTAAATCCCTTAAAATCCAAAATAGTGGGTTCATTGCTATGTAAAGTTTTGACCTCTTCAATCCAACTTTTATTAATTTTTGCATCAAGATCTAAAAACTCTGAATCATTGGGACGCCTTTTAACTAAATTTTACTCATCTCCAGTCCCATCATTATCAAGATTCATATTGCAAAACAAATATTTAATGGGAGACACATCAATCACTTTTAGATCTTCATCCTTATTATCGAAAAAACTAGAAGAACACGCTTTTATAAAGCAATCCTTTTTAGCATGCATCCTAGCGGTTCTTTCTTTGCACTCATCAACAGAAATTCTCATGGCTTTGAGAGACTCATTGATATCATGCTTAGGTGGAAGAGAGAAGTCCACATTTCAACCCTCAAGTAACCACAAGTTTAAAACTCAACCCCAAACTTCAAAACCGGTTGACACACACCCCAAACTAACAATACAGTGCAAAAATCAACCCTGGTACCGGTTTTGACTTAGTAAAGTGGTTTTGACCATACTGAACGCTGACTAAGCACCCAGAAAATAAAAAGAACACAAAACATCTATCTCCTTCCACTCTCTCCTTGTGTCGACCATGGTACCGGAGTAGAGTCTGTCTTGCTGCTGCTACCGTCCCGAGCTCGCGTGGTGCCCCTGCCCCGACCACTCCCCGCCGACCATCACGCGACGCCCCTCCCACGGCCACGCAACAAAGCCACCCCGGACTGTCGGCAGCAATTGCTCGCCGGAGTTGGATGCAGCAATAGAGCGGCACAGAGCACCGAGCGTTGTGAGGCGCCGGCTCGCGGTGACTTTCCTCCCTCCTACCAACATCTTGCTCGCGGCTCATGGCGAGCTCTCCCAGGTCCAGGTTTCCGTCCGGAGGTGTGCATGTTTGTGTGCTGGCGTACGCGGCCGTGGGGGTGTGCATGCGTGCCCTCGAGGCGCACGGAGGTGAGCTCGCCGCGGGGTGCACACGATATGTTTGTGTGTTCTGGCATGCTGTCGTGCTTGCTGGATGTCGCGGTGCTCACTCCGTGCTGCCGTGTTCTAGGAGTGAGTGACCCTTTGGATTCTTGAGATATTTTTTGAGTAAAGATCCTTGTGAGAGAGTAACCCTTTGGATTCTTGAGATAGTGTGTGTGCAGCGGACGTGTGGTCCAGGTCAGCACCGTGTGCACAGGCAACCGTAACAAGAGGCCAGCGGTCAATGTGGTCAAAACCACTTTACTAAGTCAAAACCGGGACCAGGGTTGATTTTTGCACTGTATTGTTAGTTTGGGGTGTGTGTCAACCGGTTTGGAAGTTTAGGGTTGAGTTTTAGACTTTGTGGTTACTTGAGGGTTGAAATATGAACTTCTCTCTAGGTGGAATAGATCTAAGTTTCAAAAATCAACATCAAGAGAAATTGTATCCACGTTCCTAGCCAACTCATCAATCTTAGACAAATTTTCTTCAATCAAAGCATCGAAACTCTTTTGCGAACTAATAAATTTTTTAATACTATATTCAAAAGAAGAGGGCATCTTATTATAATTTCCATAAGAATTGTTGTAGGAATTACCATAATTATTAGAGGAATTACTAGGAAAAGGCCTAGGATTAAAATTACCTCTATATGCGTTATTACCAAAATTGTTCCTACCAACAAAATTCACATCCATAGATTCATTATTATTCTAAATAAAAGTAGACAAAGGCATATCATTAGGATCAGAAGAAGCACTCTTATTAGCAAACAATTTCATAAGTTCATCCATCTTTCCACTCAAAACATTAATTTCTTCTATTTCATGCACCTTTTTTACTAGTAGATCTTTCGGTGTGCCATTGAGAATAATTAACCATAATATTATCTAGGAGTTTGGTAGCTTCTCCTAAAGTGATTTCCATAAAAGTGCCTCCTGCGGCTGAATCTAAAAGATTTCTAGAAGCAAAATTCAATCCAGCATAATTTTTTTGTATGATCATCCAAAAATTCAAACCATGTGTAGGGTAACTACGTATCATTAGTTTCATCCTCTCCCAAGATTGTGCAACATGCTCATGATCTAGTTGCTTAAAGTTCATAATATCATTTCTAAGAGAGATGATCTTAGTGGGAGGAAAATACTTAGAGATAAAAGCATCTTTGCACTTGTTCCAAGAATCAATACTATTTTTAGGAAAAGACAAAAACCAAGTTTTAGCACGAACTCTAAGAGAAAACGGAAATAGCTTCAATTTAACAATATCATTATCCACATCTTTATTCTTTTGCATATCACACAAATCAACAAAGCTGTTTAGATGGGTAGCGACATCATCACTAGGAAGGCCTGAAAACAGATCTTTCATGAAAAGATTCAGCAAAGCGGTATTAATTTCACAAGATTCAACATCGGTGAAAGGAGAAATCGGAGTGCTAATAAAATCGTTATTGTTGGTATTGAAAAAATCACACAATTTAGTATTATCTTGAGCCATCGTGACAAACAATCCAACACAGAAGCACACAAGAAGCGAGCGAAAAAGAGACGAACAGAAAAGAGGCGAGCGGAAAAGAGGGCGAATAAAACGACAAGGGTGAAGTGGGGGAGGGGAAAACAAGAGGCAAAAGGGAAATAATGTAATGTGAGGGATAAGAGTTTGTGATGGGTACTTGGTATGTCTTGACTTGTGCATAGATCTCCCAGGCAACGGAGCCAGAAATGGCTCATTGACGGGAGATCAAATCTTGACTTGACTTGGTGCAACCTCCCTGGCAACGGCGCCAGAAATCCTTCTTGCTACCTCTTGAGCACTGCGTTGGTTTTCCCTTGAAGAGGAAAGGGTGATGCAGTAAAGTAGCGTACGTATTTCCCTCAGTTTTTGAGAACCAAGGTATCAATCTAGTAGGAGACTACACGCAAGTCCCTCGTACCTACACAAACAAATAAGAACCTCGCAACCAACGCGATAAAGGGGTTGTCAATCCCTTCACGGTCACTTACGAGAGTGAGATCTAATAGAGATAATAATAATAAGATAAATATTTTTGGTATTTTTATGATATAGATTGAAAGTAAAGATTGCGAAATAAAATAGATTGGAAACTTATATGGTAAAAGATAGACCCGGGGGCCATAGGTTTGACTAGTGGCTTCTCTCAAGATAGCATAAGTATTACGGTGGGTGAACAAATTACTGTCGAGCAATTGATAGAAAAGTGCATAATTATTAGAATATCTAGGCATGATCATGTATATAGGCATCACGTCCGCGAGAAGTAGACCGAAATGATTCTGCATCTACTACTATTACTCCACACATCGACCGCTATCCAGCATGCATCTAGAGTATTAAGTTCATACGAACAGAGTAAGGCATTAGGCAAGATGACATGATGTAGTGGGATAAACTCAAGCAATATGATATAAACCCCATCTTTTTATCCTCGATGGCAACAATACAATACGTGCCTTGTTGCCCCTGCTGTCACTGGGAAAGGACACCGCAAGATTGAACCCAAAGCTAAGCACTTCTCCCATTGCAAGAAAGATCAATCTAGTAGGCCAAACCAAACTGATAATTCAAAGAGACTTGCAAAGATAACCAATCATACATAAAATATTTCAGAGAAGAATCAAATATTGTTCATAGATAAACTTGATCATAAACCCACAATTCATCGGATCTCGACAAAGACACCGCAAAAGGAGTTACATTGAATAGATCTCCAAAAAGATCGAGGAGAACTTTGTATGGAGATCCAAACAGAGAGAAGAAGCCATCTAGCTAATGACTATGGACCCGAAGGTCTGAGGTAAACTACTCACACATCATTGGAGAGGCTATGGTGTTGATGTAGAAGCCCTCCGTGATCGATTCCCCCTCCGGCAGAGCTCCGGAAAATGACCCAAGATGGGATCTCTTGGGTACAGAAGGTTGCGGCGGTGGAAATAGGGTTCCGTGGTGCTCCTGGATGTTTTCGGGGTATATGGATATATATAGGAGGAAGAAGTAGGTCGGTGGAGTTGCGAGGGGCCCACGAGGGTGGGGGGCGCGCCTCCCTGCCTCGTGGCCTCCTTATTGATTTATTGACGTCCACTCCAAGTCCTTTGGATCACGTTTGTTCCAAAAATAACTCTCCCGAAGGTTTCATTCCGTTTGAATTCCGTTTGATATTCCTTTTCTACGAAACACTGAAATAGGCAAAAAAAACAGCAATTTGCACTCGGCCTTGGGTTAGTAGGTTAGTCCCAAGAATAATATAAAAGTGCTTAGTAAAGCCCATTAAACATCCAAAACAGATAATATAATAGCATGGAACAATCAAAAATTATAGATACATTGGAGACGTATCACACCGCGCCCACCGTTTAGGGACTTCAGCGCGTGGGTGATGAGAAGATTACGAGTCTGTTTGGATCAATGCCTACGGAAGCCAAGACAAAAATTTGGTTGTTGTCCAGAGGGCGGCCACCTGTTGGTTCGGGCCAATAATTTGGCTGCCCAGGCCGCAACAGCTTTAGAGCATGGTTAATACTTAATACTACAACAAGCTAATTCCTATGATGTTGTCATGTCATCTATAGCCAAGCTTATAGCTGGTAAGTACCATAGTTAGATATAAAGGTGTACTACTTTATTAATACATGGCCCACCTCCCACTCTCACATAGTGCCTAGGAGCATGTGCTCCAGATGGCTCTTATTCTATAGCCGTCTATGATAACCCACACGTATAGGGGATCATTTGTAGCCATTTTTGATAAGTAAGAGCGTCAAACTCAACGAGAAGCTGATGGTAGAATTAATATTCTCTCAAGTTCTATCGGCCATCGATACAACTCTATGCACACCAACATTTGCTTTACCAAGAAACAAGTAATAAAACTAGAAGTACTTTGTAGGTGTAAACAGATAAGTTTGCAAGATAATAAAGAATGTGAAAAATAAAAGTTAGGTGTTGTTTTAATAAAAGAACAATTAAGTTAGTATAGCGAGTGTGGAAAAGTGGTGGTAGGATTTGCGAGATTATCCTAGGCAATTGATAACATGATCGGTAATCATTATTGCAATTTTATATGAGGGAGAGGCATGAGGTAACATACTTTCCGTACTTGGATATGCACTTATGATTGGAATTCTAGCAAGCATCTGAAACTACTACAGATCATTAAGGTCAAACCCAACCATAGCTTGAAGTGTAAAGTCCCCTTTAATCGCATATGCATCAATCCTCTTGCGCATGTTTAAGATGTCATCACCCCTGCAACCCACAATAAGAGAATGATGAACATATTGCAACACCCTATAGCGGCAATCCCCCACATGTGCGCGGCATGGAAGGCATCATAGGACAACACCAAAATAAAACATGCAACTCAAACCAATCAAGATCATCAATCAACCCATAGGACAAAAATAATCTACTCAAACATCATAGGATGGCTACACATAATTGGATACTAATATAGATCATAAAGCACCATGTTCAAGTAGAGGGTATAGCGGGTTGCGGGAGAGTGGGCCATTGATAATAGATGAGGGAAGGTGATGGAGGTGTTGAGGAACACGACGGAGTTGTTGGAGTAGATCACCACCACGGTGGTTCCTCCGATGGGCGCTCTGGCACCACCCGGAGAGAGGGGGGAGAGTTCCCCTCCTTCTTCTTGCTTGGCCTTCCCCCTTGATGGGGGAAGGATTCCCCTCTGGTCCTTTGCCGCCATGGCCCTCGAGGGGTGGGAGCCCCTCTAGATTGGATCTCTCTCTCTCTCTCCCTCTCTATTTTCTTCTCTATTTCACGTCTGTTTTCGGAGCTCTTCACCATTTCTTATATGCCTAGAGATCCATAACATCGATTGGGCTGAAATTTTGAGAGTATTTTTTCCTGGAAATTATCTTTCTTGCAGCGACATAAGGGCTCCAACTGACCTACCAGGTGACCACAAGACATCAGGTCATTGTCTTGCATTTATTCTTTTCCCCAAAAATCACATATATTCCAAAAAAAATCTTCGTAAAATTTTATCGCGTTTGGACTTCATTTTATATGGATTTTCTGTGAAACAAAAAACATGCAACAAATAGGAACTCGCACCGGACACTGGATTAATATGTTAGTCCAAGAAAATCGTATAAATTATTGCCAAAAGTATGTCGAATTAGTAAAATATTGGCATGAAACAATAAAAAATTATAGATACAACGGAGACGTATCAGCATCTCCAAGCTTAATTCATGCTCATCCACAAGTAGGTAAATGATAAAAAGATAATTTTTGATGTAGAATGCTACCTAACATAATCTTGATCAAATAATCTAATCATGGCATGAATATTATGATAGGAGTGATTCAAGGCAATAGTCTATCATTTGATAGAAAGACATCAATAGTTAGGCATACCAACAAATAATCATGCCCTTCAAAATAAAGAATGTTAAAGAACGCTATCCCTACAAAATAATATAGCTTAGCATGCTTAGTCTTCCTAGCATAAAGTATAAATCATGAGCACCCAGGTACCAAACCAAGCAATTGTATCATTTTTTTCTCACTTCAAGTTTTCTATCTCACTTAATACATGGGCGTGAGCCATTGACTTAGCACTTTGGATGGGAAATAGAATGATGATTGCGGTTTATAAGGGAAGAAAAAAGTATAAGAAAGTCTCACATCAATGCGGATGATCATTAGGCAATGGAGAGATCTTACAATCGATGTTAATGTGAGGAGTAGGGATTGTTATGCAGTGGATGCACTAGAGTTATAAATGTATGACAGCTCTCCTAATACAGCTGAGTGGGTGTGCATCTAACTTGCTTGCTCATGAAGACTTCGAGCAATTGAGAAATCTCATCATGTGAATGTACAAGCCAAGTTCTATAATGTAAATATCCCACTAGCATAATCATGAAGTATATGAAAACTCTCTACATGAGGTACATGGTGCTACTTTGAAGCACAAGTGGTAAAAGGATGGTAGAATGCGCCTTCTCTCTTTTTTCCTTGTTCTCTTTTTTTGTTTTTATGGGCTCTTTTTGGCCTTTTTTAGAGTAGTCTCATGGACCTCATCCCCACCTTTTCTAGGACTAATTAGTCTCCAACATTCTTTTCCTCACTAGGGCAATGCTCTAATAATGATGACCATCACACTTTTATTTACTTACAACTCGATAAACTGAAAAAGATGACTATGTATGAATGCCTCTGGCGGTGTACCACGATGTGCAATGATCTAGTGTAACATGTATACCAATGATGAACGATGTTTGCGCCACAAATATCATGTCAGGTATATATGATCATGCAAAGCAAAATGAAAATGAATGCTCAAGTCATGTGAATACTAAAAGTGGAAGTTGCATGACAATATATCTCGGAATGGCTATAGAAATGCCATAATAGGTAGGTATGGTAGCTATTTTTAGGAAGGATATAATGAGGCTTATATGTGATAGAGTGTATCATATCATAGAATTTGGGTGCACCGGCGAACTTTGCACCAATTCTCGAGGTGAGAACGGGTGATGCACGGTATCGAAGAGGCTAGCAAAATATGGATAGGTGGGAGTTTTAACTTCACAAACTCACATTAGTCATAAAGAACTCATATACTTATTGTGAAAATTTCAAAGCCCCTAAAGCAAAGTACTATTCACATGCCCCAAGGTTGGGAGGAGTTAATCATTGCCCCCCCCCCCGCGCGATCTGAACAACACAAAGGATTTTAGTTAATTATAATTATGCTCCAACTTCATCGCAAAACTAGAGCTATGCGTGCCTGCTTCGGGAATCACAAACTTTATCATCGATATTTTTACTAACCTTGATTATCAACTAATACACCCAGATATTGCCATTTTAATATCGCAAAACTATGGCAGGGAATCAAACATATCATATTCGGTGATCTATAAGTTTTATGCGGGATTTTATGATTAACCATGTGAATGACCAGTTCCTGTTAACTCTCTAAATAGATATAAGTGAAACATGAGAGTTTAATTACTTTTATAAAAGGCTCGGCCAAGCTCTAACAAATATAAGTGAAGCAAAAGAGCATTCTGCAGCCAATTCAAACCAACCAACCCTACAGCGGCAATCCCCCACATGTGCGCGGCACGGAAGGCATCATAGGACAACACCAAAATAAAACATGCAACTCAAACCAATCAAGATCATCAATCAACCCATAGGACAAAAATAATCTACTCAAACATCATAGGATGGCTACACATCGTTGGATAATAATATAGAGCATAAAGAACCATGTTCAAGTAGAGGGTATAGTGGGTTGCGGGAGAGTGGGCTATTAATAATAGATGATGGAAGGTGATGGAGGTGTTGAGGAACACAACATAGTTATTGGAGTAGATCACTGCCACGATGGTTCCTTCGACGGGCGCTTAGGTGCCACCTAGAGAGAGGGGGGAGAGCTCCCCTCCTTGTTCTTGCTTGGCCTTCCCCCTTGATGGGGGAAGGATTCCCCCTCTGGTCCTTGGCCGCCATGGCCCCCGAGGGGTGGGAGCCCCTCTAGATTGGATCTCTCTCTCACTCTCACTCTCTCTCTCTATTTTCTTCTCTATTTCGCGTCTGTTTTTAGAGCTCTTCACCATTTCTTATATTCTTGGAGATCCATAACTTTGATTGGGCTGAAATTTTGAGGGTATTTTTTCCTAGAAATTATCTTTCTTGCGGCGACAGAAGGGCTCCAACTGACCTACTAGGTGACCACAAGACATCAGGGCATTGTCTTGCATTTATTCTTTTTCCCAAAAATCACATATATTCCAAAAAATCTTTGTAAAATTTTATCGCGTTTGTACTTCGTTTGATATGGATTTTCTATGAAACAAAAAACATGCAACAAACAGGAACTCGCGCTGGACACTGGATCAATATGTTAGTCCAAGAAAATCGTATAAATTATTGCCAAAAGTATGTCGAAGTAGTAAAATATTGGCATGAAACAATAAAAAAGTATAGATACAACGGAGACGTACCACCATCTCCAAGCTTAATTCATGCTCGTCCTCGAGTAGGTAAATGATAAAAAGATAATTTTTGGTGTAGAATGCTACCTAACATAATCTTGATAAAAAATCTAATCATGACATGAATATTCTGATAAGAGTGATTCAAGGCAATAGTCTATCATTTGATAGAAATACATCAATAGTTAGGCATACTAACAAACAATCATGCCTTTCAAAATAAACAATGTTAAAGAACACTATCCCTACAAAATCATATAGCTTAGCATGCTTAGTCTTCCTAGCATAAAGTATAAATCATGAGCACCCAGGTACCAAACCAAGCAACTGTATCATTTTTTTTCTCGCTTCAAGTTTTATATCTCACTCAATACATGGGCGTGAGCCATTGACTTAGCACTTTGGATGGGAAAGAGAATGATGATTGCGGTTTATTAGGGAAGACAAAAGTATAAGAAAGTCTCACATCAATGCGGCGGATCGTTAGGAAATGGAGAGATCTTACAATTGATGTTAATGTGAGGAGTAGGGATTGTTATGCAGTGGACGCACTAGAGCTATAAATGTATGAAAGCTATCCTAATACAGCTGAGTGGGTGTGCATCTAACTTGCTTGCTCATGAAGACTTCAAGCATTTGAGAAAGCTCATCATTGATACGTCACCAACGTATCTACTTTTAGAAACACTTTTGCCCTTGTTTTGGACTCTAACTTGCATGATTTGAATGGAACTAACCCGGACTGATGTTGTTTTCAGCAGAACTGCCATGGTGTTATTTTTGTGCAGAAATAAAAGTTCTCGGAATTACCTGAAAATCCATGGAGACACGTTTTGGAATTAATAAAAAATACTGGCGAAAGAATCCGCATCAGGGGGCCCACACCCTGTCCACGAGGGTGCAGGGCACCCCCTTGGGGCGCGCCCCCTACCTCGTGGGCCCCCAGGGACTCCACCGACCTCAACCCCAACTCCATATAATCATGTTGGGGGAGAAAAAATAAGAGAGAAGGATTCATCGCATTCTATGATACGGAGCTGCCGCCGAGCCCTAATCTTCCTCGGGAGGGCTGATCTGGAGTCCGTTTGGGTCTCCGGAGAGGGGAATCGTCGCCATCGTCATCATCAACCATCCTCCATCACCAATTTCATGATGCTCACCGCTGTGCATGAGTAATCTCATCGTAGGCTTGCTTGACGGTGATGGGTTGGATGAGATTTACCATGTAATCGAGTTAGTTTTGTTAGGGTTTGATCCCTAGTATCCATTATGTTCTAAGATTGATGTTGCTATGACTTTGCTATGCTTAATGCTTGTCACTAGGGCCCGAGTGCCATGATTTCAGATTTGAACCTATTGTATTTTCATGAATATATGTGAGTTCTTGATCCTATCTTGCAAGTCAATAGTCACCTATTATGTGTTATGATCCGGCAACCCCGAAGTGACAATAATCGGGACCACTCCCGGTGATGACCATAGTTTGAGGAGTTCATGTATTCACTGAGTGTTAATGCTTTGGTCCGGTACTCTATTAAAAGGAGGCCTTAATATCCCTTAGTTTCCAATAGGACCCCGCTGCCATGGGAGGGTAGGACAAAAGATGTCATGCAAGTTATTTTCCATAAGCACGTATGACTATATTCGGAATACATGCCTACAATGCATTGATGAACTGGAGCTAGTTCTGTGTCACCCTAGGTTATAACTGTTGCATGAGGAATAGCATCCGACATTATTATCCATCATTGATCCATTGCCTACGAGCTTTTCACATATTGATCTTTGCTTAGTTACTTTTCCGTTGCCACGGTTATGATTGCTACAAAAACGGCTAATGTTAGTTTTGCCACCGTTAACGTTACTTCCATACTACTTTGCTGCAGATATTAAGTCTTTCAGGTGTGGTTGAATTGACAACTAAACTGCTAATATGTCGGTGTACAAAAGTAGGGGTCCTTTTTGTACCCCTTTACTTGTGCGCGGGCAGTCGCAGCCACACGCCTGCGGCCACGCTAGGCGGAGCGGAGGAAGCGAAGACCTAAGACTACCAGAGCAGCGCCAAGCCGAAGGCGTGAGAAGCAGAGGGACAAGGTGGGCTTTCCCTGGCAAGAGCCTTGCCGGGGGAGCTTGCGTAGCCCCGACAAGAGTCTTACCAGGACAACTTTCCCAACACCAGCAGAGCCACCACCCTTGAGCCTAAGAGTTCTGACACCGTCAACCACATCGGAACCAAAGGCTCGAGAGGCGCCTCCATGGTGGCATGCAGACCTTTCTGAAGACAAAGGGCCTGCGAGGCCTAGATAAGAACCAAGAAACAAGAGAACAACAAGGCTCCTTGCCGAGGATGCCCACGAGGCCCCGGCAAGGCTCCAGCCAAAGATACCCATGTGGCCCCGGCATGACTCTTGCCGAGGGCGCCCACAAGGCCCCGGCAAGACCCTTGCCGGGAAGATCAGCAAGACCGCGGCAAGGCCTTGCCGACCAACCAACCAAGCAGGTACCCACGTGGCAATACATGGCTCCTAGGCCAACCAGTCAAGCACCTACGTGGTGGCATGCAGATCTTCATGAAGACCGTGCCACCACGCCAGCTCAGCAGCCTGCCAGCATACATGGCGCTGCATGCCTCGTTGGCCTGGACGCGTGTCGGAGCAAGATGAAGCGGCGACGGACGGGACGGGCTTACCATCCTCGATAAAGCGAGAGGACACCTAAGTAGGGCATTTAATGCGTTTTGTCCCGTGATGTCAGGTGATAAACTTGACTACTGTACAAGTTTTCACCTCCTGTGTGCCACTGTGGCAGCCCCTTTGACTATAAAAGGAGGCCGGTGGCGTACTGTGAGAGGATTCGGTATTTTTGGACCCGTCACACTTTGTAGCTAGTCTGAGAACACCAGATAAACACAAACCAGCAGGATTAGGGTGTTACGCATCACTTGCGGCCCGAACCTAGATAAACTCCCCCGCGTTGATCTCCTAAACCCGCTCTTTTTACAGCCCCGCACCCCAGCAACCGTAGAAGGGATTCCCCGTGACCCCATAAGTGTCGTTCTCACCGCCATCTTTGGCGCGCCATGTAGGGGGCGCAAGCTATGAAAATCCGGTTTTGGTGTCAACTTACCGACTCCTTCTCGTGATGGCTCAAGAGGAGAAGGCAACGTCAATCAGCCGCGCTCTGGTGTCGTCCGCAGCCGCAAAAACCGTCCACGTGGTCGTAAAAAGCTAAGTCACACACAACCTTGAGCATTTCTTCTTAATATAAGGTTATTATCCTCGAAAGAGCTTGCTCTTTGTACGGAAAACCTGCATGCAATGGGACCCTTCCGCTATTGGCAACGCCCTTCTTCTATTTCGAGTCCGCTCAACAGTTCGAGCGGCCGCGCTGAGAATGGCGAGGTGACCTGCCCGCTATTAGCAACGTCCTTGTTCTGTTTCGAGTCCGCTCAATAGTTCGAGCGGCCGCGCTGAGAGCGGCAAGGTGGTTTGTCCGGCAGCAAGCGCGCCTCGGCAGGCTGCTAAGGATCCGTCCTCAAAGCGCCATAGCATGGGTTTACACACCGACGAACCTATCCTACTGGGCGTAGGGTGTATACGTACAATGAAAGATCGATACAGGAAGATAGCATGTTTCATCTTAAAGTACTGCAGAGTTATATTACATCAATAATTGCTGCGTTTCTAACTTAAGATAACAATTGCCTTGGTCATGAACTCGCAGCAGCAACGAGAAATGGGGTGGCTAGTCTCGGCGCTGGCCCTCCACTCTCTGGACTCTGTCGACGCAGCTGATGATGGGCTCGATATACTCTCTGAGCGTCGTGAGGTCCGTCCCTTCCGGCAAGATCTCCAGCGCGTCAGCGAAGTCGATGCCGGGGTTCCAGAACGCCACCTTGGTGAGTACCTTGGTCAGGGCGCCTCGGCAGAGCATTCAGGACTTGTTGGCAAGATAGGCTGCTCGATTGGAGCGAAGTCGCTCCAAGGCTTCGAGGACACCCTCGAAGAACAGGGTCAGCCTAGCGTTGGGGCTCGCGTTAGGCTCCTGGGAGTACCTGACATTCGGGATCCCCATGGCAGCCAGCTTCGTGGCGATCCTGCCGGCGACGTCAACGAGGCGGCTGATCCAAAGGTTTACACCCTCCGTGTACTCCTTGTGCTCGGTGGTGTCATTCCTCCACAGCTGCCTCTCGTCCTCCAGGACCTTATTCAGGGTCTCCTCACGAGCTCCGGCCTCCAAAAGCTTCCCCTCCAAGCCGTTCAGCTTTAACTTCAGATCGTTGATGGAGTCGTTGGCCTCGGTGAGAAGCTTGTCCTTGTCAGAGATGGCGACCTGCGCATCCGCTAGAGTGCGTATGGCCGTGTCCCTCTCCCTCGTCAGCTCCGAGGCCACCTTCTCCATCTCCTCCCGCTCCAGCTCCAACTCCTTTACCCTGTCGACATGGACCAGGGCCTAAGCATTGAGTGCCCCTTTGTGCCTCTGCTCCAGCTCGAAGGTCCGCTGCACGACGAGCTTCTTGACCTCCTCGTCCTTGCCACGGAGTGTGGCGGCGAGCGCCTCCGCATGGGCGGCAAGGTCCTCCTCCTGGGAGTTCAGCAGAGCCTGGTGCTGTTGCCGAGCGGCCTCGTCATTGGCGGCTTGTTCCTTTGCCACCTCCTGGGCCTTCTCGACATCGGCCTGCTTCAGGATGAGCTCCCGCTTGCGCTCCTCCAACTCACCTTGTGTGGCCCTCAGTTCATCCCTGGCCTCGCCGAACCAGACCTGCGTCTCAGCGACGTGCTCCTCAAAAGCCGCCTCCGCCTTGTCCACCGCTGTCATCCTGGATTTTACCTTGTCTTGGCGGGCCCGGTGGAGCGCATGGAGCCTCTAGAAGTTGGCGCTCATGGCTCGGAGGAGCCGCCCCTCCTGGGAACCGCCGCCTGTAACATCCCAAATTTTCAATTTGGAATGTTATACATAGATCATTCATGCATATCATATTTTGTTGCATTTCATTCTGCGATCCTCGAAATCCTAAGCAACTCAAGGACCCTCGGAGAGAGTTGGGGATTTCCCTGTTTTCATATTTGAGTTTTCTCAAATATTGAAACGAGGATTTTTGGTTTTAATTATTTTTCTCTCCGAAAATATTTGATATTAAAATATATGAGAGGAGATAATGTGACTTCTCCAAAATAAATGAAATATTGGTGGAAAAATATTAAAATCAAATATTGGATTTTATCTGGAGTTTATTGCTAGTTTATTTGAATTAGAAAAATTGCACATTTTTCAAAGTTGCATTGTAGGGCCAAGAAAATGTTCATCTTGTTCTAAATATTTTATTTAGACGGTGAAAATTTGTTTTGGGATTTTTAGATTTTAATTTTATTTTCTAGGATTTATTTGGTTTCGGCGAAATTATTAAAAAAACACAGCGCCCGACTGGGCCGAGGCCCAGCCGAGCTAGGCCGCCGGCCTGCCTGCTAGTCGCCGCCTCCCGCGCCGAGTCTGGCCAGGACACGGCCGGCGCAAGCCGAGTCCGGCCGAGACTCCCTCCCGCGCCGCCTTGCCCCCTCCCGCAAGCCACCCGCCGCCCCTCCCCTTAAAAGCCGAAGCCCGGGGCCCCTTGGACCCCAAGCCGCCGCCCTCCGCCCCACCTCTCGCAAGCCGCCGCCACCGCATCGCCTCGCCACCGCCTCACTGTCGCGCGCCGCCGCCGCCGCTCGCCGCTGCCGCCGCTGCCGCCGCACCTCGCTGCCCCGCCGCGGAACCCGCTGGAGCCGGAGGTATACGCCGCCGCTGCCGGTTTTCTCTAGAAAACCGATCCGGTTTTTTTTCGTTTTTTTAAATCAGTTCGCCGGTTTTTCTCGGTTTAGTTACTTTGCGGACGTTCGTCCATACGTTCGTTTTAAAGAACGGTGTTCACTCGTTAGCCGCAGACAACGAACGTTCATTCGTTAGCCTGTTCGTCAGTTTTCTTTTTCTCGGATTTTCTGCGATTATTTTCAATCGCGATTTCTGATCCGATTTTCGTTTTAGTTTATCTTTCCGCTCGTTTATCGGAATGAGGCGATTCAAGTGCCTAGATCTTCGTCTCGAAACCCTCTTTCCGTTTAACCAACTTGAACAAGCTTTTGCTACTTTAAAATTTGACCTTAGTCCAGATTAGTAAACGGATCTTGTTTCTTTCGTAGTTTGAGTTTCGTTGCTCCGTTTGATTTGATTCTTTTCGCAAACCGGAGTTCTTAAGTTGAACTTTCTGGTTAGATGTTCTTAGTTGAGATTTACCCGTGTTTATTTGCTTGATTGCTTATGTATGCTATTGTTTGTTTGCGATAGAACACCCGGAGTGTGAAGTGTGCTACTACGAGTCCCTAGGTTTTGCGGATCATTAGCAAGGCAAGTAACACTTTGATCATACCCCTTTATCACCCAGTTTTTATGCATTAGTTCCAATCCTCAAACATTGCATGGTTAGGATGTGATTAACATGTCGGTTGGGAAGTAGTTGATGAGGTAGAACCTATTGCCCTGTTATATTCAAACCCTTGGGAGTTACTTCTACGTATTGTTTTTATTGCTATGCTATGCTTTAGACGTGGTTGGGTGAGTGAAATCCATGACAGATGTGAGATTGTTAATTAATGGTTCAACTTAAGGTGGCAACTTGAATACACATCTGGGTGGATTGTTTGTTGGGCACTTGGGAATCCAGTGTTGTCCTAGGATATCCCGGAGTACCCGTGTGATAATCCTATGGTCCGCCACCCACACTCAAAGGGAACTGAGATATTTTCATGCTAGAAACTTCCGTGTGCAGCCACAAGCTATTATGGGCTCTAGCATAGTTGAGTAAGTTGCGTGAAGCTCCCGAAGAGGTGGTTCAGCAGGTAGAGGGATGTAGGTTGGTATGGTCTGCCCGGAGTAAGGGGTTAATGCTTTTGAAAGACTATGTCTCGGTCATCCGTTTCTCAAACACCTTGTAGTGCGAGAAATCCAATGGAGGAGATCGAGTCTTGTGGGGAAAAGTGCGCAAACCTCTGCAGAGTGTATAAACTAATCATGGTTAGCCGTGTCCCCGGTTATGGACATCTTGAGTATCTAGTACTTGGAGTATCATAAGTATCTCATCACTCTAAACTAATATTGTTGGGTTGTTAATTACTTTAATTGGGATTGAGTTGGCGCAACCTTCTCAATGATGTTTCAACTACAATGATAGTTAAATAAAATTTATTCCTTTGTTGTAGGGAAAAATTGGCTTTTTGCAAAAACCATAACCATAGAGCTTTCCACCAGCCAAATATGCATATAGTGATAGCATTATTCTGTTATTGCTCTACTATGTTAGTTTGCCAGCATATTCCATGTGTTGACCCATTTTCGGGCTGCAACATATTATGTTGCAGACTTTTCAGACGAGGAGTAAGGTTCGTTAGGTCGTTGTCGTGCAGCTCAGCTATGCCATTGGAGTTGATGGACTCACTTTATCTTCCAAGCCTTCCACTGTTATCGTATTAGATGGCCTTAAGCCATATTTATTGTAATAAGTTCTCTTTTGAGACATTCAATGTAATAAGTGTGTGATTGCTACTCTGTTATAAATCCTCGAGTACTGTGTGTCAGCATTACTGATCCAGGGATGACACTGAAGCACAGAGACTTGACCGTTTGAGGTCGGGCCGCTACAAGATGGTATCAGAGCACACCCTGAGTGTAGGACACGACCAGTAAGCCAAAGCCCTATATCACTATTTGAAGGAAATATGCCCTAGAGGCAATAATAATGTTATTATTTTATTTCCTTATATCATGATAAATGTTTATTATTCATGCTAGAATTGTATTATCCGGAAACATAATACTTGTGTGAATACATAGACAAACTAAACATCACTAGTATGCCTCTACTTGACTAGCTCGTTAATCAAAGATGGTTATGTTTCCTAACCATAGACATGTGTTGTCATTTGATTAACGGGATCACATTATTAGGAGAATGATGTGATTGACATGACCCATTCCATTAGCTTAGCACCCGATCGTTTAGTATGTTGCTATTGCATTCTTCATGACTTATACATGTTCCTATGACTATGAGATTATGCAACTCCCGTTTGCCGGAGGAACACCTTGTGTGCTACCAAACGTCACAACGTAACTGGGTGATTATAAAGGAGCTCTATAGGTGTCTCCAAAGGTAAATGTTGGGTTGGCGTATTTCGAAATTAGGATTTGTCACTCCGATTGTCAGAGAGGTATCTCTAGGCCCTCTCGGTAATGCACATCACATAAGCCTTGCAAGCATTGCAACTAATGAGTTAGTTGCGAGATGATGTATTATGAAACGAGTAAAGAGACTTGCTGGTAACGAGATTGAACTAGGTATTGAGATACCGACGATCGAATCTCGGGCAAGTAACATACCGATGACAAAGGGAACAACGTATGTTGTTATGCGGTCTGACCGATAAAGATCTTCGTAGAATATGAGGGAGCCAATATGAGCATCCAGGTTCCGCTATTGGTTATTGACCGGAGACATGTCTCGGTCATGTCTACATTGTTCTCGAACCCGTAGGGTCCGCACGCTTAAGGTTTCGATGACAGTTATATTATGAGTTTATGAGTTTTGATGTACCGAAGTTAGTTCGGAGTCCCGGATGTGATCACGGACATGATGAGGAGTCTCGAAATGGTCGAGACATAAAGATTGATATATTGGACGGCTATATTCGGACACCGGAAATGTTCCAGATGATTTCGGAGAAAACAGGAGTGCCGGAGGGTTACCGGAACCCCCCGGGAGAAGTAATGGGCCTTATGGGCCTTAGTGGAGAGAGAGAGGGGCGGCTAGGGTGGGCCGCGCGCCCCCTCCCCCTCTGGTCCGAATTGGACTAGGAGAGGGGGGCGGCGCCCCCCTTTCCTTCTCCCTCTCCCCCTTCCTTTCCCCCTCCTAGTAGGAGTAGGAAAGAGGGGAGTCCTACTCCTACTAGGAGGAGGACTCCTCCTCCTTGGCGCGCCCTAAGGCCGGCCGGCCTCCTCCCCTTGCTCCTTTATATACGGGGGCAGGGGGCACCCCTAGACACACAAGTTGATCCACGTGATCGTTTTCTTAGCCGTGTGCGGTGCCGCCTTCCACCATACTCCTTGATAATATTGTAGCGGTGCTTAGGCGAAGCCCTGCGATGGTAGAACATAAAGATCGTCACCACGCCGTCGTGCTGACGGAACTCTTCCCCGACACTTTGCTGGATTGGAGTCCGGGGATCGTCATCGAGCTGAACGTGTGCTAAAACTCGGAGGTGCCATAGTTTCGGTGCTTGATCGGTCGGGCCGTGAAGACGTACGACTACATCAACCGCGTTGTCATAACGCTTCCGCTGTCAGTCTAGAAGGGTACGTAGATCACACTCTCCCCTCTCGTTGCTAAGCATCACCATGATCTTGCGTGTGCGTAGGAAAATTTTGAAATTACCACGTTTCCCAAAAGTGGCATCCGAGCCTAGGTTTTATGTGTTAATGTTATTTGCACGAGTAGAACACAAGTGAGTTGCGGGCAATATAAGTCATACTGCTTACCAGCATGTCATACTTTGGTTCGGCGGTATTGTTGGATGAAGCGGCCCGGACCGACATTATGCGTACGCTTACGCGAGACTGGTTCTACCGACGTGCTTTGCACACAGGTGGCTGGCGGGTGTCAGTTTCTCCAACTTTAGTTGAACCGAGTGTGGCTACGCCCGGTCCTTGCGAAGGTTAAAACAGCACCAACTTGACAAACTATCGTTGTGGTTTTGATGCGTAGGTAAGATTGGTTCTTGCTTAAGCCCGTAGCAGCCACGTAAAACTTGCAACAATAAAGTAGAAGACGTCTAACTTGTTTTTGCAGGGCATGTTGTGATGTGATATGGTCAAGACATGATGCTAAATTTTATTGTATGAGATGATCATGTTTTGTAACCGAGTTATCGGCAACTGGCAGGAGCCATATGGTTGTCGCTTTATTGTATGCAATGCAATTGCGCTGTAATGCTTTACTTTATCACTAAGCGGTAGCGATAGTCGTGGAAGCATAAGATTGGCGAGACGACAACGATGCTACAATGGTGATCAAGGTGTCGCACTGGTGACGATGGTGATCATGACGGTGCTTCGAAGATGGAGATCACAAGCACAAGATGATGATGGTCATATCATATCACTTATATTGATTGCATGTGATGTTTATCTTTTATGAATCTTATCTTTCTTTGATTGACGGTAGCATTTTAATACGATCTCTCACTAATTATCAAGAAGTGTTCTCCCTGAGTATGCACCGTTGCGAAAGTTCTTCGTGCTGAGACACCACGTGATGATCGGGTGTGATAGGCTCTACGTTCAAATACAACGGGTGCAAAACAGTTGCACACGCGGAATACTCAGGTTATACTTTATGAGCCAAGCATATACATATATGGCCTTGGAACACGGAGACCGAAAGGTCGAGCATGAATCATATAGTAGATATGATCAACATAGTGATGTTCACCAATGAAACTACTCCATCTCACGTGATGATCGGACATGGTTTAGTTGATTTGGATCACGTGATCACTTAGAGGATTAGAGGGATGTCTATCTAAGTGGGAGTTCTTTAGTAATATGATTAATTGAACTTAAATTTATCATGAACTTAGTACTTGATAGTATCTTGCTTGTTTATGTTTGATTGTAGATAAATGGCCCGTGTTGTTGTTCCATTGAATTTTAATGCGTTCCTTGAGAAAGCAAAGTTGAAAGATGATGGTAGCAATTACACAGACTAGGTCCGTAACTTGAGGATTATCCTCATTGCTGCACAGAAGAATTACGTCCTGGAAGCACCGCTGGGTGCCAGGCCTGCTGCTGGAGCAACACCACATGTTATGAACGTCTGGCAGAGCAAAGCTGATGACTACTCGATAGTTCAGTGTGCCATGCTTTACGGCTTAGAATCGGGACTTCAACGACGTTTTGAACGTCATGGAGCATATGAGATGTTCCAGGAGTTGAAGTTAATACTTCAAGCAAATGCCTGGATCGAGAGATATGAAGTCTCCAATAAGTTCTATAGCTGCAAGATGGAGGAGAATAGTTCTGTCAGTGAGCATATACTCAAAATGTCTGGGTATAATAATCACTTGATTCAATTGGGAGTTAATCTTCCAGATGATTGCGTCATTGACAGAATTCTCCAATCACTGCCACCTAGCTACAAGAGCTTCGTGATGAACTATAATATGCAAGGGATGAATAAGACTATTCCCGAGCTCTTCGCAATGCTGAAAGCTGCGGAGGTAGAAATCAAGAAGAAGCATCAAGTGTTGATGGTCAACAAGACCACTAGTTTCAAGAAAAAGGGCAAAGGGAAGAAGAAGGGGAACTTCAAAAAGAACAGCAAGAAAGTTGCTGCTCAAGAGAAGAAACCCAAATCTGGACCTAAGCCTGAAACTGAGTGCTTCTACTGCAAGCAGACTGGTCACTGGAAGCGGAACTGCCCCAAGTATTTGGCGGATAAGAAGGATGGCAAGGTGAACAAAGGTATATGCGATATACATGTTATTGATGTGTACCTTACTAATGCTCTCAGTAGCACCTGTGTATTTGATACTAGTTCTGTTGCTAACATTTGCAACTCGAAACAGGGACTACGGATTAAGCGAAGATTGGCTAAGGACGAGGTGACGATGCACGTGGGAAATGGTTCCAAAGTCGATGTGATCGCGGTCGGCACGCTACCTCTACATCTACCTTCGGGATTAATATTAGACATAAATAATTGTTATTTGGTGCCAGCGTTGAGCATGAACATTATATCTGGATCTTGTTTGATGCAAAACGGTTATTCATTTAAATCAGAAAATAATGGTTGTTCTATTTATATGAGTAAAATCTTTTATGGTCATGCACCCATGAAGAATGGTCTATTCTTATTAAATCTCGATAGTAGTGACACACATATTCATAATGTTGAAGCCAAAAGATGAAGAGTTGGTAATGACAGTGCAACTTATTTGTGGCACTGCCATTTAGGTCATATCAGTATAAAGCGCATGAAGAAACTCCATACTGATGGACTTTTGGAACCACTTGATTATGAATCACTTGGTACTTGCGAACCGTGCCTTATGGGTAAGATGACAAAAACACCATTCTCGGGTACTATGGAGAGAGCAACAGATTTGTTGGAAATCATACATACAGATGTATGTGGTCCGATGAATGTTGAGGCTCGTGGCGGATATCGTTATTTTCTCACCTTCACAGATGACTTAAGCAGATATGGGTACATCTACTTAATGAAACATAAGTCTGAAACATTTGAAAAGTTCAAAGAATTTCAGAGTGAAGTTGAAAATCATCGTAACAAGAAAATAAAATTCCTACGATCTGATCGTGGAGGAGAATATTTGAGTTACGAGTTTTGTGTACATTTGCAACAATGTGGAATAGTTTCGCAACTCACGCCACCCGGAACACCACAGCGTAATGGTGTGTCCGAACGTCGTAATCGTACTTTACTAGATATGGTGTGATCTATGATGTCTCCTACTGATTTACCGCTATCATTTTGGGGTTATGCTCTAGAGACAGCCGCATTCACGTTAAATAGGGCACCATCAAAATCCGTTGAGACGACGCCTTATGAACTGTGGTTTGGCAAGAAACCAAAGTTGTCGTTTCTGAAATTTTGGGGCTGCGATGCTTATGTGAAAAAGCTTCAACCTGATAAGCTCGAACCCAAATCGGAGAAATGTGTCTTCATAGGATATCCAAAGGAAACTATTGGATACACCTTCTATCACAGATCCGAAGGCAAGACTTCTGTTGCTAAATTCCGAAACTTTCTAGAGAAGGAGTTTCTCTCGAAAGAAGTGAGTGGGAGGAAAGTAGAACTTGATGAGGTAACTGTACCTGCTCCCTTATTGGAAAGTAGTACATCATAGAAACCAGTTTCTGTGACACCTACACCAATTAGTGAGGAAGCTAATGATGATGATCATGAAACTTCAGAACAAGATACTACTGAACTTCGTAGATCAACCAGAGTAAGATCCGCACCAGAGTGGTACGGTAATCCTGTTCTGGAAGTCATGCTACTAGATCATGATGAACCTACGAACTATGGAGAAGCGATGGTGAGCCCAGATTCTGCAAAATGGCTTGATGCCATGAAATCTGAGATGGGATCCATGTATGAGAACAAAGTGTGGACTTTGGTTGACTTGCCCAAAGATCAGCAAGCAATTGAGAATAAATGGATCTTCAAGAAGAAGACTAACGCTGACGGTAATGTTACTGTCTACAAAGCTCGACTTGTCGCAAAAGGTTTTCGACAAGTTCAAGGGATTGACTACGATGAGACCTTCTCACCTGTAGCGATGCTTAAGTCTGTCCGAATCATGTTAGCAATTGCCGCATTTTATGATTATGAAATTTGGCAGATGGATGTCAAAACTGCATTCCTGAATGGATTTCTGGAAGAAGAGTTGTATATGATGCAGCCGGAAGGTTTTGTCGATCCAAAGGGAGCTAACAAAGTGTGCAAGCTCCAGCGATCCATTTATGGACTAGTGCAAGCCTCTCGGAGTTGGAATATACGCTTTGATAGTGTGGTCAAAGCACATATGGTTTTATACGGACTTTCGGAGAAGCCTGTATTTACAAGAAAGTGAGTGGGAGCTTTGTAGCATTTCTGATATTATATGTAGATGACATATTACTAAATGGAAATGATATAGAATTTCTGGATAGCATTAAGGGATACTTGAATAAGAGTTTTTCAATGAAAGACCTCGGTGAAGCTGCTTACATATTGGGCATTAAGATCTATAGAGATAGATCAAGACGCTTAACTGGACTTTCACAAAGCACATACCTTGACAAAGTTTTGAAGAAGTTCAAAATGGATCAAGCAAAGAAAGGATTCTTGCCTATGTTACAAGGTGTGAAATTGAGTAAGACTCAATGCCCGACCAATGCAGAAGATAGAGACAAAAATGAAAGATGTTCCCTATGCTTCAGCCATAGGCTCTATCATGTATGAAATGCCGTGTACCAGACCTGATGTGTGTCTTGCTATAAGTCTAGCAGGGAGGTACCAAAGTAATCCAGGAGTGGATCACTGGACAGCGGTCAAGAACATGCTGAAATACCTGAAAAGGACTAAGGATATGTTTCTCATATATGGAGGTGACAAAGAGCTCATCGTAAATGGTTACGTTGATGCAAGCTTTGACACTGATCCGGACGATTCTAAATCGCAAACCGGATACGTGTTTACATTAAACGGTGGAGCTGTCAGTTGGTGCAGTTCTAAACAAAGCATTGTGGCGGGATCTACATGTGAAGCGGAATACATAGCTGCGTCGGAAGTAGCAAACGAAGGAGTCTGGATGAAGGAGTTCATATCCGATCTAGGTGTCATACCTAGTGCATCGGGTCCAATGAAAATCTTTTTTGACAATACTGGTGCAATTTCCTTGGCAAAGGAATCCAGATTTCACAAGAGAACCAAGCACATCAAGAGACGCTTCAATTCCATCTGGGATCTAGTCCAGGTGGGAGACATAGAGATTTGCAAGATACATACGGATCTGAATGTTGCAGATCCGTTGACTAAGCCTCTTCCACGAGCAAAACATGATCAGCACCAAAGCTCCATGGGTGTTAGAATCATTACTGTGTAATCTAGATTATTGACTCTAGTGCAAGTGGGAGACTGAAGGAAATATGCCCTAGAGACAATAATAATGTTATTATTTTATTTCCTTATATCATGATAAATGTTTATTATTCATGCTAGAATTGTATTATCCGGAAACATAATACTTGTGTGAATACATAGACAAACTAAACGTCACTAGTATGCCTCTACTTGACTAGCTCGTTAATCAAAGATGGTTATGTTTCCTAACCATAGACATGTGTTGTCATTTGATTAACGGGATCACATTATTAGGAGAATGATGTGATTGACATGACCCATTCCATTAGCTTAGCACCCGATCATTTAGTATGTTGCTATTGCTTTCTTCATGACTTATAGATGTTCCTATGACTATGAGATTATGCAACTCCCGTTTGCCGGAGGAACACTTTGTGTGCTACCAAACGTCACAACATAACTGGGTGATTATAAAGGAGCTCTACAGGTGTCTCCAAAGGTAAATGTTGGGTTGGCGTATTTCGAGATTAGGATTTGTCACTCCGATTGTCGGAGAGGTATGTGGGCCCTCTCGGTAATGCACATCACATAAGCCTTGCAAGCATTGCAACTAATGAGTTAGTTGCGAGATGATGTATTACGAAACGAGTAAAGAGACTTGCCGGTAACGAGATTGAACTAGGTATTGAGATACCGACGATCGAATCTCGGGCAAGTAACATACCGATGACAAAGGGAACAACGTATGTTGTTATGCGGTCTGACCGATAAAGATCTTCGTAGAATATGTGGGAGCCAATATGAGCATCCAGGTTCCGCTATTGGTTATTGACCGGAGACATGTCTCGGTCATGTCTACATTGTTCTCAAACCCATAGGGTCCGCACGCTTAAGGTTTCGATGACAGTTATATTATGAGTTTATGAGTTTTGATGTACCGAAGTTAGTTTGGAGTCCCGGATGTGATCACGGACATGACGAGGAGTCTCGAAATGGTTGATACATAAAGACTGATATATTGGACGGCTATATTCGGACACCGGAAATGTTCCAGATGATTTCGGAGAAAACCGGAGTGCTGGAGGGTTACCGGAACCCCCCCGGGAGAAGTAATGGGCCTTATGGGCCTTAGTGGAGAGAGAGAGGGGCGGCCAGGGTGGGCCAAGTGCCCCCTCCCCCTCTGGTCCGAATTGGACTAGGAGAGGGGGGGCGGCGCCCCCCTTTCCTTCTCCCTCTCCCCCTTCCTTTCCCCCTCCTAGTAGGAGTAGGAAAGAGGGGAGTCCTACTCCTACTAGGAGGAGGACTCCTCCTCCTTGGCGCGCCCTAGGGCCGGCCGGCCTCCTCCCCTTTCTCCTTTATATAGGGGGCAGGGGGCACCCCTAGACACACAAGTTTATCCACGTGATCGTTTTCTTAGCCGTGTGCGGTGCCCCCTTCCACCATACTCCTCGATAATATTGTAGCGGTGCTTAGGCGAAGCCCTGCGATGGTAGAACATCAAGATCATCACCACACCGTCGTGCTGACGGAACTCTTCCCCGACACTTTGCTGGATCGGAGTCCGGGGATCGTCATCGAGCTGAACGTGTGCTAAAACTCGGAGGTGCCGTTGTTTCGGTGCTTGATCGGTCAAGCCGTGAAGACGTACGACTATATCAACCGTGTTGTCATAACGCTTCTGCTGTCGGTCTACAAGGGTACGTAGATCACACTCTCCCCTATCGTTGCTATCCATCACCATGATCTTGCGTGTGCGTAGGAAAATTTTGAAATTACTACGTTTCCCAAAACTATTCTCTTCTATCTGACCCCTCTCCATTTTCTACTCTTTAGGATGGCGGACGCAAGGAACAAGTTTGCACAACCGGATGAAGAAGCACCTTTTGGACGACACTTGAAGGAAGTCTATTGGTACCTGAACATTGGAATACCAAGCTTCACCGAGACTTACAACGCCACTTTGCTAGAAGAGGAGCGATGGATGATTCAAGTTCAAGTTCCAAGAAGGACATTCACACCAGTCACTAAGCCCATAGAGTTTTCCTTCTATGCACCAACCTGGAGTCTAGGAAAGAGTATGGCAGCTCATATCACCATGGTACGCATTGGAGAAGTTTATCATAAGGAGATTAAGGATACTATCTATCAGATTTGTGGGCGCCGAGACGAGCAATGGGAGATGATCAGTACCAGGAAGGATAGATCAATTGCGGCTTTCATTCAGGAGTTAAACCAGCATATTCGTCACCAGGAGAACCATATGTGCGCATGAATGATAGATCTGAAGAAGGTGATGATTAGGATCATGGAACTGGAGGAAGAACTCAAGGCTACACGCGAAGATTATGAGGAGGAAATCGTCGTACTAGTGGAGAAGAATGACAATCTGGAAAGGAAGCTAGGAGTGTTCATGGGAGACCCCGCACCAGGAGGAGAAGACGAAGAACCCAAGGAGATTCACCCGGAGGACTACATTATCATCGATGACACCGACTCGGACCCCCACTATAGCGATGATGACTATGAAGACGAGCCTAGAGCAGACATCATGGAGTCTTCAACCGAAGAATATTTTTAGTAGACCACCACATCAGTAGTAGTATTCCACCATGTAAATAGTATAGTCCAAGCACTTTTGTAATGATAGTTAGATCGATTGTATGCCCTTGCTTGATTGATTTAGTGAAATGTTTGTGTTTGTCTCATGTGCATATGGGTAGTGTTTTCTCATTAGACCTCATTCTATTCTAATCTCTCCCCTCTAAACCCATCAGATGCCTCCGATACATGACCCCGGATTTACCTTCCCACCGGAGCTCACTCTGTTGATCCAGCAGCAGGATACCCTGATGCAGTTGTTAGTTCAGAACCAAGGCAACAACAACAACAACAATCCACCGCCACCCCCACCAGTTGATAACTTAGCCCGCTTTCTGAGGTTGCAGCCGCCGGTGTTTTCCAGTAGCACCGAGCTGATAGTGGCAGATGATTGGCTCCGCAGGATTGGAAGGGAGTTAACCACTGGAGGATATACAGATGCTGAGAAGGTGCGTTTTGCCGCACATCAGTTGGATGGACCAGCAGCCTCATGGTGGGAGAATTACACTGTCACCTACCCTATAGCCACTGTTAAATGGGATCAGTTTCAGCAAGATTTCCGTACAACCCATGTCTCAACTGGAGCTATGAGTATGAAGAAGCGTGAGTTCCGCAACTTACGCCAGGGGAACTGTACTGTGGCTCAGTATGCGGATGAGTTTAGCAAGTTATCTCGCTATGCCCCTGACGATGTGGCCACAGATGCCGCAAAGCAGGAGAAGTTTATGGAAGGGATGAATGATGAGATGAGCATGCAGTTGATGGTGGCAACATTCACCAACTACCAGGAGTTGATAGATAAGGCTCTTATGATTGAAGGGAAACAACAACAAATTGAGAACCGTAAGAGGAAGTATGGACAAGGAAGGTATAATTCAGGAGGTCTGCAGAAGCCTCGCCTAACCCCGAACTCGGCAGGACTTGTTCATAACCATGGAGGCCACACCCGCAATGGAGGAAGTAACCATAGTCATACTGGCCCAAGGAATGGGAATGGGAATGGAGCAAGCAACAATCAGAACCGCTCCAATCCAGCCACACCCACGAAGAGAGACCTAAGCCACGTTACTTGTTTCAAGTGCGGGAAGACTGGACACTATGCCACGGAGTGCCTGTCGGTGTTCTGGGAACGGGGGTCCCCAGACTTGCCTGCCTGCGGCCTGCGGCGTGGCTCAAAAGGGGGCCCAGCACGGCCCATCTTCACCAACACAAACCCAAGACCCTCGCGAGGGGCCAAGCCTCGCGGGGCAGACGACGCGGAGCTCCCTCAGGCACGGCCTCATCAGGCTGGCTCACGAGGGGGGCAGAGAGATCAAGGCCGGGTACCTCACGAGGTGCCCGTGACGCAAGCCATGACGATTCAGGGCGCCAGGCGGGTGCCAGCCCGCGCAGCGTCCTCCTTCCCTCTTTGGTGCAAAGGGGGTAAGCACAGCCGCGGAGTACCGAGGCATAAGGCCAAGGTTGCCATTTCGGTGCAACGAGACCAAGACCAGGAGGACTACGAGATGGAGGTCACCGTGGAGCCCAAGACGGCGTCATCACCAGAGCTTTGCGCAGGCGAAGACTCTTTTGTCAGGATAGCTGATACTTCCTATCCCCCTTCAAATTAGCCCGCCATTGTTGGCTCCCTTCCCGCTCGATATTTGGGAAGAGGACCAGGGCCTCTATAAATAGGACCAGCCACCCACCTAGCAAGGGGGGTCGAGAGGTCGATTAGCTGAGGGCGGAGGGAGTTCGGACGGCTGGTTGGAAACAGAGAGAGAGAGAGAAAGGTGACTGAACTCCTCCCAGCAGTTCATCACCTCAGCCAAGAACAGACCCTCGTGAGGCCTTTCTTCCTTGTATTGTTCATCATCATCATCAGCCCAAGAGGCAATCCACACACCACACACCGGAGTAGGGTATTACACCACAACGGTGGCCCGAACCAGTATAAACCCTGTGTCTCTTGTGTTCTTTCCGTAGTTTAGACCCTAGCATGGCGGAGGGGTGCAGGTAGGTAGGAGGCGGAATCTCCGCGCGCACCCCAATGTTCGAACCTCAAGGGTCTGCCGGAACCCGAAATCCAACAGTGCCCTGAAGCGAAGAATGGAAACGACAATGGGAGCGTTGGAAAGAAGCCCAATCCATTCAACAAAGGACAACTGAACCATGTCAACGTGGAGGAGGTTGAAGAGCAGCCAGACGCGGTTATTGGTAAGTTTTTGGTTAAGTCTTTTATCGCCCTTGTTATTTTTGATACTGGTGCATCACATTCATACATATCAAGGGAATTCGTGGATAAGTTTAAACTACCAACCCAAACCCTTAGGACCCATCTGTTACTGAGTTCACTTAGAGCAGAGTATATGGCTAGTCGATGGTGCGACCAGATACCCTTAACCATTGGTAGGCATGTTTTTCCGTCCGACCTAATAATCTTGGAGTCACAAGGATTGGATGTGATATTAGGAATGGACTGGATGTCAAAGTATGGAGGAAGCATTGACTGTGTTAGTAAGTCAATTTGTCTCACCACCCTTGAGGGAAAAAGGATCAAGTATGTAGTTAGGCATGCGCCAAGGAGTAGCCAATTAAATACCCTCACGGGAGTTGTTCAGGAGGAAGTGCCTGTAGTCAAGGATTACCCAGATGTTTTTCCAGAGGAGTTACCAGGCATGCCACTGGATCGAGACATCAAGTTTTTGATAGAGTTATTGCCAGGCACCAGGCCTATATCGAAGAGACCATACCGGATGCCCGCAAACGATCTGGAGGAGATTAAGAAACAGATCAAGGAGTTATTGGAGAAAGGTTACATTCGACGGAGCTCATCACCATGGGGAGCCCCAGTGCTTTTGGCCGAGAAGAAGGATAAGTCTCTAAGAATGGTTGTTGATTATCGTGCGTTAAATGAGGTAACGATCAAGAACAAATACCCACTGCCGATGATCAATGATTTATTTGACCAGCTGCAAGGAGCCAAGGTGTTTTCAAAGATTGAGCTGCGATCTGGATATCACCAGCTGAAGATACGAGAGAAGGACATACCAAAGACAGCATTCACCACACGGTACGGGTTGTATGAATATACGGTCATGTCGTTTGGACTGACTAACGCCCCTGCCTACTTCATGAGTATGATGAACAAGGTGTTCATTGAATATTTGGATAAGTTTGTTGTGGTGTTCATTGATGATATAATGGTATACTCGAAGAATGAGGAGGAGCACAAAAAGCATTTGTGCTTAGTTTTCGAGAAACTCAGGGAACATCAGTTGTATTCCAAGTTCAGCAAATGCGAGTTTTGGCTGAAGGAAGTTGGATTCCTTGGACATGTTATATCAGGAGAAGGTGCAGCAGTAGATCCTACCAAGGTTCAGTCAGACACTGAATGGTTGGCACCCACTTCAGTTAGCGAGATCCGCAGTTTCCTTGGACTCGCAGGATACTATCGGAGATTCATTGAGAATTTTTCCAAAATTGTGAAGCCAACGATGGAGTTATTGAAGAAGGATACCAAATTTAAATGGACAGAAGAATGTAAAGCGAGTTTTCAGGAGTTAAAGAAACATTTGACTACAGCACCAGTGCTCATTCTGCTGGATATACGCAAGGAGTTTCAAGTGTATTGTGATGCCTCTCGCCTAGGACTTGGAAGTGTGCTTATGCAGGATGGAAGAGCTGTTTCGTATGCCTCGCGACAACTGAAACCGCACGAGTTGATTTATGGCACGCATGATTTGGAGTTGGCTGCCGTAGTGCATGCGTTGAAGACCTGGAGACATTACCTTATTGGAAATCGTTGTGATGTGTACACAGATCATAAGAGTTTGAAGTACATTTTCACACAGAAGGAGGTGAACCTTAGGCAGAGAAGATGGTTGGAGCTTATAAAGGATTATGACATAAAGCTTCACTATCATCCAGGCAAGGCCAATGTCGTAGCAGACGCTTTGAGTCGGAAGAGTTATGCTAATACCCTAGTAAGCACGGGATTGCCGAAGGAGTTAGCAGAGGATCTCAGGGAACTTCGATTGGAGATTGTTCCTAGAGGTTTTGTTGCAACAATGGAGGTTCAATCTACATTGTTAGGAAAGATTCGAGAAGCTCAGAAGGATGACAAAGAGATTGCCGAGATAAGAGAGAGGATTGACAAAGAGTTTGCAACAATTGAGTTCTCATACAACAATAGCTATCAAGCAAGTTTGAAGATGGCACCGTTCGAAGCCCTGTATGGACGAAGGTGCAGAACACCGTTGACGTGGGATGAAGTTGGAGACCGACAGTTGTTTGGACTAGATTTGATCAAAGAGTCTGAAGAGAAAGTTAAGTTGATCCGAGATAGACTGAAGATAGCTCAGTCCAGGCAGAAGAGTTATGCAGATTCAAAATGCAAGGAAATAACCTATGAAATTGGAGATAGAGCATATCTGCGAGTGCCACCCCTGCGAGGAGTGAAACATTTTGGAGATAAGTGAAATTTAGCCCCGAGATTTGTAGGACCGTATAGAATTTTGGAACGTATGGGAGAAGTTGCCTACAAGTTGGAGTTACCTGAAGGACTGTCAGGAGTTCATGATGTATTTCATGTTTCACAGATGAAGAAGTGTCATGCTGAGATGGCCGATATACCATTAAGAGATACAGTACCCTTGGAGGCGATTCAGTTGGACAGTGATTTGACCTATGAGGAGAAGCCAGTCAGGATCCTCGAATTTGCCAGCCGAGTCACCCGCAGCAAGGTTATCAAGTTTTACAAAGTTCAGTGGAGCCACCATACCAAGGATGAGGCCACCTAGGAACGAGAGGATGATCTTCGTAAAGACCACCCACACCTATTATCTAGCCAACCCGAATCTCGAGGGCGAGATTCATCTTAAGGGGGGTAGGTTTGTAACATCCCAAATTTTCAATTTGGAATGTTATACATAGATCATTCATGCAAATCATATTTTATTGCATTTCGTTCCACGATCCTCGAAATCCTAAGCAACTCAAGGATCCTCGGAGAGAGTTGGGGATTTCCCTGTTTTCATATTTGAGTTTTCTCAAATATTGAAACAAGGATTTTTGGTTTTAATTATTTTTCTCTCCGAAAATATTTCATATTAAAATATATGAGAGGAGATAATATGACTTCTCCAAAATAAATGAAATATTGGTGGAAAAATATTAAAATCAAATATTTGATTTTATCCATAGTTTATTGCAATTTTATTTGAATTAGAAAAATTTCACGTTTTTCAAAGTTGCATTTTAGGGCTAAGAAAATGTTCATCTTGTTCTAAATATTTCATTTAGACGGTGAAAATTTGTTTTGGCATTTTTAGTTCTTTATTTTATTTTCTATGATTTATTTAGTTTCGGCGAAATTATTAAAAAAACGCAGCGCCCGACTGGGCTGAGGCCTAGCCGAGCCAGGGCGCCAGACCGCCTGCCAGCCGCCGCCACCCGCGCCGAGTCCGGCTAGGACACGGCCGGCGCAAGCCGAGTCCAGCCGGGACTCCACCCCGCGCCGCCTTGCCCCCTCCCGCAAGCCGCCCGCCGCCCCTCCCCTTAAAAGCCGAAGCCCCTTGGACCCCAAGCCGCCGCTCTCCGCCCGCAAGCCGCCGCTGCCGCATCGCCTTGCCGCCGCCACTCGCCGCTGCCGCCACCCCGCCGCGGAAGCCGCCGGAGCCGGAGGTATACGCCGCCGTTGCCGGTTTTCTCTAGAAAACCGATCCGTTTTTTAGAAACCCTAGTTTGTTTTTTTTAAATTGGTTCGCCGGTTTTTCTCGGAAGTAACTTTGCGGACGTTCGTCCGTATGTTCGTTTTAACGAACGGTGTTCACTCGTTAGCCGCAGACAACGAACTTTCATTCGTTAGCCTGTTCGTCAGTTTTTTTCTTGGATTTTCCGGGACTATTTTCAATCGCGATTTCTGATCCGATTTTCGTTTTCGTTTATCTTTTCGCTCGTTTATCGGAATCAGGCGATTCAAGCGCCTAGATCTTCGTCTCAAAACCCTCTTTCCATTTAACCAACTTGAACAAGCTTTTGCTACTGTAAAATTTGACCTTAGTCCAGATTACTAAACGGATCTTGTTTCTTTCGCAGTTTGAGTGTTGTTGCTCCATTTGATTTGATTCTTTTCGCAAACCGGAGTTCTTAAGTTGAACTTTCTGGTTAGGTCTTATTTGAGATTTATCCGTCTTTCTTTGCTTGATTGCTTATGTATGTTATTGTTTGTTTCCGATAGAACACCCGGAGTGCGAAGCATGCTACTACGAGTCCCTAGGTTTTGCGGATCATCAGCAAGGCAAGTAACACTTTGATCATACCCCTTTAGCACCCAGTTTTTATGCATTAGTTCCAATCCTCAAACATTGCATGGTTAGGATGTGATTAACATGTGGGTTGGGAAGTAGTTGATGAGGTAGAACCTATTTCCCTGTTATATTCAAACCCTTGGGAGTTACTTCTACGTATTGCTTTTATTGCTATGCTATGCTCGTAGACGAGGTTGGGTGAGTGAAATCCATGACAGATGTGAGATTGTTAATTAATGGTTCAACTTAAGGTGGCAACTTGAATACACATCTGGGTGGATTGTTTGTTGGGCACCTGGGGAATCCAGTGTTGTCCTAGGATATCCCGGAGTACCCGTGTGATAATCCTATGGTTCGCCACCCAGGCTCAAAGGGAACTGGGATATTTTCATGCTAGAAACTTCCGTGTGCAGACACAAGCTATTATGGGCTCTAGCATAGTTGAGTAAGTTGCGTGAAGCTCCTGAAGAGGTGGATCAGTAGGTAGAGGGATGTAGGTTGGTATGGTCTGCCCGGAGTAAGGGGTTAATGCTTTTGAAAGACTGTGTCTCGGTCATCCGTTTCTCAAACACCTTGTAGTGCGAGAAATACAATGGAGGAGATCGAGTCTTGTGGGGAAAAGTGCGCAAACCTCTACAGAGTGTATAAACTAATCATGGTTAGCCATGTCCCCGGTTATGGACATCTTGAGTATCTAGTACTTGGAGTATCATAAGTATATCATCACTCTAAACTAATATTGTTGGGTTTTTAATTACTTTAATTGGGATTGAGTTGGTGGAACCTTCTCAATGATGTTTCAAGTACCATGATAGTTAAATAAAATTTATTCCTTTGTTGTAGGAAAAAATGGCTTTTTTGCAAAAACCATAACCATAGAGCTTTCAACCAGCCAAATATGCATATAGTGATAGCATTATTCCATGTGCTGACCCATTTTCGGGCTGCAACGTATTATGTTGCAGACTTTTCAGATGAGGAGTAAGGTTCGTTAGGTCGTGGACGTGCAGCTCAGCTTTGCCGTTGGAGTTGATGGACTCACTTTATCTTCCAAGCCTTCCGCTGTTATCGTATTAGATGGCCTTAAGCCATATTTATTGTAATAAGTTCTCTTTTGAGACATTCGATGTAATAAGTGTGTGATTGCTACTCTATTATAAATCCTCTAGTACTGTGTTTGTCAGCAATACCGATCCAGGGATGACACTGAAGCACAGAGACTTGACCGTTTGAGGTCGGATCGCTACACCGTCGCCCGCGCTCGGTTCATCAACAACCTGGAGCCTAGTGGAGGCGAGCACTTCATCATCACACACCTCCCCCTCGGTTGTCGCCCTGGTGCTCGCCGTCCCTGGGAGGTGGATGAACAGGTCAATGCCCACCTTCAAGTACTTGCCCGGGCCAGGGCGGTAGAGGAGGAAGGTTGGTCGTCAACCACCCCCTCCCAGCAGGCCCCTTGCCGGCCTCGTCGGCAGCGGCCTTGCCGGCCTCCCCGGCAGGCCCCTTGCAAGCCTTCTCAGCAGCGGTCTTGGCGGCCTCCTCAACAGTAATCTTGTTTGCCTCAGCCTCAGCCTCGGCGTCCTTAGCGACCTCCCCGATGACGGTGTCAATATCCTCCCGGTCCATCGAGGAAGGGTCTGGATACCAAGAAAGGGAATGAGGCGGGGCCAAGATCAAGATTCGAAAAGAGGAAGAAAGAACAGGGATGGGGCACCCTACTGTCGTTGGGCTGGGAAGAAGTGGCACCCTCCCCGCCAACATCAAGATCAAGATTCGAAAAGAGGAAGAAACAACTTACCCGCACCGGGCTGGGAAGAAGTGGTGCCCTCCCCGCCAACATTCGTTGCCGGGGAACCCAAGCTCGCCTCCTCTTTCTCCATACGCGTGGGATCGGGGGTGGATGCCCTTGCCGGGGACGCCCCTCTGGGCGGCTTAGTCGATGGGGTGGCGTGTTGGGAGTGGCCCTCGGTGGCTCCTCCTGCTGTCGTTCTCCTCCTGCGAACCCGACAAGGTCAGCATCAAGAATTCACACCCCGATGCTCATCATTGAAGGAGTGTGTGATGAAATCACGCTAGGGGCTGAAGCGAGGGCTGCGTCGGGGGCTACTGTTCGGACTGCTCTCCACCAACACTAGCATATGCGAAGTACCCGCCGAGGGCTTGTCGCCCATTGATGCCTTGGCCCTCTTCGCCACCCTCTGGGCTAGCGTCTCCGTGTCCCTGTGAAGATAACATCAAATCAAAAGAGGATAACACGGGCGTAAGGTCAGGAGATGATGGGGGTGAAATACTTACTCGTCCTCCACCACCTCCTCCACTGGCCTCCTCTTCCTCTTTGGACTAAATGATCCAAGGTCGAATTCGGCCTCCAGGGTACTGTCCGAGAGAGGGGGAGAAGGAGATGGGGTCCGGCGCCGCTTGGATGAGGAGGAGGCAGTCGCCGTCTTCTTCGCCACCGCGGCCTTCACCGTCCTCTTCGCTGCCGCGCCCTTCATTGCCCTTGTCTGGTGCTGTGTGGCCCTGCCGGGCCGGGCCGGCTCGCCGGAGCTGGCCTGCTGCAGGATGCGTTTCTTCCCCGCGGACGGAGGGTTTCCCTCTTCAGCTTCCTCTTCGGGCGACTCGTCGCATGTATCTTCTATAAGGGGGGCCCCGGCGCTGGCGCCGCTGGCCTCCCCGACGGACTCCGCCCACTGGGCGAGCTCATTCTCCTCCGCGGCCGTGTTGGCCTCGTTCTCCACGGCACCGGCGCTGCCGGCCTCCTTGGCAAGCGCCGCTTCCGCCGCCCTAGCGGCGATGTAGTCCAACTCCTCCTTGGTGGTGTCACGGATAAGCAGTAGCTCGTCGCGGACATAGCCCTCCGACAAGTTGTCAAAAAACTCCTGCACTTGCTCTCCTAACGGCTCGGCCCAGGACGGGTCGAGGCCGTGCGCATTGAAGTCCAGCGTCATGGCGGACTGGCGAGAGTTGTTACTCAGCGGGACCACTCCCGCCGGCAACCCAAACATGGGCCCCTTGACGGACTTGCCGGTCTTCGCGGCCCTGCCGGTCCTCTCAGCCCTGCCGTCGTCGTCCATGTTGAGCTGGAAGAGCCTCTGACAAAAATGGGCATGCCCCAGCACCGTGAAGTTATGCTTCAGGCCAGGTCGGAGCCTCATGACATCAAACACATTTCTGAAGTCCTAGGCCAGCCTCCCCTTGTTGTGCAGCGAGCGATTTGGCGACGAATGAAATTAGCCCCAATCATCTCAAGGGTGAGCCCGGCCATGGTGAGGCGATGGATCCTGGTGGTGGCGACCGTGAGCTTCTTGTCATTGACATCGAGGTCGCTTCAGTCCTTGCGGCGGGTCGGTGGGCTCTGACGAACTTGGCAGAACTCCTGCGGATCCTCCTCCATGATCCAGAGCCACCGGCCCCACCACTCGTCCCACCTATCCTTCTGGGCACCCTCCGGGTACGTGCCCTTCTCCTGGGTCCTCGGGATCCAGGTGATGCACCCAGAAATGGCGTCCCCTGGCTGGATGCGAGGATAGAAGTAGTGGCCGAAGTGCGCCGTGCTGGGGAGCACTCCGGCAAAGCTCTCACAGAGATGGGAGAAGAGGGCCATGCACGCCACGACATTCGGCGCAAAGTCGAGGAGGTGAAAGCCATAGGTGTGCATGATGTCGTTGAAGAAATCAGAGAAAGGGGGCAGAGCCCGCAAGAAAAGTAATCGATCAAGAAGGGGTACCGATCTGCGCCAGCCTTGGCAAAATTGGCAGGGATGATGTGCGTAGTAGGGTGCCCCGTCATCTTCCTCCCCCACAGGGGCTTGAAGTAGTCCCTGAGGTGGACCGCATCAACCGTCGGGGGAAATAGGCGTGCTGCGTCCGCAACACCGCCAACTCGCTCTCCGGTGCCTTTTTCTCCCCAACGTCCTTGGCCAACCCTTTGCCTGTCTTGGGCGCCATGGAAACTGAGAGGGGATGGAGGATTAAGGGAAGTGAGGGCACGGTGATGGTGAGCAAAGGCAAAAGCTTGAGGACGAAGAAGGGAGGGACGGTTCTGAGATTGGAGAAGGCACGGGGGTAAATGAGCAGTGCGCCTGCGGTTTCTCCTTTTTTATGGGGAAGGCGCGGGCCGCCTATTTACCATTTACCATGATGTGACACAGGCATGCAGCAACCGCCCCACGCACGACCACCATGTCACGCATTCAATGCAGGTCGGGGGAAGCGCAACTGGTGAGGGAGTTAGTACGGTAAAACTTCGCCACCCGCACACCCGCGCGCCCGCGCACCGTCCTGGGCCTGACCCAATAACGCTTTGCGCTTATATGTGGCCTAGGCCAGGGGGCTCCTATCACTGTACAAAAGTAGGGGTCCGTTTTGTACCCCTTTACTTGTGCGCGGGCAGTCGCTGCCACACGCCCGCGGCCACGCTTGGCGGAGCGGAGGAAGCGAAGACCCAAGACTACCAGAGCAGCGCCAAGCCGATGGCACGAGAAGCGGAGGGACAAGGTGGGCTTTCCCCGGCAAAAGCCTTGATAGGGGAGCTTGCGTAGCCCCGACAAGAGTCTTGCCAGGGCAACTTGCCCAACACCAGCAAAGCCGCCTCCCTTGAGCCTAAGAGTTCCGACACCGTCAACCACATCAGAACGAAAGGCTCGGGAGGCGCCTCCATGGTGGCATGCAGACCTTTGTGAAGACAAAGGGCCTATGAGGCCTAGACGACAACCAAGAAACAAGACAATAGCAAGGCTCCTTGCCAAGGATGCCCACGAGGCCCCGGCAAGGCTCCTGCCAAAGATACCCACGAGGCCTCGGCAAGACTCTTGCCGAGGGCACCCAGAAGGCCCTGGCAAGACCCTTGCCGGGAAGATCAGCAAGACCGCAACAAGCCCTTGCCGCCCCGTTGCCACCCGAGCTCACTGGCCGACCCACCAACCAAGCAGGTACCCACGTGGCAGTACGTGGCTCCTAGGCCGACCAGTCAAGCACGTATGTGGTGGCATGAAGATCTTCGTGAAGACCCTGCCACCACGCCAGCTCAGCAGCCAGCCAGCCTACATGGCGCTGCATGCCTCGTTGTCCTGGATGCGTGTCGGAGCAAGGCGAACCGGCGACGGACGGGACGGGCTTCGTTACCATCCCCGATAAAGCGTGAGGACACCTAAGTAGCGCATTTAATGCGTTTTGTCCCGTGATGTCAGGCAATAAACTCGACTACTGTACAACTTTCCACCTCCTGTGTGCCACTTTGGCAGCCCCTTTGACTATAAAAGGAGGCCTGAGGCATACTATGAGAGGATTCAGAATTTTTGGACCTGGCACACTTTGTAGCTATTTCGAGAACACCAGATAAACACAAACCAGCAGGAGTAGGTTGTTACGGATCACTTGCGGCCTGAACCTAGATAAACTCCCCCGCATTGATCTCCTAAACCCGCTTTTTTACAGCCTTGTGCCCCAACAACCGTAGAAGGGATTCCCCGTGATCCCATAGGTGTCGTTCTCACCGACATAATACTTGAGAATATTCTTTGGCCCCCCTTGTGTTGAATCAATAAATTTGGGTTGAATACTCTACCCTCGAAAACTGTTGCGATCCCCTATACTTGTGCGTTATCACGACTATTTTCTGGCGTTGTTGCCGCGGAGCATAGCTCTATTCTTGAAATATGAAAGAACCAAGATTTTTCCCTCAACTACGAGGGGAGGTAAGGAACTGCCATGTAGCTTTGCACTTGATTCACCTTCTGTTATGAGTAAATTTGCGACGCCTACATCTGATATTGATTCTGATATGTCGTGTGTTATTGATGATGCCACTTTTCCTATGCATGATTCTTCTGATGAAACTACTTCTATGCTTGATAATACCGTGCCATTAGGTGAATTTCTTGATGAACAACTTGCTAGGGTGTAACGCCCCGGACACACCTGCCGGTGGCCGTTACTCCTGGCGAGATCTAGACTGGCCCCACAAATCAATACTAGTCCTTTCTGCGCACTTTGTCCTCACTCATGCGCACCTGGGAGAAACTTCCTGGCCGGTCACCCATCTTGACACTACTCCAAGCTGAGCACGCTTAACTTTGGAGTTCTGTCCTAATGGGCTACCGGAAAAGAAGGAATTCCTTATTGATATGAGTAGTCTATCATCCCTAATAAGCCAGGCCATCACATACACCCCCACTCAGAGGAACCGACGTCCTCGTCGGGCCACAGGAACGTTCCCTCTTGGCACATACGTCTGTGCTTCCAGTCAGTAAATGTGCCTTGCCGTGTGCCACGACGTGTCACAAATGCCATGAACAACATGATCACGCACCTGTCTGCAACCATCCGTGTAACCGCGAGGGTCGGCTTTGATAGCAACTTGTAATGCCCCGGACACACCCGCTGGTGGTCGTTACTCCTGGCGGGATCTAGACTTGCCCCATAGATCAATACTAGTCTTTTCTGCGCACTTTTTCCTCACTCATGCGCACCCGGGAGCAACTTCCCGGTCGGTCACCCATCTTGACACTACTCCAAGCTGAGCATGCTTAACTTTGGAGTTCTGTCCGAATGGGCTACCGGAAAAGAAGGAATTCTTTATTGATATGAGTAGTCTATCATCCCTAATAAGTCAGGCCATCACATAGGGTTAGAGAGAATGAAATTATTGAAATAGATAATACTGATGAAAGTGATGATGAAGATTCTCCCCCTAGATATGAATTGCCTGAGGGTTATGTTATGGATGAAGAAACTGTTAGAGACCTTTTAGCTTGCAAAGATAGATATGATCTTAAGAAACTGTTAGCTAAGCTAAAAGAAAAGTCTTTGAATGCTAGAATGAAATATGACCCTGCTTTTGCTACTTCACCTATCTGTATTTCTAATCAGGATTATGATTTCTCTGTCAATCTTGAGTTAATTACTTCGGTTGAATCTGATCCTTTTTATGGCTATGAATCTGAAACTGTTGTGGCACATCTTACTAAATTGAATGATATAGACACCCTATTCACTCATGAGGAAAAAATTCGTTATTACTACATCCTTAAGTTATTTTCGTTCTCATTAAAGGGTGATGCTAAAACATGGTTTAAGTCTCTTTCTCCTGGTTGTGTGCGTAGTCCCCAGGATATGATTTATTACTTCTCTGCTAAATATTTCCCTGCTCATAAGAAATAAGCTGCCTTAAGGGAAATATATAATTTTGTGCAAATTGAAGAAGAGAGTCTCCCACAAGCTTGGGGAGGCTTCTCCGATTACTTAATGCTTTTCCTGATCATCCTCTCAAGAAAAATGAAATACTTGATATCTTTTATAATGGACTAACTGATGCTTCTGGAGACCACCTGGATAGTTGTGCTGGTTGTGTTTTCAGGGAAAGAACTGTTGAGCAGGCTGAATTTCTATTGAATAATATATTGAGTAATGATAATGATTGGACACTTCCTGAACCAACTCCTAAGCCAACTCCAAAGAAAAGGGGTATTCTATTTCTCAGTCCTGAAGATATGCAAGAGCCAAAGAAATCTATGAAAGAAAAGGGTGTTAAAGCTGAAGATGTTAAGAATCTACCACCTATTGAAGAAATACATGGTCTTAATAACCCAACACAGGTAGTAAAGGTAAATTCTCTCTATAGATTTGATGAAGGTGATGTTCCTCGTAATAAGTCTGCTAGCCAATGCTTGGATGAGTTTGATAATTTTATTGTTAAACAAGAAAACTTCAATGCTTATGTTGGTAGACAATTGAAACATAATGCTTATATGGTTGAACACTGAGTGATTATATGTCTAGAGTTAAAGGTGACCTTAAACTTATTAGTAAACATGCTTCTATTGTTACCACACAGGTAGAATAAGTGCTTAAAGCACAAGATGATTTGCTTAATGAATTAAATAATAAGAAAAAATGATAATGTTGTTAGAGTTATGACTAGAGGGGGTAAAATGACTAGGGAACCTTTATATCCTAAGGGCCACCCTAAGAGAGTTGAGCAAGATTCTCGGAGAACAAATGTTGATGCACCTGGTCCTTCTAAGAAGAAGAAAAAGAAAAATGATAGGACTTTGCATGCTTCTAGTGAACCTGTTGTTGACACACCTAAGAATCCCAATGATATTTCTATTTCTGATGCTGAAACACAATCTAGTAATGAACATGAACCTAGTGATAATGATGATGTTCCTGTTGATGCTCAACCTAGCAGTAACAATGATGTAGAGATTGAACCTGTTGTTGATCTTGATAACCCACAATCAAAGAATCAACGTTATGATAAGAGAGACTTCGTTGCTAGGAAGCACGGTAAAGAAAGAGAACTATGGGTTCAGAAACCCATGCCTTTTCCTCCTGAACCATCCAATAAAAAGGATGATGATGATGATTTTGACTGCTTTGCTGAAATGATTAGACCTATCTTTTTGCATATGCATTTGACTGATATGCTTAAAATGAATCCTTACGCTAAGTATATGAAAGATATTGTTACAAATAAAAGAAAGATACTAGAAGCTGAAATTTCCACCATGCTTGCCAATTATACTTTTAAAGGTGGAATACTAAAGAAACTAGGAGATCCTGGAGTACCAACAATACCATGCTCCATTAAAAGAAATTATGTTAAAACTACTTTATGTGATCTTGGAGCTGGTGTTAGTGTTATGCCTCTCTCTGTATATCGTAGACTTGATTTGAATAAGTTGACACCTACTAAATTATCTTTGCAAATGGCCGATAAATCAACTGCTATACCTGTCGGTATCTGTGAGGATGTGCCTATTGTGGTTGCAAACGTTACTATTTTAATGGACTTTGTTATTCTTGATATTCCCGAGGACGATAGTATGTCGATTATCCTTGGTGGACCCTTTTTTAATACTATAGGGGCTGTTATTGATTGCAACAAAGGCAATGTCACTTTTCATGTTAATGGTAATGAGCATACAGTACACTTTTCGAGGAAACAACCTCAAGTCCACAATATCAATTCTATTGGAAAAATTTCAACGATTACTATTGGAAGTTTTGAATTCCCTCTTCCTACTGTCAAGAAGAAATATGATATTCTTATTGTTGGGGACATGCATATCCCCGTTGAGGTAACCTAGTGTTATTCAAAAATTCTCCGGTTTCATGTTATTCGGAAAGAGTTTGTTAACAAGACTTGATCAACCTTGTTAGTGGATTCCTTTTGATGAGCACGAGATGGATGAAGTTAGAAAGCACAACTCTCTGTACCCTCCTTTTACTTTCTGTTATTTAGATTAAATAAAGCAAAAATAGTATTTTCTGTCTGTTTTCTGAATTATCCTAGCAATAAAAATACCCCGAAAATAAAAGTTCTCCAAATGTCCTAAAAATGAAATTAGTTTTTTGTAGAATATTTGAAAGTGCGTTATATCGACTAGAGGGTGGGTGAATAGGCGATTTTTATGAAAGTCTTCAAAACATGGGATTTGTGAAGACAAACGATAGAAATAAACCTAATACCCTGCCGCGGAAGGTAGACTACACTAGGCAGGCCATAGTCAAGTATTCAATAGAGTGAAAGCACAATGACTAATAGCAGCAATGTAGTAAGGATCAGGTAGGAAGATATTGTGAAGCCAGACAGAACACGCAGTCACTCAGTGAAGACAAAAGATAGTGCAAACATACAATGACTTCACAAGGAGTAACAGTAAGTAAAGGAAAGGGAAGATGAAACCAGTGACTCGTTGAAGACAATGATTTGTTGGACCAGTTCCAGTTGCTGTGACAACTGTATGTCTGCTTAGGGCGGCTAGGTATTTAAACCTTAGGACACACAGTCCCGGACACCCAGTCCTGAACACGCAGCTCAGGACACCCAGTCCTCACCGTATTCCCCTTGAGCTAAGGTCACACAGACCTCGCCCAATCACTCTGGTAAGTCTTCAAGGTAGACTCCCAAACCTTCACAGACTTCGTTCACTGGCAATCCACAATGTCTCTTGGATGCTCAGAACGCGACGCCTAACCGGCTGGAGGATGCACAGTCCTCAAGTGTAATAAGTCTTCAGATCACACAGACAAGAAGACTTAAGTGATGCCTAATTCTCTTTGGCTCTGGGTGGTTAGGGCTTTATCCTCGCAAGGAATTCTCTCTCAAAGGCTTCGAGGTGGGTTGCTCTCAAACGACAAAAGTCGTACTCTCAATCTGAGCAGCCAACCGTTTATGGTTGTAGGGGGTGGGCTATTTATAGCCACTTGGCAACCCGACCTGATTTGTCCAAAATGACCCTGGGTCACTAAGGAACTGACACGTGTTCCAACGGTCAGATTTCAAACTCACACGGCAACTTTACTTGGGTTGCAAGCAAAGCCGACTTGTCCGACTCTGGACAAGATTTGCTCTCATAGTCTTCACTCAAAGACATAGGTTTTGGTTAGGCATCACTTCAGTCATTCTGACTGGTTCTCTTGGACCCCACTTAACAGTACGGTGGTTCCTATGACTCAACACAAAAGAAAAAGAACTACGAAAGATCTAAGTCTTCGAGCTCCATAGGCTTCATATGGTATCTTCTCTTGTCATAGTCTTCAATGTGAATATCTTCATATACCACCTTTGACTTCAATGTCTTCATACATTTTTAGGGGTCATCTCTGGTAGGAAAACCGAATCAATGAGGGACTTCTACCTGTGTTATCCTGCAATTCTCACAAACACATTAGTCCCTCAACTAGGTTTGTCGTCAATACTCCAAAACCAACTAGGGGTGGCACTAGATGCACTTACAATCTCCCCCTTTTTGGTGATTGATGACAAACTAGTTGAAGTTTTCAACGGGGAATATAATCTATGAAATTGTAAAGGATAAGGAATTGTCTTCATAAGTTGCAAGGGCTCCCCCTGAAGATGTGCATATAAGTAATTTGCTTTTGGAATGCAAATGCACATGGCAGGATGTACTTATGGAGATCCACCTCCTTCAGCACGCTTCAACTCTGCTCCAAGCTCTTCAGCACCGCCAAACACCACCAACGACCCTGCTGCTTCACCTACTCCTCATGGGAACGAGTAGATGCTCTATGTCTTCAAACCTTTTTGGTCCTTACTGACAAAAGGGGGAGAAGCATATGAGGTTGATAGTCTTCAAGTGGGTTCATATGGGCGGGTGCTTTATATTTTTCTTCGTGCTTACAACTCTCGTTTTGGTACATTTGGTTCTTTGAGTTGTAACACTTAAACTCGATGGTCATCTGCTACTTATCTGCCACCTTGTTTTGGAATGCAAATGCACATGGCAGGATGTACTTATGGAGATCCACTTCAACGTATGATAACAATCCACTATGCATGTGAAAGTATATGAAGATAATGACATGCATAATGGAAAATGGACGTCTGCAGAATGATCTAAGTGCGGAATTTATCGTCGCACATGCGGAATTTATCATCGCAAAACAAGGTGGCAGATAAGTAGCAGACGACCATCGAGTTTAAGTGTTACAACTCAAAGAACCAAATGTAGCAAAACGAGAGTTGTAAGCACGAAGCAAAATATAAAGCACCCGCTCATATGAACCCGCTTGAAGACTATCAACCTCATATGCTTCTCCCCCTTTTGTCAGTAAGGACCAAAAAGGTTTGAAGACATAGAGCATCTACTCGTTCCCATGAGGAGTAGGTGAAGCAGCAGGGTCGTTGGTGGTGTTTGGCGGTGCTGAAGAGCTTGGAGCAGAGTTGAAGCATGCTGAAGGAGGTGGCGGTGAAGTAGCATCGTCTTCATCCTCGATAACTCTGGCAGTCACTGTTGCAGCAGAGGAGGAGAACTCAGAGTCTTCAAGGGATGGAGTTCCTAGGAGCACAGCCCTTCGAGGAGGTGTGGAGTCAAACTTGAATCGCTCAGTGAAGCCATCCTCTTGAAGATCATCTTCAGAACACATCATTGTTAGCCCTTTCCATGTGCGGCGACAGGTTTCATGGGCAACGAAAGCATTCTTGGTGGAAAGATTGCGAATGCGATTAACATCCACCAAGAGGCTTTTCATCTGACACTTCAGCCAGTCATGATGCCTATCTTGTTTCTGATGAAGAGCCACAAGAAGCTCTCGGTCGTTGAGAACACGAGTGCGCTTCTTGGGTCGTGGAGCAGTTGTACTATCAGTGGCTTCAGTGGAAGCAGGGTGTGGTGCACATGTAGTGCCAGCCAAAGGATACACCCGAGTGACTGCTTCAACTCCTTCAATGTTCTGAGAGAAACTCTGATGCTCTGCATTCTGAAGACTTAGAGGTTCCTTTGCAGGATCAGGATAGATGGCTTCAATAGAGATATCCACATCAGGCAGAAAAATCCGATGATTGCGAGCAGATGGCTGATATGAGATATCGGAGTGAAGTTTGATTAGCCGCATTACCCATGGGGCGTAGAACTTCAAGCCAAACAGATCAGAGCTTGATGCAGCAAGTTGGCGAATGAAGAAGTCTTGTGCATTGAAGAATTTTCCATGAAGTATATAGAAGACCAAAGTCTTCATTGCACCCTCAAGCTTGGCATTTGGAGAGTGCCCTTTGATGGGCCAGAGAGTTCGCCTGATGATGTGATAAATGGTTCTTGGCAGATACTCAAGGTCTTCAACGAAGAACTCCGTGGGATAAGTAGCATCTTGGGGCAATGGCTTCATCATGCTGAGCATCTGATTCATATCAGGTTCATGCTTCTGAAAGATGCTCTCAATAGCTTCACTATGCAGCTGACAGCCATGATCGTAGAGATCGCCAGGAGTGGGCAAGCTAGTGAGCTCAATGATGTCAAAGGCTTTGGCTTCGTGATGAACGTTTCCAGTCATCCACTCCAGGACCCAAGTCTTCGGATCTCTGCTATACCCGCGGATGTGAAGTGTGGCATATAATTGGAGCAGCAGCTCTTCATTCCAATGCTCTTGGTCAGTACCGAACGGCAGCAGTCCAACTTCCTTGAAGCAATTCAAAGCTTCTTCCAGACAGGGCAGAGCTGCTATAGCTTCAATGTCAAGGCGCTTGTGTGGGAATATGTGACCTTGGTTGTAAAGAATGCATGAGTAATAGCTTCGCTGAGGATAGCTCCAGAACCGATCAGATGATATCCTTTCCCTTGAGTAGGGTTTCCTGGAGCTATCGAAGAATGTGTTGTCTGCCCTGAAGCCATTGATATTGAAGGAGCTAGCTGCTGATGCAGGACCTGGGAACCTTGGCAATCTTGGGATTGGCTTATGTACCTGAGGTCTGTGCTCAACATGATAGTCGAACTGGGGACCGGCAGCAGACTTAGGAACAGAAGTGGCGGGATCAGTGGCTTCGCTGTCTTCTGATGCTTTTGTTGGGGAGGGCTCCACATTAGCTTCATTGGTGGTTGTGGCAGCCGCAAGATTTTCAAGCACGTTCTCCTTGAGAACTGCTTCTTGGTGGGACAGGGGAGTGGCAATTTGTGGGACTTCTTCTTCCGCGGCTGATGCAGCCGGATTGTCTTCAGCAGAGACTTGAGGCCTTGGACCTTTGCGAATCCTGCGCAACGCAGGCGACGCCTGTGGAGTTGGAGTTGGCTGGGCCTCATAGTCTTCTTCCTCTTGTGGGCGATCCGCCCATGAAGCATTCTGTGCAATTGGCGTCATTGGACGACCAATGCTGATGAGTTCGCTGTTCTCAAGCTGAGAAAGGACTGCACCATCTTCTACATGGTCATGTTGACCAATGTCTTCAGCAGCGATGGGGTCAGCTGCTGGAAAGTCTTCAGCTTCATGAGCCTCTGTGGAAGCAGGCTCATGGATAGTCAGTTGGCGTTCAGCTTCAGGATAGACCATAGAAATGGGTTCAACTATCAAGGGCTCTGTGGGAGCAGCCCGATCTTTCTTGGTCTTCCTCTTCTTCTTGGAGGGGGTAGTAGGAGAGGCTTCAGGATGTTTCCTCTTCCTGGCTTCAGCCTCAGCAGTCCTCGTCTTCTTGAGCTCTGAAGCGGTTGACCGGCTTTTTGGCTTCGATCCAGTCATTCTTGTTGGGAAGACAATAGGAACTGCTTCCTGCCTTGGTGCGTCGGGTTCAGCCGTAGCAGGCTTCGTCTTCTTCTTTGCGGCCATCCTAGGGTCGATGCCAGGACGCCCAAGGGCCTTGCGCTTCTCAGCCTCATTGTAGGCTTGCACACATCTGTCAGCCAGAGCCTTCATGCGCTCACATGAGCCCTGAGCTTCTGCACGTTTCTTCAGGAAGGCTTCCTTGAGCTCGTGCATCATAATCTTGAAGTTCTTCACTTCTTGCACACTGAGCTTGGCCATATGCTTCTTGAACTGAGCCTTTTCATAGTCAATCTTTTGCTTCAGTTCAACAATGCGCTGGGCGACAGCTAGCTCTGAAGCAATGGCGCCTTGGAAGGCGACACTGAGGCCAATGGGTAGCTGCAGATCTTCAAAGCTGATGTTTGGCGTGTCAAACCATTCGTCAATGAAGTTGTGGATGATGGTTACATCAAAGAGAGGAAGATCATTGAAGATTTCTGCTTCTTCTTTTCTCTTGATGAGTTGCTCAAGAGCGTCATCTGCAAGATCTTCATCACTTGACAGATCGATGGTGTCATTGTGCAGAATGGCAGCAGCAGTTAGCTCTTGGCCGGTGTGAGGTAGAGACATTTTGACCTTCTGGGGCTTGGAGATGCGTGATAAGTCTTCGGACTGCACACTGTCTTCAGGAGGTGCAGTTGCCAGTGGCTTTGCCCGTGAGGGAGATGCGTGATAAGTCTTCGGACTGCACACTGTCTTCAGGAGGTGCAGTTGCCAGTGGCTTCGCCCGTGAGATTTTTGGTGAAGGGGCAGGCTTTGAAGCTTTAGGCTTCTTCAACTGCTTTGGCTTCGGCACTGCAGGCGCTTCATCTGATTCAGCGTCAGCTCCAGGCTCATTCACTGCAGTCCCTTGAACTAAGATGCGGGTGATGAGGCCTTCAAGGTTGTAGAAAGGGCCGATGACATTTGGTTCTGCATCTCGTGTGCCATCTGCCCTTGGTGCTGAGGGACCAGGGTTGAAGTCTAACCCCAAAGTCTTCTTGTTCTGCTTCGCTGAGTTCTGGGCAAACTAGAAGTTGCGCTTGAACAGATTGTCGTCACGACACCATAGTAGTGACGATGGGTGTGCATCAGCAGGCTGTGGCCCACGGACCATGCAGGGATAGAAGCCCTATTCAATGGCTTCATCTTTGGACCTGGGTAGAAGATTCTTGTATAGGATGTCTCCCCACGGTCTCTTGATGGCGTTTTTCTCAGCATATTCCTGGGTTACAAATCGGTATTTGAACCATTGTTCTGCCCAGTATCTTCGAATCCATTGGATTCGGGTCTTGCGCTGATTGTAATCCTCTTCAGGATCTGTCTTGTATAGTTCTGAGAGGTCATCTGGCAGATCTCTGGATGTTTCTCCATGACGCTTTCTGCCACCCTTCCTTGCTGTTTTCTCTGAAGCCATAAACTTTAACTTGAAAGGCTTCAACATGTTCAAAGGCTTCAAAGGTTTTCGCTTGCTGGACCAACAGGAACTGGCTTCGGGAGAATTTATGTGATGCTGTAAGAATTCTGCAAATGAATGCAGACTATGAGAACCAAAGGATTCTCCCACGGACATGTACCTGTGACAGCATTAAGGTGCGAGGGAAGGGGAAGAGGTCATATGTATTCTCAGAAGATTTTGAAGATAAATCAGTTTAGAATACATTGACCTCATCGTGCGAAGACATTCACTCATAGATAAGGAGTTGGTTCTAGATTTGTACGAATCCACAGATCAGTACAAGTGAGGAATCTAACTACTTTGTGAAGCATAAGTGAATATACTAGGCATGTTATGAGATGCAGTATGAGAGAGATCTAACTTGTGTGAATAGAAACTGCTTGTGGTAGAAAGTGACAAAGCCATAAGATCAACGGTGCTGTAAAAAGGAAGTTTTATTTACCACACTAAGAACTGCTAGACGGAGTGGAAGATGAGGCCGAGCAGTTCGATCTTCCGTTCCCTAACTTGGCGACGGAGGACACCTACGGCGACGGCGGAGAGGACGATGTCCACGGTCAGAGTGAAGACGGCGTCGGAGAGGTTGCGGTAGCGAAGCGCTTCGTCGCCGGTGTCGTCGAGGGCTAGCGGTGGCGCTAGGGTTCATGCAAGAGTGGAAGAAGAGATAATGACCGCAGTGAAGTGTGTATTTATAGGTACAGGGGCGGCACTGCGCTATTACATAGGTGCCCTTGGCAATTCGCATCTGAGGAACACGTGGCCATTATGCGGAATTTCGGGGTTTGTTCCACGTCCCACGCACGCCTGGATTGTCGGGTGGTCGTTCCTACTTCTCCGGGTTTCATGTGGAGGAATGAGCATTGAAAACGTACTTAATGGTTGTCTCTGTATCTTCTGCTGACAAGGACGCAGAGAAGACATTCGACAGTTTCAATAGAATGCATATGATTTGGAGAGATAGAATTTGAGATAGAAAGCATAGAGAGGTTAGGGTCCGATCACATTCACTTAGTTCAAAAGATTCAACAAGAAGACATAGCTATAAGTGAATGCTGTAGAGGACAGAACACTAATATATATATATATATATATATCTATATAATCAACATAGGGAAGATAATCATGAAGATATGTTGAGATCGAAGCCAAACCAAATGTGAAGACGTTGCAAGGTAACGCCATGAGTGAAACACTTCAAAATAGAACATTTGGTGGTGGCGTTACCCACCGTATAGGAAGTATTAGACCCAGACATGGCGCACAATTATCGTGGCACTCCGAAGTCAAATTCCACATTAATGTATTCACACTTAGAATGTATGTCTTCATTGATTGAAGATATACTTTACTTCGTGTGTTGCACATCTAAGTCATCAATATGCATAAGGGTTAGGACGTGTGCCTGATCACAGGACATTTGAGGATTCCAGGATATTTAGCTCACACCGTAACTTGCAAAATCTCTTCTCATCCAAGGGCTTGGTGAAGATATCTGCCAATTGCTCTTCAGTGTTGACGTGCATGATATCAATATCTTCCTTCACAACATGATCTCTGAGAAAGTGATGACGAATTTCAATGTGATTTGTCTTCGAGTGCTGAACTGGGTTGTTGGCAATCTTGATAGCGCTTTCATTGTCGCAGTAGAGTGGCACTTGCTTCAGATGAATGCCATAGTCCTTGAGTGTTTGCTTCATCCACAGAAGCTGAGCGCAGCAAGATCCAGCAGCAATGTATTCAGATTCAGCAGTGGAGAGAGATACACAGTTCTGCTTCTTTGAAGACCAACATACAAGTGATCGTCCCAGAAAGTGACATGTGCCTGATGTAGACTTGCGATCAACTTTGTCACCAGCATAATCAGCATCCGAGAATCCAACCTGATCAAACTCTGATCCCTTTGGATACCATAATCCTAGAGTTGGGGTGTGAGCCAAATATCGAAGAATTCGCTTCACAGCTAAGTGATGCGACTCCTTTGGTGCCGCTTGAAATCGAGCACACATGCAAACACAGAGCATAATATCTGGCCTAGATGACATAGATAAAGTAAAGAACCAATCATGGAGCGGTATACCTTTTGATCGAACTCTTTACCATTGTCGTCGGGACCTAGATGATGTTTAGCTGGCATTGGTGTTGTGAAGCCTTTGCAGTCTTGCATACCAAACTTCTTCAGGCAATCTATGAGATACTTCTCTTGAGATATGAAGATGTCGTTGCGTTGTTGTCGTATTTGAAGACATCCTGCACTTCAGTCTTGTAAAGGATTATGTGCACCCAAGTATATCTAGAATAATCATCAACAATAACAAAGCCATAGAGGCAAGCAGTAGTAGTAAGAGTTGAGTAATGAGTGGGACCGAAAAGATCCATGTGAAGTAGTTAGAAGGGTCGAGTAGTGGTCATGATTGTCTTCGAGGGATGTTTGGCCCTCGTCATCTTTCTTGCCTCCCAGGCACTGCATAAGTGATCTTTCTTGAACTTGACGCCCTCGATGCCTATGACATGCTTCTTCTTTGACAGGGTTTGGAGGTTCCTCATGCCAGCATGCCCAAGCCTCCGATGCCAGAGACAGCATTCTGAAGCTTTTGCTAGAAGACATACGGCAAGCTGTGGTCCTGCTGAGAAATCTACCATGTACAAATCATCTTTTCGATACCCTTCAAATACTAGAGACTTGTCAGATTCCATTAGTACAAGGCAACGATATTTTCCAAATATTACGATCATGTTCAAATCGCAAAGCATTGAGACAGACATTAAGTTGAAGCCATGGGATTCAACAAGCATGACTTTATCCATGTGTTGATCCCTTGAGATTGCAACTCTACCTAGACCCAATACCTTACTTTTACCAGTGTCAGCAAATGTGATGTGGCTCTTGTCGGATGGACGTAAGGTTGAGTCCATAAGAAGGCTTCTTTTGCCAGTCATGTGATTTGTACACCCACTATCAATAATCCATTCTGAAGACGCTGGTGTCGTACCCTATAGTGCAGTTAGGGGGATAGGCTTCACCAAGAGCATTATGAAGCAAAAACATTTGACGAACCAATGGGTTATGAAAGCTTAGATCCAGATTAGGACTAATAGGGAGAGTAGCAAGCGATTCAGGAACGAAGTACATAGTAAGACCATTCGGGCATTTGATCTTGCGCCCTACAAGATGTTTAAGGTCCCCAGCAATAGCGTCAGACGATTTTGGTTTTCTGCTGGAGACCTTTCCCTGCAAAAGAGAGTTAAGCTTTCTTAGCCACCCACATCTTCAAGGGTGGCTTAGAAGCAATAAGTCTAAGTGCAGCATCTGAGAATTTTGGCTTTGGAGCCCTAGCAAACAGTCTTGCAGGCGGACAATAGTACTCATAAGAATAAGCAGAATAGTTCTTGTTCTTATGAACATGGCGGTTTGATGAACCGCCCGCATATTCATACGCCTGAGTATGGTTTCCCTGCAAAACATTTGCGTTAGTGCGACTTAGGTGAGTCCTCTGTCTGTATGAAGCCTTTGGACCGTATGAAGCCTTTGGTCAGAGGTTTGTCTTCTTCACATGAGGTGTCATGATGACATTCACAGGAAGATTCTCCAGACACCTTTTCGGAACCCAGATTTTCTTCATAGGCGGTCCATTCCTGCAGTTAGTACCAATGTACCTGGCAAACACTTCACCATTCTGATTCTTAAACAGTTTATAGTTTGCATCAAGAGATTCATCAATGATAATGGGGTTAGCACAAGTGAAGCCAGATAGATTGGATGGATCTGCTGAAGATTCCTTTGCAGCAACCCACGTGGTTTTGGGGTACTGCTCAGGTTTCCAGTAAGAGCCATCATCATTCATTTTCCTTACGAACCCAACACCCTCTTTCCTCGGGTTTCGGTTCAGTATCTGCTTTTTGAGGACATTACATAGTGTCTGATGCCCTTTAAGACTTTTGTACATCCCTGTTTCAAGCAATGTCTTCAACCTAGCATTCTCATCAGCAATAGCAGTGGTATCCTCAGCAGAGGGGTTAGTTACCACATCAACAGTTGACGTATTGCAACAGTAGTAGCAGTAGAACATTCAGCAACAGAAGTAGCATTATCACGCTGAATGCATTTAAGACATGGTGGTTCAAATCCTTCCTGAGCGGAACTGATCTATTTGGTGCGAAGTGACTCGTTTTCCTTTTGAAGATCTTCATGAGCCGCTCTCAATTTCTCAAGATCTTGCTTCCTTTGAAGATAATAATAGGAAAGCTTTTCATGAGTTGTTGAGAGAGTTTCATGATGACTTTCAAGTTCCTGATACTTAACGTGAAGATTTTTTATGTCTTCAATTAAGGATTCAGATTGAGTCATTTTAGCACCTAACAGATCATCGCTTCTGTCTAACAGTTTTTGAATATGTTCCATAGCTTTCTGTTGTTCAGTTGCAATTTTAGCGAGTGTTTTGTAGCTGGGTTTTGAACCACAATCAGAGTCATCGTCACTAGATGTTTGATAGTGAGTAGTGCGTGTGTTTACCTTGGCACCGCGTGCCATGAAGCAGTAGGTAGAAGCGGAGTAGTCCTTGTCATTTGCATCGGTGTCGGTGATGAAGTCATTGTCTTTAGTGTTGAAGATGGACTTGGCAACGTATGCTGTAGCCAGACTTGCGACGCCTGAATCGGACTCCTCCTCAGACTCCACCTCCGCCTCCTCAGAAGCGGACTCCTCCTCTGAATCCATTTCCTTGTCAACAAATGCACGTGCCTTGCCAGATGAGCTCTTCTTGTGTGATGAAGACTTTGAGGAAGACTTGGAAGAAGACTTTGAGTATTTCTTCTTCTTCTTGTCGTCAGAGTCATATTCCTTGCTCTTCTTCTTCTTTTTGTTCTCATTGTCCCACTGTGGACACTCAGAGATGAAGTGGCCAGGTTTCTTGCACTTGTGACATGTTTTCTTCTTGTAGTCGTGAGCAGAAGCTTCATCATTCCTTGAGCTTGATCGGGAAGACTTTCTGAAACCTTTCTTCTTGGTGAATTTTTGGAAATTCTTCACAAGCATAGAAAGTTCCCTTCCAATGTCTTCAGGATCATCCGAACTGCTGTCAGATTCTTGTTCAGATGAGGAGACAGCTTTTGCCTTCAAGGCATGAGTTCGCCCATAGTTTGGACCGTAGATATCTCTTTTCTCAGAAAGCTGAAACTCATGTGTGTTGAGCCTCTCAAGTATGTCAGACGGATCGAGTGTCTTGAAATCAGGACGTTCTTGAATCATCAGGGCTAGGGTGTCAAACGAACTATCAAGTGATCTCAGTAGTGTCTTGACGACTTCATGTTTGGTGATTTCAGTAGCGCCGAGGGATTGAAGCTCATTTGTGATGTCAGTGAGTCGGTCAAATGTGAGCTGGACATTCTCATTGTCATTTCGCTTGAAGCGGTTGAAGAGGTTGTGAAGGACACTGATTCTCTGATCTCTCTGGGTTGAGATGCCTTCATTGACCTTGGAGAGCCAGTCCCAGACCAGGTTAGATGTCTTCAAAGTACTCACACGGCCATACTGTCCTTTGGTCAGATGACCACAGATGATATTCTTGGCAGTAGAGTCCAGTTGAACGAATTTTTTGACAGCAGCAGCAGTGACACCTTCTCCAGCCTTGGGAACGCCGTTTTCAACGACATACCATAGGTCGACGTCAATGGCTTCAAGATGCATGTGCATCTTATTCTTCCAGTAGGGATATTCAGTTCCATCGAAGACGGGGCATGCAGCGGAGACTTTAATTATCCTTGCAGTCGACATAGCTAAAACTCCAGGTGGTTAAACCGAATCACACAGAACAAGGGAGCACCTTGCTCTGATACCAATTGAAAGTGCGTTATATCGACTAGAGGGGGGGTGAATAGGCGATTTTTATGAAAGTCTTCAAAACGTGGGAGTTGTGAAGACAAACGATAGAAATAAACCTAATACCCTGCAGCGGAAGGTAGACTACACTAGGCAGGCCATAGTCAAGTATTCAATAGAGTGAAAGCACAATGACTAATAGCAGCAATGTAGTAAGGATCAGGTAGGAAGATATTGTGAAGCCAGACAGAACACGCAATCACTCAGTGAAGACAAAAGATAGTGCAAACATACAATGACTTCACAAGGAGTAACAGTAAGTAAAGGAAAGGGAAGATGAAACGAGTGACTCATTGAAGACAATGATTTGTTGGACCAGTTCCAGTTGCTGTGACAACTGTACATCTGGTTAGGGCAGCTAGGTATTTAAACCTTAGGACACACAGTCCCGGACACCCAGTCCTGAACACGCAGCTCAGGACACCCAGTCCTCACCGTATTCCCCTTGAGCTAAGGTCACACAGACCTCGCCCAATCACTCTGGTAAGTCTTCAAGGTAGACTCCCAAACCTTCACAGACTTGGTTCACTGGCAATCCACAATGTCTCTTGGATGCTCAGAACGTGACGCCTAACCGGCTGGAGGATGCACAGTCCTCAAGTGTAATAAGTCTTCAGATCACACAGACAAGAAGACTTAAGTGATGCCTAATTTTGTTTGGCTCTGGGTGGTTAGGGCTTTATCTTCGCAAGGAATTCTCTCTCAAAGGCTTCGAGGTGGGTTGCTCTCAAACGACAAAAGTCATACTCTCAATCTGAGCAGCCAACCGTTTATGGTTGTAGGGGGTGGGCTATTTATAGCCACTTGGCAACCCGACCTGATTTGTCCGAAATGACCCTGGGTCACTAAGGAACTGACACGTGTTCCAATGGTCAGATTTCATACTCACACGGCAACTTTACTTGGGCTGCAAGCAAAGCTGACTTGTCCGACTCTGGACAAGATTCGCTCTCATAGTCTTCACTCGAAGACATAGGTTTTGGTTAGGCATCACTTCAGTCATTCTGACTGGTTCTCTTGGACCCCACTTAACAGTACGGTGGTTCCTATGACTCAACACAAAATAAAAAGAACTACGAAAGATCTAAGTCTTCGAGCTCCATAGGCTTCATGTGATGTCTTCTCTTGTCATAGTATTCAATGTGAATATCTTCATATACCACCTTTGACTTCAATGTCTTCATACATTTTTAGGGGTCATCTCTGGTAGGAAAACCGAATCAATGAGGGACTTCTACCTGTGTTATCCTGCAATTCTCACAAACACATTAGTCCCTCATTAGGTTTGTCGTCAATACTCCAAAACCAACTAGGGGTGGCACTAGATGCACTTACAATATTTAAGAATTTCTGGCACTGAGAACACACCAGGGGGCCCACCATTTGGCCACGAGGGTACAGGGTGCGCCCTCCCCCTGGGGCGCAACCCCACCACGTGGACCCCCTCCACTTATTGCAGCAACCACTCACTTTGTCTTCCTCCAGAAAAAATCCTCCCATAGCTCAAACCTGTGTTCTAGCTCATCTTGCCGCCATTTTGGATCTCTTTGCTCAAAGCTCCGTTCGCAAAACTATTTTGGGGGATTGTTCTTCGGTATGTGACTCCTCCAATGGTACAATTAGTTTTTGTTCTAGTGCTTTATTTATTGAAATTTTTTGGTGCTAAGGTGACCCTGTTATTGAGCTTGCATGTCAAATTTATATGGTCAAAACTAGTTTTAATGCATGATATAGCCTCTAAGCACTTGTGGGAGTAGCTGCTACTAATCTTGTTGAGTTTGGTACATTTTATTTTGAGTCAATAAAATTTCCGAAATGTTTCAGAGAAAGAAAATAATGAAGAGATTGTTGAGGGGCTCTTCGAGCCGAAGCTCGAAGGATAAGCAGAATGAGGAGAATAAAAAGCCAAAATACAATCTTCGTCGCATTGCGGAGGTTTGGCCGTGCGAATGGCCTTGTGATGCATTCTTGAGAGCCGCCGGAATTTACGATGACTTTTATTACTTGGCTGAGAATGCACGCCTCACCGACTTCCTCCACGACCAGCGCGAACAGTATCTCCTACTCACTAATATTTTCGTGCAAAAATTTTATTTCCATGCTAAGAAATCACCACCTTCAGTGGAGTTTCACTTATATGATGAGGTTAAGGAGATGTCACTCCCTGATTTTTGTCGGGTCTGCAAGATACCCTTTGTGGACAGCATCGAGGAACGACATCGTAGTGATGTGGATGGATTTATTGATAAAATTGTTGTAGGGGAAACAAGGAAAGTTTCTGATGCAAGAATTACTAGTATACATTTTCCTGTTCTACGTTACTTTGCGATATTTGCTAGTAGATTCTTAATTGGTCGTGGGAACAGTGGAAATCTTAGTGCTCCTGATCTTGTCATTTTGCGCCATGCTTTGTTTCGTGATACAACTTTTAGCTTAGGCGCTATTTTTGCTAAACGATTAAGTCTGAACCGTACAAAGGGCCCCATCTTCGGAGGCATCTTTGCTTCATGCCTTGCTAAACACTTTGAGATACCTATTAGGCATTATGAGAAAGAGGGAAGGTTGCTGCCCCCTATTTTTCTAGATTACAAGAGTATTGTAGCACATGAATTTATTGTTAAAAATAAGAATAAGATGCTTAACTATAATTCGATATTTAATAAAACTCATTGTGAGACTATTACCTTTCCTGCACCCACTTGGTTTAACCTACGTTCAGGCACGTACCTCATCTTACCCGAGGCCATTTATGCATACTCGAGGACGACACAAGTCCCAGAGCCTGAGCCTGAGCCACCACTTGACCCTTATCGATAGTCTATTTATCAGTGGGATCCGGAGGAGATCACCAACCAATGGCACCCTGAGGACCCTCCTCAGTACACCAGAGAGAGTAGCTTCAATCCATGGGCATAGACCAACTTAGGCCAAAAGCCTAAGCTTGGGGGAGTACGTATTTCTCACCGACATTACATTCATGTTCACATACTCATTCTAGTTGTCGGTGCTCATACTTTTTCATTGTACTATCCATGCTAGTTTATTTTCTTTTCTAAGCATTCTTCTCGTGTGTTTGAAAAACCTGAAGAAAAATCAAAAAAAATTTAGTTGTAGCTTTTAGCTAGTTTACTTTCCATGCCTGTAGTAGTAGTAATTAAAAGAAAACCCAAAAAGATTTCTCGTTCTTCTTTTGCTTGTTGGGAGATTTCTTGTGTAAATAGTTCTATTTATTTTCTTATTCTTTGGGGGTCGAGAGGACAAGACCATGATGAAAATGTTGAGTGGCTCTCATATGCATTATTGTTGATTTAACTAAGAGTCCATATTACCTTGTCTTCTCCCTTGTATTAAATGCTTGTAGATTCCAGCTTAGTCCAATGCACGTGCACTATTGTTATTATCCACACCATTCGGTCATGCGAGTGAAAGGCAATAATGATGAGAGAAGCTGGTATGAACTTGACCTATCTTGTTTTTGTAAATATGATTAGTTCATCGTTCCTGATTCAGCCTATTATGAATGAAACATGTTTGCAATGACAATTAGAGATTATAGTTGCCCATGCCATGCTTAATTAGCTTGGAGTTTATAACGGTTTACCTTGCGTGCCAACATGCTATTAAAATGGTTGTGATGTGGTATGATAGGGTGGTATCCTCCTTTGAACGATTCGAGTGGATTGACTTGGCACATGTTCACGCATGTAGTTGAAACAAAATCAACATAGCCTCCACGATATTTATGTTCATGGTGATTTATATCCTACTCATGCTTGCACTCATTGTTGATTAATCTTAATGCATGTTCATGACTATTGTCGCTCTCTAGTTGGTCGCTTCCCAGTCTCTTTCTAGCCTTCACTTGTACTAAGCGGGAATACTGCTTGTGCATCCACTTCCATCAACCCCAAAATTATTCCATATGAGTCCACCATACCTTCCTATATGCGGTATTTACGTGCCGTTCCAAGTAAATTTGTATGTGCCAAACTCTAAACCTTCAAATGAAATTCTGTTTTGTATGCTCGAATAGCTCATGTATCAACTAGGGCTGTCTATATCTTCCATGCTAGGTGGGTTATTCTCACGATTAGTGGACTCCTCTCATCATTCACGAGAAAATGGCCGGTAACCGGGATGCCCAGTCCCATGCTCAAATCAAATCAAAATAATTGCAAACAAAACTCCCCCAGGATTGTTGTTAGTTGTACGACACCTGTTGTTTCAGACAAGCCATGGATTGATGTTTGTTGGTGGTGGGGAAGTATAAACTTTACCATTCTGTTTGGGAACCGCCTATAATGTGTGAGCATGGAAGATATCGAGATCTCTTGGTTGTTATGTTGACAATGAAAGTATGCCACTCAAAATATTATTTATCTCTGTTTAAAAAATTTGAGCTCTAGCACCTCTACAAATCCCTGCTTCCCTCTGTGAAGGGCCTATCTATTTACTTTTATGTTGAGTCATCATACTCTTATTAAAAATCACTAGTTGGAAAGCATCGCTGTCATTTGCATGCATTGCTATTAATTTACATTGAGTATGACTATGACTGGATCTCTTTTACAATGAATTACAATGTCTAGTCAGTCCTTGATCTTTAGGGGTGGTCCGCATTTATGCTTTGCGGTCTCAAAAAGGGCTAGCAAGATACCATGCATCTTGTTATACCATGTTATGATTGTTTTGAGAAAGTGTTGTCATCCGAGATTCATTATTATTGCTCACTAGTTGATTATGCCATTGATATGAGTAAACATGAGACCTAAATGTTATTGTGAATATGGTTAGTTCATAATCTTTGCAGAAAACTTGAATGCTGGCTTTACATATTTGCAACAACAAGATCAAAGAGAGTTTGTATAAGTTTTTCTTTATCACTTTCAGTTTGTCAACTGAATTGCTTGAGGACAAGCAAAGGTTTAAGCTTGGGGGAGTTGATACGTCTCCAACGTATCTACTTTTCCAAACACTTTTGCCCTTGTTTCGAACTCTAACTTGGATGATTTGAATGGAACTAACCCGGACTAACGCTGTTTTCAGCAAACTGCCATGGTGTTATTTTTGTGCAGAAATAAAAGTTCTCGGAATGAACTGAAAATCCACGGAGACACGTTTTGGAATTAATAAAAAATACTAGCAAAAGAATCAACATCAGGGGGCCCACACCATGTCCACGAGGGTGCAGGGCGCCCCCCCGGGGGTGCGCCCCTGCCTCATGGGCCCCCTGGAACTCCACCGACCTCAACCCCAACTCCATATATTCACATTCGGGGAGAAAAAAATTAGAGAGAAGGATCCATCGCGTTCTACGATACGGAGCCGCCGCCAAGCCCTAATCTTCCTCGGGAGGGCAGATCTAGAGTCTGTTCGGGGCTCCAGAGAGGGTAATCTGTCGCCATAGTCATCATCAACTATCCTCCATCACTAATTTCATGATGCTCACCGTTGTGTGTGAGTTATCCCATCGTAGGCTTGCTGGACGGTGATGGGTTGGATGAGATTTACTATGTAATCAAGTTAGTTTTGTTAGGGTTTGATCCCTAGTATCCATTATGTTCTAAGATTGATGTTGCTATGACTTTGCTATGCTTAATGCTTGTCACTAGGGCCCGAGTGCCATGATTTCAGATCTGAACCTATTATGTTTTCATGAATATATGTGAGTTCTTGATCCTATCTTGCAAGTCAATAGTCACCTACTATGTGTTATGATCCGACAACCCCGAAGTGACAATAATCGGGACCACTCCCGGTGATGACCGTAGTGTGAGGAGTTCATGTATTCACTAAGTGTTAATGCTTTGGTCCGGTACTCTATTAAAAGGAGGCCTTAATATCCCTTAGTTTCCAATAGGACCCCGATGCCACGGGAGGGTAGGACAAAAGATGTCATGGAAGTTCTTTTCCAAAAGCACGTATGACTATATTCGGAATACATGCCTACATTACATTGATGAATTGGAGCTAGTTCTGTGTCACCCTATGTTATAACTGTTGCATGAAGAATTGCATCCAACATAATTATCAATCATTGATCCATTGCCTACGAGCTTTTCACATATTGATCTTTCCTTAGTTACTTTTCCATTGCCACTGTTACGATTGCTACAAAAACTGCTACGTTACTTTTGCCACCGTTACCGTTACTTCCATACTTCTTTGCTACTAAATACTTTCCTGCAGATATTAAGTCTTTCAGCTATGGTTGAATTGACAACTCAACTGCTAATACTTGAGAATATTCTTTGGCTCCCCTTGTGTCGAATCAATAAATTTGGGTTGAATACTCTACCCTCGAAAACTATTGCGATCCCCTATACTTGTGGGTTATCAATCATCTGAATATACAAGCCATGTTCTATAATGTAAATATCCCACTAGCATAATCATGAAGTATATGAAAACTCTCTACATGAGATACATGGTGCTACTATGAAGCACAAGTGGTAAAAGGATGGTAGCATGCGCCTTCTCTCTTTTTTATGGGCTCTTTTTGGCCTTTTTAGAGTAGTCTCATGGACCTCATCCCCACCTTTTCGAGGACTCATTAGTCTCGACCATTCTTTTTCTCACTAGGGCAATGCTCTAATAATGATGATCATCACACTTTCATTTACTTACAACTCGATAAATTGAAAAAGATGACTACGTATGAATGCCTCTGGAGGTGTACCAGGATGTGCAATGATCTAGCGTAACATGTATACCAATGAAGAAAGATGTTTGCGCCACAAATATCATGTCAGGTATATATGATCATGCAAAGCAAAATGACAATGAATGCTCAAGTCATGTGAATACTAAAGGTGGAAGTTGCATGACAATATATCTCGAAATGGCTATAGAAATGTCATAATTGGTAGGTATGGTAGCTATTTTGAGGAAGGATATAATGAGGCTTATATGTGATAGAGCGTATCATATCATAGAATTTGGGTGCACCAGCGAAGTTTGCACCAAGTCTCGAGGTGAGAATGGGCGATGCACGGTATCAAAGAGGCTAGCAAAATGTGAGAGTGCTTAAGTCCACAAACTCAAATTAGTCATCAAGAATGTGAAAATTTCAAAGCCCCTAAAGCAAAGTACTATTCGCATCCCCTAGGGGGAGGTTGGGAGGAGTTAACCATTGCCCCCCCCCCCCCCCCCCCCCCCCGGGTGGGGGGGGTTAAACCTTCCCCCCCCCCCCCCCCGCGATCCGAACAACACAACGGATTTTAGTTAAGTATAATTATGCTCCAACTTCATCGCAAAACTAGAGCTATGCGTGTCTGCTACGGGAATCAGAAACTTTATCATCGACATTTTTACTAACCTCGATTATCAACTAATACACCCACATATTTGAAGGAAATATGCCCTAGAGGCAGTAATAAAGTTGTTATTTATATTTCCTTATATCATGATAAATGTTTATTATTCATGCTAGAATTTTATTAACCGGAAACTTAGTACATGTGTGAATACATAGACAAACAGAGTGTCCCTAGTATGCCTCTGCTAGACTAGCTCGTTGACCAAAGATGGTTAAGTTTCCTAGTCATAGACATGTACTGTCATTTGATGAACGGGATCACATCATTAGAGAATGATGTGATGGACAAGACCCATCCGTTATCTTGGCATTTTGATCGTTTAGTTTATTGCTATTGCTTTCTTCATAACTTATACATGTTCCCATGACTATGAGATTATGCAACTCCCGAATACCGGAGGAACACCTTGTGTGCTATCAAACGTCACAACGTAACTGGGTGATTATAAAGATGCTCTACAGGTGTCTCCGATGGTGTTTGTTGAGTTGTCATAGATCGAGATTAGGATTTGTCACTCCGATTGTCGGAGAGGTATCTCTAGGCCCACTCGGTAATGCACATCACTATAAGCCTTGCAAGCAATGTGGCCAATGAGTTAGTGATGGGATGATGCCTTACAGAACGAGTAAAGAGCCTTGCCAGTAATGAGATTGAACTAGGTATGATGATACCGGTGATCGAATCTCGGGCAAGTAACATACCAATGACAAAGAGAACAACGTATGTTGTTATGCGGTTTGACCGATAAAGATCTTCATAGAATATGTAGGAACCAATATGAGCATCCAGGTTCCTCTATTTGTGATTGACCGGAGATGAGTCTCGGTCATGTCTGCATAGTTCTTGAACCCGTAGGGTCCGCACACTTAAGGTTCGATGACAATCGGTATTATGAGTTTATATGTTTTGATGTACCGAAGGTAGTTAGGAGTCCCAGATGTGATCACGGACATGATGAGGAGTCTCTAAATGGTCGAGACATAAAGATTGATATATTGGAAGGCTATGTTTGGACACCGGAATGGTTTCGGATAAGTTCGGGCAATTACCGGAGTACCGGGGGTTATCGGAACCCCCCAGGGAGTCAATGGGCCTTAATGGGCCATGGTGGGAGAGAGGAGGAGGCGGCCAAGTGGGGGCGCCCCCCCAAGCCCAATCCTAATTGGGGAGGGGGTCGGCACCCCTTTCCTTCTCTCCTTCTCCCTCTTCCTTCTTCTCCTACTCCAACTAGGTTAAGGGGGAAACCTACTCATACTAGGAGTAGGAATCCCCCTTGGGGAGCGCCATAGAGAGGGCCGGCCCTCCCCTCCTCCACTCCTTTATATACGGGGGAGGGGGCACCCCATAGACACACTAGTTGACATTTTTCTTAGCCGTGTGCGGTTCCCCCCTCCACAGATTTCCACCTCGGTCATATCGTTGCAGTGCTTAGGCGAAGCCCTGCGTCGGTAACTTCATCATCACCGTCATCAAGCCGTCGTGCTAGCGAAACTCTCCCTCAGACTCAACTGGATCAAGAGTACGAGGGATGTCACAGAGCTGAACATGTGCAGATTGTGGAGGTGTCGTGCGCGCGTTCGATACTTGATCGGTTGGATCGCGAAGACGTTCGACTACAGCAACCGCGTTACTTAATGCTTCCGCTTTCGGTCTACGAGGGTACGTAGACACACTATCCCCTCTCATTTCTATGCATCTCCTAGATAGATCTTGCGTGATCGTAGGATTTTTTTTTTGAAATACTGCATTCCCCAACAGTGCCATCCGAGTCAGGTCTATGCATAGATGTTATATGCACGAGTAGAGCACAGAGGAGTTGTGGGCGTGGGTATATACATATTGCTTGCCGTCACTAGTTGATTCTTGATTCAACAGTATTGTTGGATGAAGCGGCTCAGACCGACATTACGCGTACGCTTACACGAGACTGGTTCTACCGACGTGCTTCGCACACAGTTGGCTAGTGGGTGTATGTTTCTCCAACTTTAGTTGAATCGGTTTCAATGAACGTGGTTCTTTCTTAAGATCAAAAAGCAATCACTATACTACGTTGTGGTTTTGATGCGTAGGTAAGAACGGTTCTTGCTAGAAGCCCGTAGTAGCCACGTAAAACTTGCAACAACAAAGTAGAGGACGTCTAAGTTGTTTTTGCAGGGCATGTTGTGATGTGATATGGTCAAGACGTGATTATATAAATTGTTGTATGAGATGATCATGTTTTGTAACACAGTTATCGGCAACTGGCAGGAGCCATATGGTTGTCGCTTTATCGTATGAAATGCAATCGACATGCAATTGCTTTACTTTATCACTAAGCGGTAGCGATAGTCGTAGAAGTGATGGTTGACGACATGACAACGATGCTTCAATGGGATCAAGGTGTCAAGCCGGTGACGATGGTGATCATGACGGTGCTTCGGAGATGGAGATGCTTATCATGACGATGGTGATCATGCGGTGCTTTGGAGATGGTAATGATGGCCATATCATATCACTTATATTGATTGCATGTGATGTTAATCCTTTATGCATCTTATTTTGCTTAGTACAGTGGTAGCATTATAAGATGATCTCTCACTAAATTTCAAGGTACAAGTGTTCTCCCTAAGTATGCACCGTTGCTACAGTTCGTCGTGCCGAGACACCATGTGATGATCGGGTGTGATAAGCTCTACATTCACATACAACGGGTGCAATCCAGTTTTGCACATGAAAAATACTCGGGTTAAACTTGATGAGCCTAGCATATGCAGATATGGCCTCGGAACACTGAGACCGAAAGGTCGAGCGTGAATCATATAGTAGATATGATCAACATAGTGATGTTCACCATTGAAAACTGCTCCATTTCACGTGATGATCGGACATGGTTTAGTTGATTTGGATCGCGTGATCATTTAGATGACTAGAGGGATGTCTATCTAAGTGGGAGTTCTTAAGTAATATGATTAATTGAACTTTAATTTGTCATGAACTTAGTCCTGATAGTATTTGCATATCTATGTTGTAGATCAATTGCTCGCATATAGCTTCCCCGTTTTATTTATGATATGTTCCTAGAGAAAACTGTGTTGAAAGATGTTAGTAGCAATAATGTGGACTAGCTCCGTGATCTGAGGATTATCGTCATTGCTGCATAGAAGAATTATGTCCTTGATGCACCGCTAGGTGACGGACCTATTGCAGGAGCAGATGCAGACGTTATTGAATGTTTGGCAAGCTCGCTATGATGACTACTTGATAGTTTAGTGCGCCATGCTTTACGGCTTAGAACCGGGACTTCAAAGACGTTTTGAATGCCACTGAGCATATAAGATGTTCCAAGAGCTGAAATTGGTATTTCAGACTCATGCCCAAATCGAGAGGTATGAGACCTCTGACAAGTACTTTGCCTAAAAGATGGAGGAGAATAGCTCAGCTAGTGAGCATGTGCTCAAAATGTCTAAGTACTACAATCACTTGAATCAAGTGGGAGTTAATCTTCTAGATAATATAGTGATTGACAGAGTTCTCTAGTCACTATCACCAAGTTACTAGAACTTCGCGATGAACTATAATATGCAAGGGATAACGGAAACGATTCCCGAGCACTTCGCGATGCTGGAATCGGCGAAGGTAGAAATCAAGAAAATCATCAAGTGTTGATGGTTGACAAGACCATTATTTTCAAGTAAAAGGGCAAGGGAAAGAAAGGGAACTTCAAGAAGAATGGCAAGCAAGTTGCCACTCCCATGAAGAAGCCCAAAGATAGACCCAAGCCTGAAATTGAGTGCTTTACTGCAAAGGAAATGGTCGCTGGAAGTGGAACTACCCTAGATACTTGGTGGAGAAGAAGGATGGCAAAGTGAAAGGTATATTTGATATACATGTTATTGATGTGTACCTTACTAATGCTCGCAGTAGCGCCTGGGTATTTGATACTGGTTCTGTTGCTAATATTTACAACTCGAAACAGGGGCTACGGATTAAGCGAAGATTGGCTAAGGACGAGGTGACGATGCGCGTGGGAAATGGTTCCAAAGTCGATGTCATCGCCGTCGGCACGCTACCTCTACATCTACCTTCGGGATTAGTTTTAGACCTGAATAATTATTATTTGGTGCCAGCGTTTAGCATGAACATTATATCTGGATCTTGTTTCATGCGAGACGGTTATTCATTTAAATCAAAGAATAATGGTTGTTCTATTTATATGAATAATATCTTTTATGGTCATGCACCCTTGATGAGTGGTCTATTTTTACTAGATCTTGATAGTAGTGATACACATGTTGATAGTATTAAAGCCAAAAGATATAAGTTTAATAATGATAGTGCAACTTATTTGTGGCACTGCCGTTTAGGTCATATTGGTGTAAAGCGCATGAAGAAACTCCATACCGATGGGCTTTTGGAATCACTTGATTATGAATCACTTGATGCTTGCGAACCATGGCTCATGGGCAAGATGACTAAGACTCCGTTCTTCGGAACAATGGAGCAAGCAACAGACTTGTTGGAAATAATACATACTGATGTATGCGGTCCGATGAGTGTTGATGCTCGCGGCGGGTATCGTTATTTTCTTACCTTCAAAAATGATTTAAGTAGATATGGGTATATCTACTTGATGCAACATAAGTCTGACACATAGGAAAAGTTCAAAGAATTTCAAAGTGAAGTGGAGAATCATCGTAACAAGAAAATTAAATTTCTACGATCTGATCGTGGAGGATAATATTTGAGTTACGAGTTTGGTCTTCAGTTGAAACAATGCGGAATAGTTTCGCAACTCACGCCACCCGGAACACCACAGCTTAATGGTGTGTCCGAAGGTCGTAATCGTACTTTATTAGATATGGTGCGATCAATGATGTCTCTTACTGATTTACCGCTATCATTTTTGGGTTATGCTTTAGAGACGGCTGCATTCATGTTAAACAGGGCACCATCTAAATCCGTTGAGACGAGACCATATGAACTGTGGTTTGGCAATAAACCCAAGTTGTTGTTTCTTAAAGTTTGGGCCTGCGATGCTTATGTGAAAAAGCTTCAACCTGATAAGCTCGAACCCAAATCGGAGAAATGTGTCTTCATAGGATACCCAAAGGAGACTGTTAGGTACACCTTCTATCACAGATCCGAAGGCAAGATATTCGTTGCTAAGAATGGATCCTTTCTGGAGAAGGAGTTTCTCTCGAAAGAAGTGAGTGGGAGGAATGTAGAACTTGATGAGGTAATTGTACCTTCTCCCGAATTGGAAAGTAGTTCATCACAGAAATCAGTTCTAGTGATTCCTATGACAATTAGTGAGGAAGCTAATGATGCTGATCATGAAACTTCAGATCAAGTTACTACTGAACCTCGTAGGTCAACCAGAGTATGGTCCACACCAGAGTGGTATGGTAATCCTTTATGGAAGTCATGTTACTAGACCATGACGAACCTACGAACTATGAGGAAGCGATGATGAGCCCAGATTTCGCAAAATGGCTTGAGGCCATGAAATCTGAGATGGGATCCATGTATGAGAACAAAGTGTGGACTTTGATTGACTTGCCCAATGATTGGCAAGCCATTAAGAATAAATGGATCTTCAAGAGGAAGACAAACACTGATAGTAGTATTGCTATATACAAAGCTCGAATTATCGCAAAAGGTTTTCGAAAAGTTCAAGATGTTGACTACGATGAGTTTTTCTCACTCGTAGCGATGCTTAAGTCTGTCCGAATCATGTTAGCAATTGCCACATTTTATGAAATTTGGCAAATGGATGTCAAAACTGCATTCCTTAATGGATTTCTTAAAGAAGAGTTGTATATGATGCAACAAGAAGGTTTTGACAATCCTAAAGGAGCTAACAAAAGTGTGCAAGCTCTAGTGATCCATCTATGGACTGGTGCAACCATCTCGGAGTTGGAATATATGCTTTGATAAAGTGATGAAAGCATATGGTTTTATACAGACTTGTGGTGAAGCCTGTATTTACAAGAAAGTGAGTGGGAGCACTACAGCCTTTCTGATAAGTATATGTGAATGAAATATTGTAGATCGGAAATGATGTAGAATTTTCTGGAAAGCTTAAATGAGTGTTTGAAAGGAGTTTTTCAAAGAAAGACCTTGGTGAAGCTAGTTACATATTGAGCATCAATATCTCACTACAAAAAAATACACTTCCGTGATGATACGTGTTTTTCACAGTAGGTCGTGTTTTCTGTCATGCATGTACATCCATGACAAATTTATGACAGAATAAAGATAGTCATACATGTGCTGTCGTAGAAGTGTTCCATGACATTGCCAAAATTATCATCATGGAAGTGTCCACTTCCATGATGATAAATCGTGCGTCACAGAAGTGCTTTCGTCAAGGGTGACCGACACGTGGCATCCACCGTAACGGAACGCCGTTAAGCTATCGGGTCGGATTTTGGATCTGATAACCCGTTAACAGCCATGACCAATGTCGATTTTCCATGTGTAAAATTCTCATTGGCTGACGGATCCACGCGTCAGCTCCGCGTTGGCACAGGTGTCACTCATCCAACGGTCGAGATGGGCCTATGATATGTTGACACGTGGACCGGCCCAAAAGTGGCCCACAAAGATTAAATGGGCGGGCCAACCGAAGGCCCATAAGATTTAGCGGACCATAATGGGTCGGCCCAGCTAAAGGCCCACAAAATTTAGCAGACCATAATGGGCCGGCCCAGCTAAAGGCCCACATGATTTTGCAGACCATAATGGGTCGGCCCAGCTAAAGGCCCACAAGATTTTGCGGACCACAATGGGCCGGCCCAGCTAAAGGCCCACAAGATTTTGCCGGCCATAATGGGTCGGCCCAGCTAAAGGCCCAACATTCTCTGTCAAATCGGCCCGTCAACGGCCTGTCCTAAACTTGTAATCAACGTGGCCCATGGTCACTTCTGGCCCGTTAACAGTCCGCTAAGTAATTGGGCCAAATTACGGCCCGGTGTATTTCCGGCCTGTTAAAGGTCCGACTTCATTTGGGCCGATTTACAGGCCATCAAAACTTTCGGCCCATAAACGACTGTGAAGGATTTGGGTCATATTCGGCCATGTCTGACATTCGGCCTGTTAGAGGCCCACTATAGCTTTGGGCCACTTTCAGCCTGTTGTCATTTCCGGCCTGTTAACGCCGGACATAAACCATGGGCCATATGTGGCCCAACGTCATATCGGGCCCATTAACGGCCCATATAAAAATGACGATAATCTAGCCCGACCAAAGTTCCGGCCTGTTAAAGGCCCGTGTATTAGGTCGGCGCATTTACGGCCCGTCCGAATTTCGGCCTGTTAAAGTCCAGTGGGTTATTTGGCACAATCAGGGCCCAATCTCACTTTCGGTCTATTAAAGGCCCATGTATTTTATGGGCTCGAGATATTTACACCTGTAAATGGCCTATTTTTACTGAGGGTCCAAATTATGTTTAGGCTTGTTAAAGGCCCACTATGGGCACATGCCTACCAGAAAAATATGAAAGCTTATGCTGATTTAGGCCCAGATATTTTTAGTGGGCTACACGCCAATTTCGGTCCGTAATCGTTTTTAGCCCAATTGGAATGGGCCCGACGAATGTTGGCATGTTGGGCTCCTACGAAGCTTTCGGCCGAATACATTACTAAGATAAACCTACACTATACAAAAATAGCGTCGTAATTACTGCAGCCTGAGGCAGCATCATAAATGTTGTATCACAACAAAATAAATTATAACCATACAACAAAAGGCATGTTGGCATAAAGTTTATAGTCCTTCCAGATAAAAGCACCACCAGATGTATAGAAGCACAGATCATTTGACCTGAGTGCTAATGTTTCAGGCTGTAGAATCTGATGGAGCAGCATGATCTCCACCTTTTTTCCGCCATTGCTCTTGAACAACGAAGCGAATGTCTGATAGTCTAGTTTCAAAACCATTCATATCTTGACGACATTTCTCAACCACTATTCTTGTTTCTGAAACAACGTCCATTAGGGATTGGACTTGTGTCTGGAGCACAGATATATCACTCTGCCTAGCAGGAAGATTTTGTTCAGTAGGCGATTTGGACGAGGTTACCTTGACAACCAACCCAGAATTACGCAGGAAGGTGCTTTTTGCGATGTTAGTGGAGAGATACTGACGCACTGCAGCAAGAGGTGACATTGTGCCTGTAGTAGCCTCTTCACCTTCAGGTGGTTGTGGCTGTTCAATCATTTGTTCCATAGCTTCCTAAAAGTTTGAACTTGTAGATTAGTGTACCAGATAAGTTACTAATGAGATAAAAACAAAGAAAGTAGGCTAAACGTTTATACATAACTTATTTTGGTGAACTACTGTAATACATTAGCATGTATTGTAGTGCCAACTACATAATAAAATCACTTTCGGAACATATGTCCATGTAGCATGCCTACTGTATTGTCTATTTCCTCACATTCGTTGACATCTAAGGATAAAGAGACATGGTTTAAAGTAGGATGAACATAGTATGACATCATTCATATCATGGGCAAACAGATATAAAACAAACAGGCTATTTTATCATTGTGTGCGCATGTGAACATAACAACTAGATTACAGATCAAGACCAAAAGAATATCCTTCATCTCTTTTAAACCATGTAAGGTGAAATGATACGTTAAGACAACTGTGAATAAAAGTGAACAGAGTAACTGACATTGGCTGCAAACCAAGTAATTAAATAAACACATCATAGTACCAATTATTTCAAGGCAGGAGGAGTAAGGACTTACAACAGCGGCTTGAACTGGTGTGCTCATGCCCTTCATCTTGCTGGTGTGGCAATCCTTGAAGATTTTCACTGCATGGTTCAGGTTCTTTTTGGTCCGCACGGGCTTTCCTCTGTATTTGGATCAAGTCACTGTAGATATGATAATATGGCACAAAAAAAGAAGGAAGTAGCAGCTATTTACAAGAGCCTCGCAGTGTGCAATATAGCTACGAGATCATGTGGTCTGTTGGAATTTCACTTTAGAACGGTTGGTTTTGTTCTTCAAACAGTTAGCCTAGAAGAAGATACACTTGTAAGGCACATACATAAATACAAGTTCAATATGTGGTCTGATCGAATACATATAGCCTACCTGATACTTTGGATCAGACCAATATTTAACGAGGGTTGTCCAGTCTTCATCTGTAATATATTCCACTGGAGATGTTTGGGCGATTTCATTGTTAGCCTTGCCTTCAAAGTGAGATTTTCTAAGGTGGTACCTATACTGTCGCAAAGCAGACTGAAAAACATGAATGCATGCTTGTCTAGTTGCATCATCTTTCGGATCCAACTTGAACCTCATCTGTTGAAAAAAGAATGTGCGTCTTATTAGGAGGAAGCTAGAAAGTATGGGACAGAGCAAGACAATATTACTAATTGCGATGAATAACATTACTTACGGATAAATGGTCAAGGAAGGTGTTAAACTGGGTATTGTCTTTCTCATTCCTGTATTGGATCCATGTTGGGAGGATACGTGCATGACACGTAACGGCAACGACTGCCTCTAATACTAACTAGGCTGACTCTGTAGCATCACATGGCCTTTTTAAACCTGCCTCAAAATGGATCTCCATTCTTCCTCCTTTAGATTTTGTTAATCTGTCAAGCATTATCCCTGATGTCTGTTTCCGCTTGTGCCGTGGTGCTAGTTCATCAACGAATATGGAAAGTGTTAGTGTACATCAAACTGTGAGAGTACATATAAAGGAGCATGCAACTGCAACTTGACTCGGTCAGGTACCATATTGGTGTTGATGCTCATGAGGTTCATCTGATCTTGCCAAGTCCTGTTGTGTCATCAATGCTTCGGAAGTAGTGTTAGGTGTGAAGGAAGCTTGGGAACTGGCCAGTTCCGGAGCAAACGAACAAGTAACTGGTTGAGATGCTGGTACGGTTGAAGCGGATGCTGCAGCTGGTGGAGCAGGTCATACTGTGTTTGTAGATTTAGCCGGTGGACTTGGACCTTCTACTGCACTATAAGTACCAGCAGAATCTCGACGGCAGAACCTTTTCCATTTCACCCGACGAGTAACAACACTCCCTACTATATTATTTTCCTTGCTCTTTTTTGACTTTGCCATGTCAAGATGTACCCACAACACAAAAGAATAAAATCACTCTTCAGAACTCATTGATGCATGATACAGACAAGCAATACTTTGATGTAAGACAACCATATGAGGATGGAATACGTAAGAAAAACATGACGGCATGACATATTCACAGCTACGATGTGCAAACTAAGCAAAAGGATTTTCAAGAAAATAGAAGTATTGCAAGCTAGACATCATATGAAAGATGCAACCAATATTAGTCTGCCAAGTTAAAAGTGTCGGATTTCAGGTTCCGGCAGACCCTTGAGGTTCGAACAATGGGGTGCGCGCGGAGATTTCGCCTCCTACCTACCTGCACCCCTCCGCCTCGCTAAGACCTAAGCTATGGAAAGAACAACGCAAGAGACACAGGGTTTATACTGGTTCGGGCCACCGTTGTGGTGTAATACCCTACTCCAGTGTGTGGTGTGGTGGATTGCCTCTTGGGCTGATGATGATGAACAACACAAGGAAGAACAACCTCACGAGGGTCTGCTCTTGGCTGGGGCGATGAACTGCTGGGAGGAGTCCAGTCACCCTTCTCTCTCTCTCTTCTCGATTGTTTATCTCGATCTCCCCCCTTTTCTTATCCTATGGGTGGCTGGTCCTATTTATAGAGGCCCTGGTCCTCTTCCCAAATATCGAGCGGGAAGGGAGCCAACAATGGTGGGCTAATTTGAAGGGGGACAGCTAGTACCAGTTATCCTGACAAAAGTAGTCTTCACCTGCACAAAGCTCTGGTGGTGACGCCGTCTTGGGCTCCACGATGACCTCCATCTTGCAGTCCTCCTGGTCTTGGTCTTGTTGCACCGAAATGGCAACCTTTGCCTGATGCCTCGGTACTCCGCGGCTGCGCTTGCCCCCTTTGCACAAAAGGGGAAAGGAGGACACTGCGCGGGCTGGCACCCGCCCGGCGCCCTTGGTCGTCATGGCTTGCGTCACGGGCACCTCGTGAGGTACCCCGCCTTGATCTCTCCGCCTCCTCGCGAGCCATCCTGATGAGGCCGTGCCTGAGGAAGCTCCGCGTCATCCGCCCCGCGAGGCTTGGCCCCTCGCGAGGGTCTTGGGTCTGTGTTGGTGAAGATGGGCTGTGCTGGGCCCCCCTTTGAGCCACGCCGCAGGCCACAGGCAAGCATGTCTGGGGACCCCCGTTCCCAGAACACCGACAGTAGCCCCCGGGCCCAAGGCACGTCTGGGCTTGGCCGTGTAGGGAGGCGAAAGGGCAAGAGCGAAGCGCCGCGGGCCCTAACAGCCTGCGGTCTTGGGCGCTGCATGGCGGTTGATTGGACGTGGGCGTCTCCACTTCCCCATGGCACCTCGGCAACTACATGGATTGGACAAGTCCTTACATGCAAAGCGGATCGTAATTACCTACGATCGTGGGGGCCATCGATTGGCCCTCGCCAGCTATAAGTACGGATCGGCACGCGCCCTTCCAGTTCATCCCCCCTTTCTTCTCCTTCTTCATGGCCCCGTCGAGGAGGTTCTCGGCCGCAGAGAAGGGGAAGGCTCGCCAGGTTGAGCCTACCTCTCTCCCGCCCAAGCGCGGCCGAGGGCGCCCTCGCAAACATCCTGTGGCCACCACGGCAGCTCCCCGCGGCCGTGGAGAAGATTTCCAGCACGGCGACGGGCGGATTGCTGCGGCCGGGGGGCGCGCTCTGGTCGCGCGTCCCCCAAGGCCGCGCTTTCGCGCTGCAGAGGTGCTGCCGGAGTTCGTCGTGTGGTCGGCGGAGCCGACTAGCACCCGGCTTCCACTTCCTCGCTTCCTCCTCGGCGAGCTCCCGGTCGGCGCCCCGGGCGGCCTCTGGCTTCAGGCCGACGACTGCTGCAGCCGGGCCTCATGGGCTTCACTAGAGGTCTCCGCAGCCGGGAGCCTGGCCCTGGCCCGCGGTTGGCAGACGTTTGCCCACGTGCGTGGCCTGAGCCGTCGGTGCACCCTGCACTTCAAGTTTGACGGCGATGCCACCCTCTACGTGAGGGTGTTTGGGGAAGATGGTCGCCGCGCAGGGTGCTGCCCCGAGGACGACGACCGCGGCCGGGAACCCAGCTCCGGCGATGATGGAGAGGACAGCGCTCGCATGACTGGTGGCACTCAGGGTTCCCCAAGCTTCTCCGGTTCTTCTTCAGGCAGTGACTCTTCTAGCGGTGGCCGCGGTCAGCCTCCATGTCGTCGTATCTGCTTGGGAGGTGGTAGCGTGTCCGCCTGCCGTCGCGCCCCGGTGAAGCGCGAGAGGGAGTCTGCCTGAGCCCCGGAGGCAGCTCAAGTCTTCCCTGCAGGCCGGTGTGAGGCGAGCTGCGCCTGATTTGTTCTTTCTTTTCCTTTTTCCTGTGTAAAAAGACAGTAGTGTGGAGCCCCGCGGGGGCGTGTTTGGGTTATTGCTGTTAATCATCGTTTTGCTTCCGTTTATCGTGCCTTCCGGCTACGTGCCCGCGCATGGATAGTTCCCGGCCCCAGCCGTGGGGGGCGACCGACCCAGGCCTTGTGTTCGTGTCGCGGTGCCCGTGGGGCACGGACTGGAGGGGTGCTCCTGTAATGGACCCAGGTCGCGAACCCTTTGAACGACTAGGACAGGAACACTCGCGAGGGCGCTCGGCTGCCCCCCCTCGCGAGGCCTTGCATAAGAGAAACCGAGGAAGGAGAGTGAAAAGTCGAAGAACCACAAGCCAAAGACGACAACAACTTCAATAAAACTTTGAATGAGAAGGAACAAGTCAACTGCGGAAAGCAAATGAAAAGCCGCGTCCGGCACCTAATCTAGTCTTCGACGTCTTCTCACCAGCGCGGAGCTAAGTGCTGCCACTAGGCGTGGGAGGGAGCCCCAGGGCCTGAGGCCGGCGTTCCTGAGACTCCGGGGCGTGTACAGCCCCAACTCATTATTACGTGAGAGTGTCACGGGCGGCGAGCTTCACAGGCGTTGGCCTTCTTCACAGGCTCCGGGCCTTTTCCAAAATGCAACAGCTTCACAGGCATTCGCCTTCTTCACAGGCTCTGGGCCTTTTCCAAAACGCGACAGCTTCACAGGCATTCGCCTTCTTCACAGGCTCTGGGACTTTTCCAAAATACGACGGCTTCACAGGCATTCGCCTTCTTCACAGACTCTGGGCCTTTTCCAAAACGCGACGGCTTCACAGGCATTCGCCTTATTCACAGGCTCTGGGCCTTTTCCAAAACGCGACAGCTTCACAGGCATTCGCCTTCTTCATAGGCTCTGGGCCTTTTTAGGGGTAGAACCTCCAGAGGTGCTGGATGTTCCATGCGTTCTGGACCAGCACCCCCTCGTGAGTCTCCAAGCGCGCGGAGCCGGGCCTGGAAACATGAACAACTTTGAACGGGCCCTCCCACATGGGAGAGAGCTTGTGCAGCCCCTCCCTGGAGAGAACTTGCCTGAGCACGAGGTCTCCTACCTCAAGAGTTCCGGGGCGGATGTTGCAGCAGTGATATCGCCGCAGCGCTTGTTGGTACCTCGCCGCTCGCAGCGCGGCTTCTCGGCGACGTTCCTCCCCCAGCACGAGGTCCATCCCCCGCATGGCGTCCTGCTGTGCCTCGTCGAACGCCAGGACCCGCGTGGAGCGACGTCTGACCTCATGAGGGAGGACCGCTTCGGCTCCGTAGACCAGGAAGAACGGGGTCTCTCCAGTCGGCTTGGTCGCGGTTGTGCGGATGGACCACAACACGGACTGAAGCTCGTCGTACCAACCTCTGCCGCAGGCCTCCAGCTTCTTCTTGAACGTCCTAGTCTTGAGGCCCCTCAGGACCTCTGCGTTGGCTCGCTCGGCCTGGCCGTTGCTTCGGTGGTGCGCCACCGAAGCGTAGCATATCTGCGTTCCAAGGTTAGCACAGTATGTTTTGAAGAGGTTACTGGTGAACTGCGAACCGTTGTCCGTGATGATGCGGTTCGGCACCCCGAACCGGCTCACGATGCCCTTGATGAACTTGACCGCGGAACCCGCGGGAATGGTGCGGACAGCCTCTACTTCAGCCCACTTGGTGAACTTGTCCACGGCGACGTAGAGGTAGCGGTAGCCCCGTGGCGCCCGAGGAAATGAGCCCAAGATGTCCAGCCCCCAGACTGCGAATGGCCACGAAAGGGGTATAGTCTGCACGCCTCCTGCTGGCTGATGGATCTGCTTGGCGTGGAACTGGCAGGCCTCACAAGCTTTCACTAGTTCGACGGCATCATTGAGTGCGGTGGGCCAATAAAACCCACTGCGGAACGCCTTGCCGACGAGGGTCTGTGATGATGAATGATGTCCATAGTCTCCGCCGTGTATATCTTCCAGCAGTTCCTTCCCTTGCTCCCTGGAGATGCAGCGCAGGGATACATCGTTTGGTCGCTTCCGGTAGAGCTCTCCATCCTTGATGCAGTATGCCATGGCCTGGCGTGCCACTCGCTCCGCTTCCTCCTCCTTCTCCGGCAGGGTCCCTTGTGTTAAGTAACTCCGAAGCTCCGTGATCCAGCATCCCTCTTGAGGTTCCATCGTCAGGAGCAGGCGTGCTCCTAAGGCCGGGCCACAGGCCGGAGCTCCTGAGGCAGGTGGCTCATGGAGCTCCTCCCGAGGCTGATCCGTGTTTGACATTGACGGCAGGGCTGAGGGCTTGAAGAGCCGCTCCTCGAAAATGCCAGGCTCCTGAGGTAACCGCCTGGACGCCCGTTTGGCGATGTCGTCGGCCTCCTGATTGGTGCCACGGGGCACATGCTGCAACTCCAACCCCCAGAACTGCTTCTCCATCCTGCGGACCTCCGCAAGGTAGGCTTCCATGTGCTCATCTTTCGGCTCGTACACCTTGTTGGAGAAATTGACAAGGAGCTGCGAATCGCCCTTGATGGTGAGGCGTTTCACTCCCAGGGCAGCTGCGGCCATCAAGCCCGCTATTAAACCTTCATACTCCGCTATGTTGTTGGAGACCTTTTCACCTTGCTGGAAACAGAGCTGCACAGCGTAGTAGAGCTTGTCCAGAGTGGGCGATATAAGCACCGCCCCAGCCCCAGCGCCATGCCTGGAGAATGCCCCATCGAAGTACATGACCCAGCCTTCTAGCGCCTCGCTTCCCGGGGAGAGGGACCGATCCTCGTCGGCCTTGAGGCCTGGTGCCTCCGTCCATTCTGCCACAAAATCTGCCAACGCTGCTCCCTTGATGACTCTGGTCGTGCTGAATTCGAGCTGAAACGCTTGCAGCTCTATGTTCCACTCAGCGACCCTTCCAGCTGAGTTAGGGCTCCTGAGCACTCTCTCCAGGGTGTATGATGAGACGACCTTGATAGGGTGACCCTCAAAATAGTGCCGCAGCTTGCGCGAGGCCACCAGTAGCGTGAGGAGGAGTTTCTGAGGCATAGGGTACCGTGCCCTCGCATCCCGCAACACCGTGCCGACGAAGTACACTGGGTGCTCAACGAGGTTGGGTGCGTCAGTGCTAGCGGCTCCCTTCGGAGACCATGGCGCCTCTTGAGGCGATGAGGCCTCCTGAGGCTGGCCATCTGGGAGAGGGGCCTCTTCCCCCTCCGGTGCACTCCTCTGCGGCGGCTGATCCTCCTCAGCCGCGGTGGAGGTTTCTGTGGGCCTTCCTTGTTCCTGTTCTGCCTTGTCTCGGGCTGCTGCCACGGTTTTGATTCGACGCTCCTCTCTAACCGCCACCAGGGCTGCGCTGGCGGAGTAGGGAGTGGCGACAAGGTAAAGCACCAGGGGCCCTTGAGAGCGCGGAGCCACCATGACCGGTGGGCTAGTCAGGTATCTCTTGAGATCCTGGAACGCCTTGTCGGCCTCTTCAGTCCACTCAAAGGGCCCCTTTTTCTTCATTAGCTGGAAGAAGGGCAGCGCTCGTTCCCCCAACTTGGAGACGACGCACCCTAGCGCGGTCACGCGCCCAGTGAGCTTCTGCATTTCTCTGAGGGTCTTTGGTGGGCTCATGTCTTCCACCGCCTTGACCTTTTCTGGGTTAGCCTCGATGCCTCGGTGGGACACGAGGAAACCCAAGAGCTTGCCCGAGGGGACTCCGAACACACACTTCTCTGGGTTGAGCCATAGGTTCACTGCGTTGAGGCTCGTGAAGGTTTCCTCCAGGTCTTGTATCAGGGTCCTGGCCTCCCGAGACTTTACCACAATGTCATCGACGTAAGCTTCAACATTCTTCCCAAGCTGCGGGCCCAAGGTGATGTGCATCAGTCGCTGAAAGGTCGCCCCTGCGTTACGCAGCCCGAATGGCATGCATGTGTAGCAGTACACCCCACATGGGGTTAGGAAGGCTGTCTTTTCAACGTCTTCTACCGCCATCTTGATCTGGTGATACCCGGAGAAGGCATCCAAGAAGCATAGCAGGTCGCATTCCGCGGTGGAATCGACGATTTGGTCGATGCGGGGGAGCGGGAACGGATCTTGCGGGTATGCTTTGTTGAGGTTGGTGAAGTCGACACACATGCGCTCCTTCCCTCCCTTCTTTGGCACAACGACAGGGTTGGCCAACCAATCCAGGTATCGGACCTCGCGAATGACCCCAGCGGCTTCTAATTTGCGGGTCTCTTGGACGATGAAGGCCTGCTTTTCTGTGGATTGCCGCCTGGACTTCTGCTTCACAGGGCGCACGTTGGGGCACACGTTGAGGTGATGCTCGATTACACTCCTAGGGATCCCTGCCAACTGGTCAGGCTCCCAAGCGAATACCTTCTTGTTTGCGCGCAGGAACCCGACCAGGGCCTCCTCCTGCTCGGGTTCGAGGTTGGCGCCTATGGTGAAAGTGGCGTTGGTGGACCCGTCCTCATCGACGGGTATCTGCTTGGTTTCTGCCTTGTCTTGGGTGAACAATTGTTTCTTCTTGGCGGGTGCAGCCCCCTTGGGCTCGGGGGTCTCCAAGTCGGCGGGCTATGCCGACGCCGCCGTCTTGAAGGCGAGCTTGAGCACCCACAGCCCGTCTCCGGTGTCCGTGCACGGTGAGGACACCACTGCTCCCGGGCATCTTCATGAGGTTGTACGCCGGGTGCGTCGCGGCCATGAACTGGGCCAGCGCTGGGTAGCCGAGGATGGCGTTGTAGGGGAGGCCGATGGGGGCGATGTCGAAGTCGACCAGCTCCGTGCGGAAGTTGTTGTAGGTGCCGAAGGTTACTGGGAGCCGGATCTGTCCCAAGCAGCTGGATGACCCGCCCCCAACGCCTGAGAAGGGCCGGGTGGGTTGCAGCCGTTCCAGGGGTATGCAGAGGAGGTTGAAGGCCTCGACTGAGAGCATGCTGAGGCCCGCACTGCCATCGATGAGAGTTCTGGTGACGGCCACCTGGCAGATGGTGGGGGTGCACAGCATGGGGAGCGCACCCGAGCAGGCCGAGTTGGAGGGGTGGTCCTCCGAGCTGAAGGTCAAGCCGGTCATGGGCGCCGCCCGGTCCGGGAGAGCCCCCTGCTGCGTGGAAGCGGCGCTGACCCGGCGGATGAACGGCTTGACGTGGTGACTTGTAGGCGGCGCCTGCGAGCCGCCCAGGAGGGCCGCGACAACCGGGGGTGTTGGTGTAGCGCGATGGGCGGGGAAGAGGCTGCGGGGCTCTTCCCAGGAGGCCACGGAGGCTGCGGGCAGGTGGGGAAGCCATGTGCGCGGAGCGCCGGTGAGGGCCATGGGGAGCCAGTTGGCCATGACCCTATCGTCACCTCCGGCTTCGAGGAGGGCCTCCTCGCCCGCCAGCAAGAAGGCCAGCGGATCTGTCACGCCGCCGTAGAGCGGCGGCGTCGTTGGCTTGAACTTGTCCGGCCACCGTACCCGTTGTAGGGCTGGGGCCAGGGCTCGGAGCCCCCTGGCCCCCGTGCTGGCGCCGGCAGCCGGAGCGGGCGACGCGCTACTCATCGTGAGGCAGGCCGTGGCGGTCGCGGAAGAGAAAACTCTGGTGCACCCCTACCTGGCGCGCCTAATGTCGGATTTCGGGTTCCGGCAGACCCTTGAGGTTCGAACACTGGGGTGCGCACGGAGATTTCGCCTCCTACCTACCTGCACCCCTCCGCCTCGCTAAGATCTAAGCTATGGAAAGAACAACGCAAGAGACACAGAGCTTATACTGGTTCGGGCCACCGTTGTGGTGTAATACCCTACTCCAGTGTGTGGTGTGGTGGATTGCCTCTTGGGCTGATCACGATGAACAACACAAGGAAGAACAGCCTCACGAGGGTCTGTTCTTGGCTGGGGCGATGAACTGCTAGGAGGAGTCCAGTCACCCTTCTCTCTCTCTCTCTCTCTTCTCGATTGTTTATCTCGATCTCCCCCCTTTTCTTATCCTATGGGTGGATGGTCCTATTTATAGAGGCCCTGGTCCTCTTCCCAAATATCGAGCGGGAAGGGAGCCAACAATGGCGGGCTAATTTGAAGGGGGACAGCTAGTACCAGTTATCCTGACAAAAGTAGTCTTCGCCTGCACAAAGCTCTGGTGGTGACACCGTCTTGGGCTCAACGATGACCTCCGTCTTGCAGTCCTCCTGGTCTTGGTCTTGTTGCACCGAAATGGCAACCTTTGTCTGATGCCTCGGTACTCCGTGGCTGCTCTTATCCCCTTTGCACCAAAGGGGAAAGGAGGACACTGCGCGGGCTGGCACCCGCCTGGCGCCCTTGGTCGTCATGGCTTGCGTCACAGGCACCTCGTGAGGTACCCCGCCTTGATCTCGCCGCCTCCTCGCGAGCCAGCCTGATGAGGCCGTGCCTGAGGAAGCTCCGCGTCGTCCGCCCCGCGAGGCTTGGCCCCTCGCGAGGGTCTTGGGTCTTTGTTGGTGAAGATGGACCGTGCTGGGCCCCCCTTTGAGCCACGCCGCAGGCCGGAGGCAGGCAAGTCTGGGGACCCCCGTTCCCAGAATGCCGACAAAAAGTGTCTTGTCATAAGTGGCAATTTGAAAAATTAGAAGCAGTACAACATAGAAATCAATGCAAGATGCAACCACTATCAAACTGCCATGTTAAAAGCGTCCAATCATGAGTGACTGATGCGGGATACACAACAGCAGTACTTTGATGTAAGAACATGGTATGATAGATAGATGCAGTGTATTCTAGACACAAAAAGCCATGTCATATGCACATGTATGACGTATAAACTCAGCAGGTGCAATTTAATCAAAATAGAAGAAATACAGGCTAGACAACATATGCAACATGAAACCAATTATCACACTGTCAACTTAGAGCAAGCACCTGCGATGGTGGAGTACGGGAGATGAACTCATCATGTAGACTTGGGACTTCAACTTCATTAGCAGTAGCAGTGGAAAATCTAGAGAGTCTCTGTTTGCGTCGGTGCGGAGGACCACCAACATCCCCTAACTTACTCTTTTCCTTCCTATTTTATGATATTGCCTTATGAAGTCAAAACCACAAGAAGATGAATAAAATTAGCTCTGCATAACTGGTTGATGCATGATACAGACGAACACTACTTTGATGTAAGGCAAGCGCAGGATAGGAGGATGGAATATATACAAAAAAAGACAGCGTTTCATATTCACACGTACAATAGGAGGATGGAATATGTATGCAAAACAGTAAGCGGAAGGCATTTCAACAAAATTAGAAGAAATGAAAGCTAGGCACCATATGAACATGCAACCAATATCACTCTATCAGGTAAAAAGTGTCTCATCGTAAGTGCCATTTCAAAAATTAGAAGCAGTACTAGCTAGAAGACAATGCAAGATGCAACCTACATCACAGTCCCAAGTTAAATGTGTCTTATGGGTAAGTGATCATTGCAAGTGTAAGTTGTAAGATACGCAGATGCAATTCAACATATCACAAGCAATACAAACTAGACATCATACGGAAAATGCAACCACGTATAACAGTTCCAAGTAAGAGCAAGCACCTGTGATGGTGGAGTAGGGGAGATGTGCTCATCATGTACACGTATGTTCTAGAAACAGGAACACGTGTCATATTCACAGGAATTATGTGTAAAGTAAGCAGATGCAATTCAAGTTAGAAGCAATACAAGCTAGACATCATATGCAACATTCAATCACATATAATAGTGTCAAGTTAGAGCAAGCACCTGTGATGGTGGAGTAGGGGAGATGTGCTCATCATCTACACAGCTACGTTGACTGTCCAGCCTTGTGTTGTCTTGCGAATCTTGTTGGGAGGATGGCGGAGTAGAATCTGTAGAGATCCCCTGTTTGAGTTGCTCCAAAGGACCACCATCATCCACTTCCGGACTAATTTCCTTCAGCTGTAATTATTTTGCATTATGAAGTCAAACCGATAAGAAAAAGGAATAAAATTCGCTCTTTAGAACTCATTCATGCATGATACTGACGAACACTACTCGGATGAAAGGCAAACACATGATGCGAGGATGGAATATGTATGAAAAACAGGATGGTGTGACATATTCACACCTATGATGTGGTAACTAAGAAGAAGGCATTTCAACAAATTAGAAGCACTGCAGGCTAGACACCATATGAAAGATGCAACCAATATCACTCTGCCAAGTTCAAACTGTATGGCGTTTCAACAAATTAGAAGCAGTACATGCTAGAAATCATATGCAAGACACAACCAATATCATAGTGGCAACTTGAAGGTGCCTTATCATAAGATATAGTATGTACCAGAAACAGGAAAGCGTGTCATATTCACATGTATCATGTGTAAGCTAAGCAGATGCAATTTACACTAATTAGGAGCAATACGAGCTAGACACCATATGCAACATGCAACCAGATATCACACTGCCAAGTTAGAGCAAGCACCTTGGATGGTGGAGTAGGGGAGCAGAGACTTGGACCTTGTAATGCACTATCAGTACAAGGAGAATCGGTACAGATGCTCCGTTTACGTTGCTGCAGAGGACCACCATCATCTCCTTCCTTACTCTTTTCCTTCCTCTTTCTTGATTTTGCCTTGTCAAGTCAAACACACAAGAAAAAGGAATAAAATTTGCTCTTCAGAACTCATTGATGCATGATACTGACGAACACTACTTTCATGTAAGATGAACACTACATATCACACTGCCAAGTAAGAGCAAGCACCTGCGATGGTGGTGTGGGGGAATTGTGGTGATCAACTAGAGAGCTACGTTGACTATCTTCATTTAGCCTTGCTGTTTCTTGAGAATCATGTGGGGAGGATGACACTGCACTCTTTAAACGAGTATGGCGTTTCACAGAAACCCACCCGAGTGATTGTCTCATCATAAGTGATTGACGAGGGATACAAAAGAGCATTAGTTTGATGTACGAACATGGTTAATAGACATATGTAGTATGTATCAAAGACAGGAAGGCATGTCATTATCAAAGGTATAATGTGTAAAGTAAGCAGACGCAATTTAACCAAATTGTAAGCAATACAAGCTAGACACCATATGCAACATGCAACCACATTTGACAGCGCGAAGTTAAAGCAAGCACCTGGGATGGTTGTGTGTGGCAATTGAAATCATCAACTGCAGAGCTACGTTTACTATCTCCAACTACTGACACTGCACCCGTTAGAGCGCTGGAACGCTTAGTGCTTATCTTCGAATTACACTAGAGCGACTTCTGTCTTTTCTTTTCTGCATTCATCAACACTGCGTCAGAGTCTGAAATACCCATGCATAAAAAAACAATAGTGTGAGTATGGGTGAAGTGTGTGCACAATTAGTACAGTGTAAAGGTAGCAGATAGCAGGTCGGTGAGAAATAAATGACGGGATACATATGATAGCTCTACAACATGCATGGCACACTAAATTACTACAGGATTCTATGAAAATAACAGTCGACTGAAAGCAAATAGGTCAGTCCATTTTTTCTGCACCGTCCGATGTACAAAGAACGGGCAGATTGCCTTCATCTACCTCCAGCGAGTCAGTGTTGACGATCTTCCTCGAAATGCCAGCGACTACCGGCCCAGTATTCCTCCCCTGCCTGCGCCCTCCCCTAGACCTCACCGCACCGCCGTGCTTGGCACCGCCCCCTGGCCATCCACTCAAGCCCCGCCGACCTCTAGATCGGGCGCAAGCAGCTCCTGCGCCCCACACCCCTATGATAGACACCGATGTGCCGCTTCCCCGGGGAACATGCGGACTAGGTGCTCCGCGCGCCTAAGCGGGTGCTGCTTCTTTTAATTGCGGTTCGACTGACCCTAAATTGAAATCCAGGCGGGCTACTGACCTCTAGCAAAGGTGAAATAGTAAAAGGGAGGAAACCTTGTGCATTTAGTATCACTAAGAAGATGCAGTAAGAAGTGCTCAACTAGTTTCTTTCATGGGATGAATACGGTGCGAGCGGAGACGTAAGATTTGCATGAATAAGGGAAGAGGAGTACCTCTTTCTGCTGGCAGTGCTATGTCCTCCTTCTGTTTTTCCGACGAGCTTCTTGTTGTTCGCCGGAAACCAGAAGTTGTGGAGGACGGTGCAGCCTTGGACGAACCCATGGCCAAGTTGTTGAGTGTGGTGCGGTGACCGTCTGTCGGCGGCGGGGAGGAAGATCCGAGGCGGCGAACGACAGCGTAGCGGGAATAGCTCCGGTGCGGTGGACGGTTGCGACAGTGGAGCCGCACCAGTGAGGCGCAGGACGGCGTGGTTGGAGTGGTTCTGGTACATAGCACGTCGGCATCGGCGTCGTGGAGGCAGCTCTGCCTCGGCTTCAGTTGCTAAGTCCTTGAGGGCGTTGCGGTTCCGGTTGCGTTGGACGACGACATCGGGGTACCGGCTCCGACGTGATGGAGGAGGGCGGCGGTGGATTGGCCACTATGGGTGGAGGACGGAGGAGGCTGGAGTTTCGCGGCTGGTGGAGAGGGCGTTTTCGCGCCCATGGAGTATGAATGGGGAAACGGAGGGAGGCGGGGAACTAAGGGGGAACAATGTTTCGGTTTGAGTCGCCCTTGTTTGAAATTTGGGGAAAGTTACAAACTTTCCCCCCATCTAAAATTTCGGACATATTGCGGGTTGGGGGTAGGACAGTCATGTCAGGTGTCCCAAATGTGGGTGGGATAGATTTCGGCCAAGCGCATGGGTAGGCGCCCACGGCGTATGAATACTTCTCTGGCGGCTTGGTGAAGTTACAAACCTACCCCGGTTTAGACCTTTGGACATCGGGTCGATAGGCTACACGGGCCAGAGTCGGGACAGTAATTTCCTACCACCAAAACATTAGTCTCGCGCGGTTTCGGGTGACCAGAGGCCTATTTCGCGCTTCGTTCAATATTTGGGAGCAGAAGCATTAACGTTTTCGGTTCTCTTGAATTGAACTTTTAGGATTTGTCAAACTTCACAAATCTTTACTCTTGAAAATCCTAAAGCTACGATTATTTTGGAATCAAGGGGGTACATTTGAATATACATTGTACACGAGTATATATTAAAAAATATGCAACTTACCTCAGTCCATGCATGGTTCTAGATATAATCTCCTTGGTTGCAAAGAAAAAAGTTAGATATGCGTATGAATATATATAGCATGTTCAAACTCACAACAAAGATTGATGCCCCCTTTTACATCTGATTTACAAATGCCATTATCTTGGGTTCAAATAGATGAATGCACTTGCTATGAATTCGAATCTTCGAAACCCCCTTTATGTTGAATTTGACATGTATTCTATTTCGTAGCTAGCAATTTGGAATGTATCCATGCAAGTGACAAATGTATAAAGTGCTTCACACTAAGAACATGGAGTGCACTAATTAATGTTTATATATGAATTGGAAAAGCATCCATTGCCTGTATTTCAAACCGCTCTCACTCTATGGATCGATAATATGAAATAAACACATGCACTTGCTAGAATTCAATTGCAGTTGAAGAAAGAGCCTACTCCTGGTACTGTATATTAGTGATAGGGGTGTGTACAAAGTACACGTGAATACCAGGCATTGGGCGTGTGTGTATACTATCGACGAACTAGCCCCCAAGCTTGTATAACATACTAAGGTCCTAGGGTTACAAATCATATATAGTCGGCTTATCACCAGCGGGGATAGATTCCTCCGCGACTCTGGTAGCTTCGTGTTGTACGCCGAGTCCTCCACATGGGTCTTCGTATAACACGTCTCGGTCCAACCTATATGTGGCGCAGGATGGAACCGACCCATGAGTCTTCATGTTGACCCACCACAACTAGAAATGATGTGCCCACCACACCACACATGCAATCGGCCACTAAGAAAATAAGCATATACAATAGTACAACGGTATCTAACTCACGATACGTCTCCATATTTTGTTGATGACACTGACGGACTTTGCATTTGATGCGTGCTCTGTATTTTGTTGACGACACTTACGGTCATTGTATTCAAAGCGAAAGCACGATATGGTCACTGGACTTCAAAATAAGCTCATCACGGTCACCACATACATTTTGTCGTGCTAACCAACATGTGGTTGGATGGTTAGAGGACAGTGGTCTCTCGAGCCCACCAAGGTTAAAGTCCCGGTGCGCGCATTTATCTTGTGTTAATTTCAGTATTTTCCGGCGACATACGTTCAGTGGGAGGAGACATTCCACTCGACTATGAGGCACCTATGGTGACTTCGTAAAATCTCAAGATCATATATGCTGGCCCACTCTCTTGAAGGTGCTCATAGGGGTAGGGATCGCGTGTGTGCGCTTATAGCGCTCAGTGCTTGCGCGTATATATGATCCCTTGCGTCTGTACCGTGTTAAACAAATACATATCATGATTATACGGGGGGTGGAGTTTGATGATAAACTGGAGGCCCTTGATTTCGTATCCAACGGCTGGAAAATCTAATGACCAGAGATGAAAAAGTCAGTCGACTGACGTGTAGCCTCACCCCACACATACACATGCACGCACGCAAGACACGCACGCAAGACACACACGCATGTAGGCGTGCAACACTGACACGTACACACGCACGCATGCTGGCGTGCAACACTGACACGTACACATGCACTCACGAAAACACACACGTACGCACTCATGCATGCAACACTGAAACGTACCCTTGCACGCACGCAACACTCGCACGCCTGGATGCACACATCACACGACGCAAGATACACGTTCAACCTATACGTGCATGCACCCTTTGTTAAGGACATGGATTGTTACGGGTATTAATCAATCTTATCTGTGGTAAGCAGAACATTGATGTTTACAGCGGTCTTTATGAATCACAACGTACTGAACGGGCTATCAACATAGTAGGCTTATCTACATGAAAAAGATGACGTCACACTCAATGAACAATCATCGGTTTATGAAATGCCCGCTTCTGACCGCCCTGGCCCACCAAAGGTTCCTCTGCTGTGCACTGCCTGCGTTGGGTCACTGACATGCATGCCATGCACCCAAAGAGCCCACATGTCAGTGGAAGAATGGTGCGGTGTCCAAGGTCAGAGTTGAGGGCGCCACTCGCGGCATGCCCGACTGAACACACCTCTGTGCCGCATTCAAACGCCTCCACAAAACCCGCCCGTGTGGAAGCCGAGAAACCCACTTTGGACACACGTACGTTCATGACCGGGCCGGCGTTAAACGCAACGCCGGCCGAGCTCCTCCCGTACGCCATCTATTTAATCTCCTATTTAAACGAGGCCAAACGCTGGCTAAGAATAGCACACCTCCGCCGCTCCCCTATCTCCTCCACCATTTTGTCCACTCTTACAATGGCTTACGAAGAGTAGTTATTCCGCATCCAAGCCGGCTGGGTAGCCCGCCGGATATGAGCTACGCAGCTCGCTGATCCACCTCCCTCCCCTCGCCCGACGGAGCCAGTTGCTGCCCAAGCCGGCGCGTGGTTCAACAACTCGCCGCTCCAGGCTAGCTCGATGAGGAGCGGCGCACGGGCGTCGCTGCTGCCGTCCACGCCGCTGCCTCGTACCGCGTCTCCCGTTTCTGTGGCTGAGACTCCCATGCCGGCGGCCACGCCATGCAAGCAGCGACATAAGCCGGGTGCGCGGAGAGCGACGAGTCGGTGGCCAACGCCTCCGCGTCCGTCGCCATCATCGAGGAGAAGTAGAACACGGGAGGCCGCCGCCTCTTGGGTTCCATGAAGGCCATCGCGGAGGCGACGCTGGCGTACACCGCAGGTGTCTTGCAGGATCCTTTTTTTGCGAGGACCTTCGTCGACCCCGCATGGGCTCCACGGAAGAGGGGAATGTTAGGATGAACTCGAGTCGGTGCCGGCCATGGCGAAGTAGTGGCCGGTGATGAACTCGAACCGGTGGCGGCCACCATCATCTTCGGCACCAGCCAATGATATCAGTTGGGCAGTGGGGAAGTGAGCCATCCTTTGCGCTGAAGCATATACCTCCGGGGCTTCCGGCAGTCCGGTGATCGTGCTGCCGGACATGAGCAACACAAATCGATCGGCGGGCAACCATTTAGGCCAGGTATTATATACCTGTGCTTTCCAGAACTAGCACCGCGTAGTTCATTTGAATGTAATGAAATTCGTCATGTTTGTATGAAAATTCGGTAATTTATATGATTTACGTCATTGTTTATATGAAATATCAGTTTGTCTACGTGTTTGCATGAATTTTGTCTAGTTGGTTGAGTTGTTGTCATAATGTGTGCGGCTACGGTTGGATGGCGTAATTTGCGGGTCGCCGGTTGGTCTGCACGCGGCTCGGGCGGCGTTGTGGGACAAAAAAACAAAGCTCATGCAAGCTCGTCTCCAACATGCGCGCTGGAGGATGCATGACAGCATGAGCACCCGAGCCATTCCTCATTCATCGGTGGCAAAGGCACCAGTGGACAAAAGGGTCGCCAATATTTTGGCTACCCCGGGCAAGATCCAAACAGCCCCTCCCAATAGATTCAAATCCCTCGTTTGCCATGGAATTTTGCCATGTGTTGTTTTCATGGACTAGCAAGATGCTCGTGCATTGCACGGAACATCAAGATGCATTTTTTTACAAACTCCCGCATGCATGCAAGGGATAATTAATGTCCTCCTTTGCTAGTACCACGAGGCAAACACCATTAATATTGCATCGATTAGTGTTAGTGGCCTTGTATATCTGCAAATTGTAATTTTTATAGTGGCCCCTTGTATATAAAAATGGAGGGAGAAAGATGAGAGATAAGGTGAGCAGGAGTGGGGCGTGGTGGTGAGTGGTGGTCGGACTGGGCGGAGGCATGGGGATGGACGGCGCATTATGTCTAGGTTTGTATCTCTCTCACACACACACCCACGTAGGTGGGGGACGTGCACGAAGAGAAGAGGTGCACGCACGACGCACGTACTCCCGTCTCTTTCCCAACAACACCCGCGCGGGTACACGGTGGAGCTCATTTCTGTACGAAAAAGGCAGCCCACGTGGTAATTTGGCACGTGTACTGGTTGTCCACTTGGTGGAGAGAGGATCGTCTACCACGGGTGAACAAACAAATTGCGACTTGACGCGTTATGTTAAATTAAAAAAAGAGGCAAACCATGTGGGGCCTACCTTAGAGGCAAGGCTCTATACATTGGAGTACTTTTGATGTGTCCGGTCAACTCGCAGAACGAGGAGAAGCTTGCTTAGTATGCCGTCTCCCCCGCCCACGGGCGCGGTGGCTCGCAGGATGAGGTGAAGCTTGCTTACTACGCCTTACGCACGCTCCCTCGCCCACGCGCACGGTGGCTCGCGGCACGAGGAGAAAATTTTGCTACTCCCTACGTTTACTCCTCGTCCCTACTACGTACTTTGGTTAGTACTCCCTCCATTTACTTATACAAGGCCACTATAAAAAATACATTTTGCATCTATACAAGGCCACAAATAGTAATCGAGACAAAAGTTACTACTCCCTCCTTTCCAGTTTATGGCTCAATTTCAAAATCTCTCCAACCAAGGTAGACGGTGAGTGGTCGAATTAATTTCGTAGTTTGCACAAGTAATTAGTACGCTCGTTTTTCTCAAGAAGTTATGTTTACCGAGGCAGTAATTAGAACGAATACATGAATGACCACTAAATTTCCATGAACTTGTACATGCATTGGTTAGTTTCCTCTTGACACTGCTTGCGTCGGGTGATCTAACGCACCTCGAAATCCAACATGTAATGGTACTACTACTAGTATAGTAGAATTGAGACTTATCAAATGGAAAAACGGATGTTTTTTAGATGAGCCCTATAAACCCTAGTGGGTACGTACTCCGTAAAAATAGATTTTTCCAAAACTAAGTCACTCCCTGTTGGTGTCAAAACCGGTGGATCTCGGGTAGGGGGTCCCGAACTGTGCGTCTAGGCGGATGGTAACAGGAGGCAGGGGACACGAAGTTTTACCCAGGTTCGGACCATCTTGATGGAGGTAAAACCCTATGTCCTGCTTGATTAATATTGATGATATGGGTAGTACAAGAGTAGATCTACCATGAGATCAGAGAGGCTAAACCCTAGAAGCTAGCCTATGGTATGATTGTATGTTGTCCTACGGACTAAAACCCTCTGGTTTATATAGACACCGGAGAGGGATAGGGTTACACAAGGTCGGTTAGAAAGGAGGATATATACATATCCGTATCGCCTAGCTTTCCCTCCACGCCAAGTAGAGTCCCATCCGGACACGAGACGAAGTCTTCAATCTTGTATCTTCATAGTCCAATAGTCCGGTCAAAGGATATAGTCCGGCTGTCCGGAGACCCCCTAATCCAGGACTCCCTCAGTAGCCCCCGAACCAGGCTTCAATGACGATGAGTCCGGCGTGCAGTGTTGTCTTCGGCATTGCAAGGCGGGTTCTTCTCCAACTTTCAAGTGTTCGTAAGTAGTGTCCGGCTCCATAAATGTTGAACCTCTCGGCTTCTGTGCCCAATAAGGGCTATCTCCCACGCGTCGAATGAATACGAGGCGCCAGGGCGTTTTTATATTCGCCCCCCTAGCCAAATAAATAAATTGTCTATTAAAAGGGATGGGGATTCTTAGATCCGATCCATATCATCCTCCCCCAGCGAGAATTCATCAGAGCGTGCTTCGGAAAGATCCAGTCCAGCATGGCCAACCTCTGCAGCTCCTCCTCCCGCCCCCGTAGCCCTAAGCCCGGTGATTGGGAGAGGTGTTCAGTCCCACAAAGTTGATTAGTCAAGTTGTAGACTAAGGGATTTCTCCCTCCGGCGTATATGGTGCCCGTTCGAGCCGGGCTCGCCACCTACAATGGCGGAGCGCAAGCGGAGAACGGGTCTGCCTTGTTCCTTATTTACTAAGGGGACTCAGATTTCCAATTCATCCGTTCCTCCGCGGGCTCCTGGAGTTCTACGGCCTCCAATTACACAATCTCACCCCTGCCTCCATTCTACATATCGCCGGCTATGTTGCTCTCTGTGAGTTGTTCCTGGGCTACGAGGCTCACTTCGAGCTATGGAAAAGGCTATTCCGCCTTGTCCCTCACACACAAAGGGAATCACTTTATCAAGTGGGCGGAGCCGAAATATGGCGCATCACCGATATCGGATACCTGTCCGGTACCCCGAAGAAGTCGTCCAAAGACTGGCCTTCAGAATGGTTCTGTATGGAGGACGTCCCCCTTCCGGACCCTATTCGGCGGGGTCTTCCTAAGTTCAACAATGCTCCTCTGAAGAAGCACCGAATTTGGCGCCCACGGAGCCCCCAGGCGGAAGACAATGGAGAAGTCCTTTATCTGATGAACCGGATCAAAGCACTGGCTCAATCAGGATTGACAATAATCGAAGTTATGTTGATTTGCAAAATGCGGGGAGTGCAGCCACTTCAATATCGTGGGCACCCCTTGTGGTGTTATAACGGGGCGGACGACGCCACCCGCTGCGGGCGTAAGGGTCCGGACAATGCTGCCGCTCTAGCGAAGATTCTGTCCGAACTGTTCAAGGGTGAGGAGGAGGAGTTCACCCGCATCAAGCCACGGGATGGATTCTCCATGTACAATCCTCCAAGCTGGGTAAGTTATATCTCCCTGCTCCCATTTTTCCCGCATTCTTTGTCGTAAGTATTCACCTTGCCACTTTGCGGCAGGAACTGCGAAAAGCCATAAAGGAGGTCAGCAGCCCTTCTCCACAACCGGAGGACCCTGACCGGGCCCTCGACTCCAGACTCGAAGAAGATTCGGTTATATCCGTGGAGCTGATAGACCGGCAGTTCTATCAGTTAAGCTGTGATGATGCCATGGTGGCCATTACGGTCGACTATCCCAGACTGCTCCCTGCATCGCACGTAAGAAAAACCAAAAATCCCAACTCCGAAACTAGGATCCCCTTTTAGACACTTCACCCACCATATACACATGGCATTTTACAGGGAAGGCATTCGAGACGCCCTGCCGAACCCACGGCAACGCGCCAATAGGAGGCACCGAGGCCGGGTAGGCCAAAAAGGAAGGCGGTCAGGACGGAGACGCCGGCGCAAAGGTATAACAAACCCCGCTCTATGGTTATCATCTTTATTGAAATATAATGACGCCCGCATTTCTTTAACAGAAAAAACGCTCACCGGAATATGTCCGGCGATGTTACTAATCATGCTTCCACCAGCCGGGCGCCAGGACCGGACATAGAGGCGGAAGCCGATATGGGGCAGGCGCCGGATAATCCCCCTACAGAGGATGCGGATAGATTATCCGCTAAGAACTCAGAAGTGGAAAGCACCATGAATCATAGGCGTCGCCGGGCCGTACTCCGCGACGCTTGTTTCTCACGAGAGGCATTCGAAGCCTTCAATTCTGGAGAGGTTTACCTTCGTACTGCTCAAGATGGTCTAGCCAGAGCCACGGATCAGTATGTAAAGGATGTATGGGTGAGTAAATCTGACAATTTATATGTATCAGTAGCCCCTGAGACTTGAAACAGTTAGCAGAACTGATTTAAGGATCATCTTTAATGTGCAAGTTCTTACAGAGAAGAATACTAGGCTGTCCCAGGAGCTGGAGGAATGTAAGACCCAACTGGGGGCCTCTCTTGCCGCATTGCAGGAACAGAAAAAGCCTCCCGCTGGTAAAATTTACTTTAAAGAATGGTGGTTACCATATAGTGTGCGGCGTGTCTGCAGATCTAACAATTGATTTTGCAGATGAGTCCGGAGAAAGTCCAGGGGACCAGCATGTTATGCGACACCTAGAGGCTGGCAAACGCGTGCTAACTAAGATTATGCTGGAGAAAAACAATCTCTAAGACGCCAACATTAAGCTGAACGTGGAACTAAAAGACGTTCGGGGCCAGCTTGCGGACTCCGAGAAGGAGATTAGAGGCTTCGGCGCGGCATTTTCAGTAAGTGTTTGAACGAATCCTTTTTAGAGGAATTCGGCGAAGAAGCTTTCTAACAGCGTTATGTCTGTAGGTATGCTGACGGGTCGTCCCACGGAGGAAATGCCCGGGTCTGCAGGTGATCTTCTGTCCGAGCTGCCACATCTGCACGAACAAGTTCGGCAGGTGATGCAGGGCGTTGCCCAGGCCTTGTGGCCGTCCGTCTCCCTGCCAGAAGGCGTTGCAGAGCTTGTAGAGAAGCTGAAGGGAGCACGGCGGCGTTGTTTATGGAAGATATCAGCCTGCCGACAGGGTGCCAGAGAAGCCTGGGCCATGGTGAAGACGCGATATACCAAGGCAGACCCAAATCACATGGCCGAGGTCGGACCTGTGGGGCCCAACGGAAAAGAGATCCCCGTTAGCTTAGTTTATGGGCAAGTAGAATTAGCCACAAAGTATTCTCAACAGGATTGTAAGCTGAACCGCCTGTTGGATGGTATAGAGGAGGAATTTAGTCAGTCCGCATGACTATGTAATTAAAGTGACATGTATAATGCCTTCTAGCCGGATTGTAGATCATTTGTCGTTGCGGACCTTTTCGCTTCAACCTCCGGGCCCGATAGTCCGGAGTGAATCCGAATACCCGTTTAGTTATATAAAACCGGGGTATGCATGGAGACCAGGCGTAGGGGTCATTAGTGCTTTATCAGACAAGTTCCCAACTAGTTATGTTATATTACATGGGTAGTAAGAAACATCTTCCAGGGAGAATAGTTCCGTTGAGGGTTCCTTTCCCTGGGTAAGATGCCCTAAAGTGCATGTCCGGACTGCGATAAGAAACGCAGAAAAAGCATCTGGGGGTAGATATGCACAATAAATAAAAATCATCTTTTTTTCACCGACCGAATATTCCCTTAAGAACGCTAGCTTTCGGCTTCACCCAGTCTGAGGTACACATCCGGCTGACCCGACAGTAACAATCGCAGAGGTGCTCCCCTTATGCCCTAGACAAATTAACGGGAACTTAGGGCATAAATACAAGAGCCAGGCAACCCAGCTTGGACAAAACTTAAGTCATATCGATGCATATAATGGTGAAAAAAGGTACATGCAGAAGTATAACACATGTTTTGGGCGTGAGGCCCAGATAAATAATTTAAGCTTCTGTGAAAGAAGCCCCCAAGTATGAAGAGTGCGGCTAGCGCATCTGTAATGTACAAGTGAGGCACAAGGTGGCCCTTGAAGGCCTAGAGAAATAATAAGAGAAAGAAAGAAAGGGAAACAAGACAGATGATGTATATGTAGAAAATGGACAAAGGGAGGGGACTAACATAGAGTCCGGTGCTAGGCATAGAATCTTCGGAGCCTAGCCGCGTTCCATGGGTTCGGCTCGAGTCGACTAGTCGACGCATCCCGCAGTCGGTACACTCCACCGGTCAGAACTTGGTCAATAATGAAGGGACCTTCCCATTTGGGCTCGAGCTTGTTCTTTTTCTTATCCTGCAGGCGTAGAACTAGTTTGCCAACGTTATAAGTTTTGGCCCATACTTCTCTACTTTGGTATCTGCGAGCCTGTTGCTGATAAAATGCGGAACGGGCTTTGGCTACGTCGTGCTCCTCCTCCAAGGTGTCCAGACTGTCCTGCCAATCGAGCTTGGCTTCTCTTTCTTTGTACATGCGCACTCGAGGTGAGTCATGAATTATGTCGCAGGGCAAGACTGCCTCTGCGCCGTACACCATAAAGAACGGTGTATATCCGGTACTACGATTCGGCATGGTCCGCAGCCCCCAGAGTACGGAGTCGAGCTCCTCTACCCAGTGCATGTCAGACTCCGTTAAGGAACGCACTAATCTGGGTTTAATGTCGCTCATTATAAGACCGTTTGCTTGCTCGACTTGACTGTTGGTTTGTGGGTGATAGACTGAAGCATAATCGAGCTTGATGCCCATTTTGCTGCACCAGAGTTTTACCTCATCGGCCGTGAATTTCGTGCCATTGTTAGTGATGATGTTGTGGGGGACGCCATTATGGTGTACAACCCCGGATATGAAGTCTATCACCAATCCGGATTCGGCTGTTTTAACAGGTTTGGCCTCTATCCATTTGGTGAATTTATCCACCATGACCAGTGAGTATTTTTTCTTGTGGGTTCCCCCTTTAAGGGGTCCAACCATGTCAAGGCCCCAGAACGCAAAGGGCCATGTAATGGGGATTGTTTGGAGGGCGGTGGGTGGCATGTGGCTTTGATTTGCAAAGAGCTGGCAACCGGCGCAACGTTGGACCAAGTCCTGTGCGTCTGCCCAGGATGTTGGCCAATAGAATCCTATGCGGAAGGCCTTGCTTACAAGGGCCCAGGCTGCGGCGTGATGACTGCCGAGTTCGGCGTCAATTTCTGCCAAAAGATTCCGCCCTTCCTCTTCGGAGATGCACCTTTGAAGGACTCCGGTAGTGCTTTTTTTGTACAATTCTCCCTCATGGACCCTGTAGGCCTTGGATCGCCGCACTATGCAGCGTGCCTCATTTTGGTCCTCCGAAAGTTCCTGTCTAGTTAGGTAGGCCAGGAATGGTTCTGTCCACGGGGCAATAATGGCCATTATTACGTGGGCTGAAGGTGTTATTTCGGTGGCAGAGCCTCCGATTGTGTCAGAGTATTCGGTATCGGGCATTTTGGCCGGGTCCGGACTATTGTTATTGGTGTCTCCTTCCCATACTACGGATGGCTTGAACAGCCTTTCCAGAAATATCTTGGGGGGGACCGTATCGCGTTTTGCGCCAATGCGGGCGAGGACATCCGCCGCCTGATTGTTTTCTCGAGCCACATGGTGAAATTCGAGCCCCTCGAACTGAGCTGACATTTTTAGGACGGTGTTTCGATAGGCCGCCATTTTCGGATCCTTGGCGTCAAAGTCTCCATTTATTTGGGATATTGCGAGGTTTGAATCCCCACGCACCTCCAGGCGTTGAATGCCCATGGAGACTGCCATCCGAAGACCATGCAACAGAGCTTCGTATTCGGCTGCATAGTTGGAGTATGTATACAATATTTGCAATACGTACTGAATGGTATCCCCGGTTGGGAACGTCAGGACGACGCCAGCCCCTAGACCAGCCAGCATTTTAGAACCGTCGAAGTGCATGATCCAGTTGGAGTATGCGCCGTACTCTTTAGGGAGTTCGGCCTCCATCCATTCGGCGACAAAGTCGGCCAATACTTGCGATTTAATGGCTCGTCGGGGTTTGTATGTTATGTCGAACGGGAGGAGCTCAATGGCCCATTTGGCAATCCAGCCTGTAGCGTCGCGGTTGTTTATAATATCATTAAGTGGCACTTCCGAGGCTACCGTAATCGAACACTCTTGAAAGTAGTGTCGTAGCTTCCGGGACGCCATGAATACCGCATAGGCTATCTTTTGATAATGTGGGTACCGTGATTTGCATGGAGTGAGGACAGTGGATACATAGTATACCGGCTTTTCAAGAGGGAATTTATGTCCGGCAGCCTCTTGTTCGACGACGAGCACCGCGCTTACAACTTGATGAGTTGCCACAATGTACAATAGCATTGGTTCGCCAATGTTTGGCGCGGCCAGGATTGGGTTGGTTGCCAATATGGCCTTTATTTCTTCCAATCCGGCTATGGCAGCGTCCGTCCACTCGAAGTGTTCGGTGCGCCGAAGAAGGCGATAAAGGGATAAAGCTTTTTCTCCTAAGCGGGAGATAAAGCGGCTTAGAGCCGCCACACATCTAGTTAACTTCTGGATTTGTTTGAGGTTTGTTGGTGTAGCCAACTATGACAAAGCTCCGATTTTGGCCGGATTAGCTTCGATACCTCTACTGGAGACAATGAAACCCAGGAGCTTTCCGGCCGGTACGCCGAAAATGCATTTTTTGGATTGAGCTTGATGTCGTATGTTCGGAAGTTGTCAAATGTGAGCCTCAAGTCGTCTATCAAAGAGTCGACGTGTTTGATTTTAACAACCACATCGTCTACGTATGCCTATACTGTTTTGCAAATTTGTTTCTCCAGACATGTCTGAATCATGCGCTGATATGTTGCACCGGCGTTCTTGAGCCCAAAAGACATTGTGTTAAAACAGAAGGGACCGTATGGCGTGACGAATGCCATTGCGGCTTGGTCGGACTCCGCCATCTTGATTTAGTGGTAACCGGAGTATGCATCGAGGAAGCACAATGACTCGTGTCCTGCGGTAGCATCAATGATTTGATCGATGCGTGGGAGGGGGAAGGGATCCTTTTGGGCAAGCTTTATTGAGGTCTTTCAAATCGATACAAAGGCGCCAGGATTTGTCCTTCTTTGGTACCATCACCAGGTTTGCTAGCCAGTCCGGGTGTTTTATTTCTTTGATGAATCCGGCCTCCAATAACTTGGCTAGTTCCTCTCCCATGGCCTGTCTTTTAGGTTTGGAGAAACGCCGAAGAGCTTGCTTGACTGGCTTGAATCCCTTTAGGATATTGAGGCTATGCTCGGCTAGCCTGCATGGGATTCCTGGCATGTCTGAGGGATGCCAGGCGAATATGTCCCAGTTCTTGCGCAGGAACTCTCGTAGTGCGGCGTCCACAGCGGGGCTTAGCTGTGCCCCGATGGAGGCTGTTTTTGTAGGGTCCATTGGGTGGACTTGGAATTTGACTATTTCATCCACTGGTTTAAAAGAGGTGGACTTGGATCTCTTGTCGAGTATCACGTCGTCCCTGTCCACTATGGAGCATAGCGTGGTTAATTCCTCGGCCGAGAGGGCTTCGGATAATGCCTCGAGGGCCAATGCGGCTGTTTTGTTTTCGGCGCAGAGTGTTGTGTCCGGATTGCTGGCGAGAGTGATGATTCCGTTTGGCCCGGGAATTTTGTGTTGGGGAACGTAGCAGAAATTCAAAATTTTCTACGCATCACCAAGATCAATCTATGGAGTAATCTAGCAACGAGGGAAGGAGAGTGCATCTACATACCCTTGTAGATCGCTAAGCGGAAGCGTTCAAGTGAACGGGGTTGATGGAGTCGTACTCGTCGTGATCCAAATCACCGATGATCCTAGTGCCGAACGGACGGCACCTCCGCGTTCAACACACGTACAGCCCGGTGACGTCTCCCATGCCTTGATCCAGCAAGGAGAGAGGGAGAGGTTGAGTAAGACTCCATCCAGCAGCAGCACAACGGCGTGGTGGTGATGGAGGAGCGTGGCAATCCTGCAGGGCTTCGCCAAGCACCGCGAGATATGAGGAGAAAGAGAGAGAGGGCTGCACCAACAGGCAGAGATCAGATCGCGTGTTATGGGCAGCCCCAGGCCTCACTATATATAGGAGAGAGGGAGGAGGGTGCGCCCCCTCTAGGGTTCCCACCCCTAGGGGGGCGGCAGCCCTAGATGGGAAAGGGGAGGCGGACAAGGGGAGGTTTCCCTCCCCCCAAGGCACCTAGGAGGTGCCTTCCCCTTGTGGGACTCTTCCCTCCTCAAAACCCTAAGCGCATGGGCCTCTTGGGGCTGGTGCCCTTGGCCCATGTAGGCCAACGCGCACCTCCCACAGCCCATGTGGCCCCCCGGGGCAGGTGGCCCCACCCGGTGGACCCCCGGGACCCTTCCGGTGGTCCCGGTACAATACCGATGACCCCGAAACTTGTCCCGATGGCCGAAACAGGATTTCCTATATATAAATCTTTACCTCCGGACCATTCCGGAACTCCTCGTGACGTCTGGGATCTCATCCGGAACTCCGAACAACATTCGGTAACCACATACAAACTTCCTTTATAACCCTAGCGTCATCGAACCTTAAGTGTGTAGACCCTACGGGTTCGGGAGACATGCAGACATGACCGAGACGTTCTCCGGTCAATAACCAACAGCGGGATCTGGATACCCATGTTGGCTCCCACATGTTCCACGATGATCTCATCGGATGAACCACGATGTCAAGGACTTAATCAATCCCGTATACAATTCCCTTTGTCTATCGGTACGACACTTGCCCGAGATTCGATCGTCAGTATCCCGATACCTTGTTCAATCTCGTTACCGGCAAGTCTCTTTACTCGTTCCGTAACAGATCATCCCGTGATCAACTCCTTGATCACATTGTGCACATTATGATGATGTCCTACCGAGTGGGCCCAGAGATACCTCTCCGTTTACACGGAGTGACAAATCCCAGTCTCGATTCGTGCCAACCCAACAGACACTTTCGGAGATACCTGTAGTGTACCTTTATAGCCACCCAGTTACGTTGTGACGTTTGGCACACCCAAAGTATTCCTACGGTATCCGGGAGTTGCACAATCTCATGGTCTAAGGAAATGATACTTGACATTAGAAAAGCTTTAGCATACGAACTACACGATCTTGTGCTATGCTTAGGATTGGGTCTTGTCCATCACATCATTCTCCTAATGATGTGATCCCGTTATCAACAACATCCAATGTACATGGTCAGGAAACCGTAACCATCTATTGATCAATGAGCTAGTCAACTAGAGGCTTACTAGGGACATGGTGTTGTCTATGTATCCACACATGTATCTGAGTTTCCTATCAATACAATTATAGCATGGATAATGAACGATTATCATGAACAAGGAAATATAATAATAATCAATTTATTATTGCCTCTAGGGCATATTTCCAACAGTCTCCCACTTGCACTAGAGTCAATAATCTAGTTCACATCGCCATGTGATTAACACTCACAGGTCACATCGCCATGTAACCAACATCCAAAGAGTTTACTAGAGTCAATAATCTAGTTCACATCACTATGTGATTAACACTCAATGAGTTCTGGGTTTGATCATGTTGCTTGTGAGAGAGGTTTTAGTCAACGGGTCTGAACCTTTCAGATCCTATGTACTTCGCAAATTTCTATGTCATCTTGTAGATGCAACTACTACGCTACATTTGGAGCTATTCCAAACAACTGTTCTACTATACGAATCCAGTTTACTACTCAGAATAATCTGGATTAGTGTCAAAGTTTGCATCGGCGTAACCCTTTACGACGAACTCTTTTACCACCTCCATAATCGAGAAAATTCCTTAGTCCACTAGTTACTAAGGATAACTTTGACCGCTGTCCTGTGATCCATTCTTGGATCACTCTTGTACCCCTTGACTGACTCATGGCAAGGCACATTTCAGGTGCGGTACACAGCATAGCATACTGTAGAGCCTGTGTCTTAAGCATAGGGGACGACCTTCGTCCTTTCTCTCTATTCTACCGTGGTCGAGTTTTAAGTCTTAACTTCATACCTTACAACTCAGGCAAGAACTCCTTCTTTGACTGATCCATCTTGAACACCTTCAAGATCATGTCAAGGTATGTGCTCATTTGAAAGTACCATTAAGCGTTTTGATCTATCCTTATAGATCTTGATGCTCAATGTTCAAGTAGCTTAATCCAGGCTTTCCATTGAAAAACACTTTCCAAATAACCCTATATGCTTTCCAGAAATTCTACGTCATTTCTAATCAACAATATGTCAACAACATATATTCATCAGAAATTCTATAGTGCTCCCACTCACTTCTTTGGAAATAAAAGTTTCTCATAAACTTTGTATACACCAAAATCTTTGATCATCTCATCAAAGCATACATTCCAACTCCGAGATGCTTACTCCAGTCCTTAGAAGGATTACTGGAGCTTTGCATACTTATTAGCATCTTTCGGGATTTGACAAAACCTTCCGGTTGTATCACATACAACCTTTCCTCAAGAAAAAAACATCGAGGAAACAATGTTTTGACATCCTATCTGCAAGATTTCATAAATAATGCAGTATTCGCTAATATAATTCCAACAGACTCTTAGCATCACTACGAGTGAGAAAGTCTCATCGTAGTCAACTCTTTGAACTTGTCGGAAAACATCTTAACGACAAGTCGAGCTTTCTTAATGGTGACATTTACCATCATTGTCCGTCTTCCTTTTAAAATCCATCTGTACTCAACAGCCTTACGACCATCGAGCCGTTCTGCCAAAGTCTACACTTTGTTTTCATACATGGATCCTCTCTCGGATTATATGGCCTCGAGCCATTTATCGGAATCCAGGCCCACCATCGCTTCTCCATAGCTCGTAGGTTCATTGTTGTCTAGCAACATGACTTCCAAGACAGGATTACGTACCACTCTGAAGTAGTACGCATCCTTGTCATCCCACGAGGTTTGGTAGTGAATTGATCTGAAGTTTCATGATCACTATCATAAGCTTCCACTTCAATTGGTGTAGGTGCCACAGGAACAACTCCCTGTGCTCTGCCACACACTAGTTGAAGAGACGGTTCAATAACCTCATCAAGTCTCCACCATCCTCCCACTCAATTCTTTCGAGAGAAACTTTTCCTCAAGAAAGGACCCGATTCTAGAAACAATCCCTTATTGCTTTCGGATCTGAGACAGGAGGTATACCCAACTGTTTTGGGTGTCCTATGAAGATGCATTTATCCGCTTTGGGTTCGAGCTTATCAGCCTGAAACTTTTTCACATAAGCGTCGCAGCCCCAAACTTCTAAGAAATGACAGCTTAGGTTTCTCTAAACCATAGTGTCATCTCATCGGAATTACGTGGTGCCCCTTTTAAAGTGAATGTGGTTGTCTCTAATGCCTAACCCATAAACTATCGTGGTAATTCGATAAGAGACATCATGGTATGCATCATATCCAATAAGGTGCAGTTATGATGTTCGGACACACCATCACACTATGGTGTTCCAGGCTGTATTAGTTGTGAAACAATTTCCACAATGTCTTAATTCTGTGCCAAACTCGTAATTCATATATTCATCTCTATGATCATATCATAGATCTTTTATCCTCTTGTCACGACGATCTTTCAACTTCACACTGAAATTACTTGAACCTTTCAATAATTCAGACTCGTGATTCATCAAGTAAATATACTCAACATCTACTCAAATCATCTGTGAAGTAAGAACATAACGATATCCACTACATGCCTCAGCACTCATTGGACTGCACACATCAAAATGTATTACTTCCAACAAGTTGCTTTCTAGTTCCATTTTACTGAAAAAACGAGGCTTTCAGTCATCTTGCCCATGTGGTATGATTTGCATGTCTCAAGTGATTCAAAATCAAGTGAGTCCAAACGGTCCATTTGCATGGAGTTTCTTCATGCATATACACCAATAGACATGGTTCGCATGCCTCAAACTTTTCAAAAACGAGTGAGCCCAAAGATCCATCAACATGGAGCTTCTTCATGCGTTTTATACCGATATGACTTAAGTGGCAGTGCCATAAGTAGGTGGTACTATCATTACTATCTTTTGGCATGAACATGTGTATCACTACGATCGAGATTCAATAAACCATTCATTTCAGGTGCAAGACCATTGAAGGTATTATCAAATAAACAGAGTAACTGTTATTCTCCTTAAATGAATAACCGTATTGCGATAGACATAACCCAATCATGTCTATGCTCAACGCAAACACCAATCTCGATGGTAGAGGGAGCGTGCGATGCTTGATCATATCAACATTGGAAACACTTCCAACACATATTGTCAGCTCACCTTTAGCTAGTCTCTGTTTATTCCATAGCTTTTATTTCGTGTTACTAACCCTTAGCAACCGAACCGGTATCTAATACCCTGGTGCTACTAGGAGTACTAGTAAAGTACACATCAACACAATGTGTATCCAATATACTTCTATCGACCTTGCCAGCCTTCTCATCTACCAAGTATCTAGGGTAATTCTGCTCCAGTGGTTGTTCCCCTTATTACAGAAGCACTTAGTCTCGGGTTTGGGTTCAACCTTGGGTCTCTTCACTAGAGCAGCAGCTGAATTGCCGTTTCATGAAGTATCCCTTCTTGCCCTTGCCCTTCTTGAAACTAGTGGTTTCACCAACCATCAATAATTGTTGCTCCTTCTTGATTTCTACTTTGGTGTCAAACATCGTGAATATCTCAAGGATCATCATATATGTCCCTGATATATTATAGTTCATCACGAAGCTAAAGCAGCTTGGTGGTAATGACTTCGGAGAAGCATCACTATCTTATCTGGAAGATCAACTCCCACTCGATTCAAATGATTGTTGTACTCAGACAATCTGAGCACAAGCTCAACAATTGAGCTTTTCTCCCTTAGTTTGCAGGCTAAGAAAATCGTCGGAGGTCTTATACCTCTTGACGTGGGCACGAGCCTGAAATTCCAATTTCAGCCCTCGAAACATCTCATATGTTTCGTGACGTTTCAAAATGTCTTTGGTGCCTCAATTCTAAACCGTTTAACTGAACTATCATGTAGTTATCAAAACGTGTATGTCAGATGTTCACAACATCCACAGACAACGTTCGAGGTTCAGCACACTGAGCGGTGCATTAAGGACATAAGCCTTCTAAGAAGCAATGAGGACAATCCTCAGTTTACGGACCTAGTCCGCATAATTGCTACTATCAACTTTCAACTAATTTTTCTCTAGGAACATATCTAAACAGTAGAACTAAAGCGCGAGCTACGACATAATTTGCAAAACCCTTTTTGACTATGTTCAGGATAATTAAGTTCATCTTATGAACTCCCACTTAGATAGACATCATTCTAGTCATCTAAGTGATTACATGATCCGAGTCAACTAGGCCGTGTCCGATCATCACGTGAGACGGACTAGTCAACATCGGTGAACATCTTCATGTTGATCGTATCTACCATACGACTCATGCTCGACCTTTCGGTCTTCTGTGTTCCGAGGCCATGTCTATACACATGCTAGGCTCGTCAAGTCAACCTAAGTGTTTGCATGTGTAAATCTGTCTTACACCCGTTGTATGTGAACGTAAGAATCTAACACCCGATCATCACGTGGTGCTTCGAAACAACGAACTGTCGCAACGGTGCACAGTTAGGGGGAACACTTTCTTGAAATTTTAATGAGGGATCATCTTATTTACTACCGTTGTTCTAAGCAAACAAGATGTATAAACATGATAAACATCACATGCAATCAAATAATAGTGACATGATATGGCCAATATCATACAGCTCCTTTGATCTCCATCTTGGGGCTCCATGATCATCTTGTCACCGGCATGACACCATGATCTCCATCATCGTGTCTTCTTGAAGTTTTCACGTCATCTATTACTTCTACTACTACAGCTAACGGTTAGCAATAAAGTAAAGTAAATACATGACGTTTATGTTGACACGCAGGTCATAAATAAATTAAGACAACTCCTATGGCTCCTGCCGGTTGTCATACTCATCGACATGCAAGTCGTGATTCCTATTACAAGAACATGATCAATCTCATACATCACATATATCATTCATCACATCCTTTGGCCATATCACATCACATGGCATACCCTGCAAAAACAAGTTAGACGTCCTCTAATTGTTGTTTGCATGTTTTACGTGGCTGCTATGGGTTTCTACCAAGAACGTTTCTTACCTACGCAAAACCACAATGTGATATGCCAATTGCTATTTACCCTTCATAAGGACCCTTTTCATCGAATCCGATCCGACTAAAGTGGGAGAGACAGACACCCGCTAGCCACCTAATGCAACTAGTGCATGTCAGTCGGTGGAACCGGTCTCACGTAAGCATGCGTGTAAGGTTGGTCCGGGCCGCTTCATCCCACGATGCCGCCGAATCAAGATAAGACTAGTAACGGCAAGCATATTGAACAAAATCAACGCCCACAACTACTTTGTGTTCTACTCGTGCATAGAAACTACGAATAGACCTAGCTCATGATGCCACTGTTGGGGAACGTAGCAGAAATTCAAAATTTTCTACGCATCACCAAGATCAATCTATGGAGTAATCTAGCAACGAGGGAAGGAGAGTGCATCTACATACCCTTGTAGATCTCTAAGCGGAAGCGTTCAAGTGAACGGGGTTGATGGAGTCGTACTCGTCGTGATCCAAATCACCGATGATCCTAGTGCCGAACGGACGGCACCTCCGCGTTCAACACACGTACAGCCCGGTGACGTCTCCCATGCCTTGATCCAGCAAGGAGAGAGGGAGAGGTTGAGGAAGACTCCATCCAGCAGCAGCACAACGGCGTGGTGGTGATGGAGGAGCGTGGCAATCCTGCAGGGCTTCGCCAAGCACCGCGAGATATGAGGAGAAAGAGAGAGAGGGCTGCACCAACAGGCAGAGATCAGATCGCGTGTTATGGGCAGCCCCAGGCCTCACTATATATAGGAGAGAGGGAGGAGGGTGCGCCCCCTCTAGGGTTCCCACCCCTAGGGGGGGGCAGCCCTAGATGGGAAAGGGGAGGCGGCCAAGGGGAGGTTTCCCTCCCCCCCCCAAGGCACCTAGGAGGTGCCTTCCCCTTGTGGGACTCTTCCCTCCTCAAAACCCTAGGCGCACGGGCCTCTTGGGGCTGGTTCCCTTGGCCCATGTAGGCCAAGGGGCACCTCCCACAGCCCATGTGGCCCCCCGGGGCAGGTGGCCCCACCCGGTGGACCCCCGGGACCCTTCCGGTGGTCCCGGTACAATACCGATGACCCCGAAACTTGTCCCGATGGCCGAAACAGGATTTCCTATATATAAATCTTTACCTCCGGACCATTCCGGAACTCCTCGTGACGTCCGGGATCTCATCCGGGACTCCAAACAACATTCGGTAACCACATACAAACTTCCTTTATAACCCTAGCGTCATCGAACCTTAAGTGTGTAGACCCTACGGGTTCGGGAGACATGCAGACATGACCGAGACGTTCTCCGGTCAATAACCAACAGCGGGATCTGGATACCCATGTTGGCTCCCACATGTTCCACGATGATCTCATCAGATGAACCACGATGTCAAGGACTTAATCAATCCCGTATACAATTCCCTTTGTCTATCGGTACGACACTTGCCCGAGATTCGATCGTCGGTATCCCGATACCTTGTTCAATCTCATTACCGGCAAGTCTCTTTACTCGTTCCATAACACATCATCCCGTGATCAACTCCTTGATCACATTGTGAACATTATGTTGATGTCCTACCGAGTGGGCCCAGAGATACCTCTCCGTTTACACGGAGTGACAAATCCCAGTCTCGATTCGTGCCAACCCAACAGACACTTTCAGAGATACCTGTAGTGTACCTTTATAGCCACCCAGTTACGTTGTGACGTTTGGCACACCCAAAATATTCCTACGGTATCCGGGAGTTGCAGAATCTCATGGTCTAAGGAAATGATACTTGACATTAGAAAAGCTTTAGCATACGAACTACACGATCTTGTGCTATGCTTAGGATTGGGTCTTGTCCATCACATCATTCTCCTAATGATGTGATCCCGTTATCAACGACATCCAATGTCCATGGTCAGGAAACCGTAACTATCTATTGATCAACGAGCTAGTCAACTAGAGGCTTACTAGGGACATGGTGTTGTCTATGTATCCACACATGTATCTGAGTTTCCTATCAATACAATTATAGCATGGATAATAAACGATTATCATGAACAAGGAAATATAATAATAATCAATTTATTATTGCCTCTAGGGCATATTTCCAACATTTTGAGCTTCATGTACCCGTAATGGGGTACGACTTGGAAGATTGTGAATGCCTCCCGTCCTAAAAGAGCGTGATAACCACTACTGAACGGGGCCACTTGGAATGTAATTTCTTCGGACCTGTAATTATCCGGCGTGCCGAATACCACATCTAGTGTGATTTTCCCAGCACAGCGTGCTTCCCGACTGGGGATGATTCCTCTAAAGGTTGTGCTACTTTGCTTAATGCGGTTCCAGTCTATTGCCATCTTTTGAAGATTTTCCTCATAGATGAGGTTTAATCCGCTACCGCCGTCCATGAGTGCTTTGGTGAGTCGAAAGCCGTCCACGATCGGACTGAGGACCAGTGCGGCTGGTGCTCGGGCTGTTCGGAATTTAGGTTCGTCACTGGCATTGAAGGTAATAGCCGTGTCACTCCATGGATTTATTGCTGCTACATGGCAGATTTTGGCCATGTTGCGGAGTGTTCGCTTGCGTCTATTATTTGACGCGAAGGTCTCAAAGACCGTTAACACCGTATTGTTATCCACGGGATGGTGCTTTGTGGTATTTGAGAGAAGTAGATCCTCACCACTTTTGACCACCTGCCGGAGTATCCAACATGCTCTAAGGCTGTGCGTTGGTATTGTATCCGCTGTACTGTGAATTTTGCAGGGTCCGTTGAGCCATCCTTCCAGTACGGTTCCATACCCTGTAGAGGGTTTTGTTTTTTGGTAGTTGGCCCGGGTGTATTGTGATAATGCACCCTTTTGTTTCGGACTGGGTTTGTATTCAGGGCCGGATTATCCCAAAAGTTTATTTCGGTTTTCCAGGCACTTTCCATCACACAGTACTTTTGTACTATGGACGCCAAGTCAGCGAAGCGTGTTATCTCATGGCGATTTATGGCATTAAGGATTCCCTTGTCCGTGCAATTATTGCAGGAAAAATAGGATTGTGTCTTCCTCGCGACAGTCCTTAACCTTGTTCATCGCAAGGAGGAATCTGGCCCAATAGTGATGTACTATTTCCTGGGGCTCTTGCCTGATGTGGGAAAGATCGCCTATGTTTGGGTGGGTGGGTGGAATTGAATCCAAACCCTCACCTGATCTGGAATCCAGGGGCCGAGGAATTTCCAATTTTGGAAGTTTCAGTTCCGGGTTGTGACCCGATAATCCTGGCTCGTTGCCTGACTCTAAGTTCAGGGATTGGATGTTGTCCTCCCGCGAACGGGCGTCCGGCTCAGAGAGCACGGGAATCCGGACATAGTTGATCCTCAAGATGGAGGAAAGGTCGCCGCATTGTTCCTCCACCACTGCGATATGATGGGTGACCGGTGGAGAGTTAATCTCCCTTTGATCGGGTTTAAGCCCAATCCGATCATAGTCCGTAGCGACTCCCAAGGCGGCGATGCGATCTAAGAGCTCATTTAAGGAGGCGAGCTCCATTGGATCCATCTGTTCGGCGAGTGCCGATTTGACGTGGAGGCTGTTTTCGATGACCCGAGAAGTCATCGTCGGCGCAGCGGCCAAACAGGCGGTCATGATGAAACCGCCTAGCCGGAGAGTTTGGCCGACAGCCAAAGCTCCCCCGATAGTAGTATCGTCTTTAAAGACGAGACATCCTTCCTTCTGGCGACGGCACAGAGGAACTCTCAATGAAAGCACCAATGTCGGTGTCAAAACCGGCGGATCTCGGGTAGGGGGTCCCGAACTGTGCGTCTAGGCGGATGGTAACAGGAGGCAGGGGACACGAAGTTTTACCCAGGTTCGGGCCCTCTTGATGGAGGTAAAACCCTATGTCCTGCTTGATTAATATTGATGATATGGGTAGTACAAGAGTAGATCTACCACGAGATCAGAGAGGCTAAACCCTAGAAGCTAGCCTATGGTATGATTGTATGTTGTCCTACGGACTAAAACCCTCCGGTTTATATAGACACTGGAGAGGGCTAGGGTTACACAAGGTCGGTTAGAAAGGAGGATATATACATATCCGTATCGCCTAGCTTGCCCTCCACGCCAAGTAGAGTCCCATCCGGACACGAGACGAAGTCGTCAATCTTGTATCTTCATAGTCCAACAGTCCGGTCAAAGGATATAGTCCGGCTGTCCGGAGACCCCCTAATCCAGGACTCCCTCACTCCCTTTCATGAATTATGTAGTATACTCCTCCGTCGACGCTCCCTTTCATGAATTTTGTACTTCCTGTCGCCGACATGTGGGACATATAGCAACCGGGTCGACGTGTCAAGCACCATATAACAGTGCATAACAACAGGGGGACGCACCCCACTCGTACTGGCCCAGTAGTAGTAATGAGCAATGAGACGTCAAATCACAATGCCGCACTTTCCCAGATGGACGAAGCAACCATTATTTCACACTTCGGTTCGCCATCATCTCAAACCACGTACTAGTATTGCTTCTGCCTCAAGAGGGACATGCGCATCGCCTTGGTACATCATGACACGTGGGACCACATGACAGGCCATGCTCCCCCACCGATCGCTCGGTAAAATCACCTCATTTTTACTATACTTCCTCCGTATCGGTTTACTAAATGGCATACACGTCATTCTAGGTTGAGAATTTAGCTGGCTATATATGTGATGAACAGTACTCTAGCCTTTTAAAAAATGTATACTTTTGTACAGTAGTACTATCGATGGATTGCGCCATGGAGCAAAAATTGAAATTAAAAAAAAGGTGGTACATATAGAGAGCACTCGTCACCAAATTATGCATATACTACTATTAAAAAAAGCTAGTACGTGCTTAATTGGGGTGCTAAATTCAAATAAAGTAATACTAGTAGTATGTACATACTGAAGAGTTAAAGTAATGAGAAGAAACATAGCATAGTTCTGCTGGGGGCTCAGCACAACACACCCCTCAAATTAAAGTAAGCACACCTGAAATTAAACTATGCAACTAATCCGGTAGACACTGCATTAGAAGTTTAGAACCACCATGAGCAACGACACTGCCACCTTACTCGGAGTCCTCGTCCACGTCCTCGACTTCGTCCTTGTCCCTATTCCTCTTAGTCGATACTTCTTTGCTTGAACCGCACACTTGGTTGTTGCTCTTCATCCAACCCTTGTAGATATTGAAATAATGGTAGCCATCCATTGCAGCGTAGTGGATGTGGTCTATATCTAGTACATTCCGTTGCCATGCATGACGATGAAACATGTATGGAGGTTTCTCTAGTTTACCGTATGAAGGATGAACCATGGCTCCTGCCAGGGTCAACATTGAAGGATGGCGAGAGGGCACCAGCCGATTCTTCTGGAGGTCGAAGGGGTTGCCTACAACGAGGCCTATCCGACCCAGGATTTCTTCGTCGTTCGTAAAGTCTACAGTAACGAATTTCACTGTTTTGTCCTTGAGGAAGTTCTTAAAATCCTGGCACTCAACGTCGGCATGGCATATGTGGTAGACCAAGCAAACATTATGTACGCAAACCTGGATCACGGCGGGCTTCTTCCTCTCTTCGTCCTTTAGATCCTTCTCTCGTCCCAGGACTGTGGTGTACTCAACATCTAGCCCAGCGACCCACTCATCATCTGAGTTTTCGAACATGCGTCTGAAGCGAGAAAGGCATCCTTTCACCGTCGCGGAAGAACGGGTGTAGATGACGTCGAACTCATCGCCGGTGATGGTTCGAACCTTGTACTCACCACCGATCGTGGAGGTTTGGGACGCCATGGATTTGGGAGGAGGGTTAGGATTAGTGGAACTGCCGTAATGTGAATGGACGGGACGACTAGGAGCGAACCGCCATAGTATTGAAGGACGTGCGGGGACGAGTAGGAGCGGACTGCCAGTGTGCGAACGGTAGGGTAGTGGCTTTCCATTCTCCCATGATACGGGCTTTCGAGAGCCCTTGGATCTGAGATCGAACGGTTGCATGGTGTGATTCTAGACCTATGGGTGAATATCCTATCCTGGAGGGTTATTCTGCAAATTTTCAGCAACTTAGCATGCGACTGTTTGATCTCAGATCCAAGGGCTGCCAGCAGCCCCTATCATGGTCGCGCCTACCACGACCGTCACATCGCTCGCGCAGTCGCGCCCTTGGAGATTTAACACGGTGCGTTAGGCTATCTGATGTTGGCATGTCATACATAGTCATCACTTAGTCACCCATACTATAACAAGGTTAGCTATAAGTGTATTTTTTTACTCCTCTCTATCTCTTTCTTCGTACTCAAGGAAGAAACGGTGCTAAGCGCGTGTATTTATTGCATTTTCCAATGAGTGACCTCTTCCAATGAAATGGTGTTGCTAAGTTTGCTTCATTTAATTAGCTATAGACTCAAAATTGTCTTTTCACCTAGGTACATGCGCTTAGCACCGTTTCTTCCTTGGGTCACCAAACTAGTCTCTCTCTTCTTGATTAACTTGCCACATCAGACTTTATGCCTATGTGTCAAGCTTAAGCACCTGTAGGAGCAAGTAAAAGTAAGTACAATAGTGCGCTTTACATGGCATTTTTGCATATGTGGAGGAAAGAGAAGCAAGGAAAAAGTGGAGAAGTGGGCTCTCATGCAAGAGCCAGCCTCTACTACATGGTGGAGCATTGGGAGAGGCACCTGTATGGAGGTGGTCAGGAATCTGGGTGACTCACGCCGGTTGTAGCACCGCAGTTAAAATGATAATGGCAAGTCAAATCACGGGGCCCCACCTGTCCAGCAGTAACTCACTGTCAAATCACACAGCCCTACGTTTGCAGCAGCCTACTCCCTCGTCTTCTCGCGTCTCTGTCGAACCGACTAGGCGGAACTGCCCCGCCGCCTACCGCGCAGGAAAAGCCCCACCCTCGACTTTTAAATACAACTACATCTGCTTAAGAATCCAATGATATACTTTTTGTGACATAGTAACTCATATTTAGTTAGTCAAATGGATGACCTAGAACTACGTGCAGGCCCTATAAACCGAGACACCTAAAATTAAAAAACTGAGACAGAGAGGGTAGTTCAGCACGTATCTTTCTAGATCAATATAGTCGGGATTCACCAAGGAGCAAAACCAAGTGGTAGGCTGCTCCTGTCGTGTTGGCGTAGCAACTCAAGCAGGGTCAGTCCGCACACGAAATGGTGACACACTTAACAGGACCCCTTTGGCCGACATGTGGCTCATCCATCGTCTTGTTCCATGTGTGATGCACCAAATTACAGTTCGGAGCAACGGTTGGAATTGGAGGCACCCCGGTCGTAGCGCCGCAGTAGTAGAAAATGAGCGACGAGGGGTCAAATCACAAAGCCCCACCTTTCCCGCATTAAGCTGGACGGACGAAGCAACCATCATTTCACTCTAGGGCGCAAGAGCATAAAGAAAAGAGAAAACAATGATGCGTGCGGCAGCTACCTAGGGCACCCTCGGGTAGGGGTCTCCACTACACAACCTTTTTTTTTTAAAGCGCCTCCACTATAAATCGGCTTCTCCCTCGTGCTCTTGAAGAAAACCGATGATGAGTGCGGCGGTAGGGTTTGTAGGAGTACTACGGCGTGCGAGGCCACGTCGTAGTAAACGGGTTCGAGCTGACGCCTTAAATATGTGTGGGCCGCTTGGTTTTACGGGAACAAGGCAGCATTTTGGATTCGGGGACCAGTGGAGATATAGTACGTACAAAAAATTGTGGACGTAGGTTCGACCGAAAGGCAATGATGCATGGGCCCTGCATTTTGATATACCCGGGGCCGCGTGAAATTTGCTACTCTACTCAAAACTATTAAGGTACACATGTATTGAACGCATGAGATTTTGAAACCAAATTATGAATAAATACACACTATAGCATGTAAAGCTTTGAGTCATATATGCATGATGTAGATGTTCTTTTAGTTCTTATAGTTCATCTCATTCAAAATCAATAAGTTTTATAAAAATGTTAAGATTCATGGGGTTGTGCATTTTACTCCCTCCATTCCAAAATAGATGACCCAACTTTGCACTAACTTTGTACAAAGTTAGTGCAAAGTTGGGTCATCTATTTTGGAACGGAGGGAGTAAATCATAAAGTAAAAAAACAAATAATGGCAATTCATTTAAAAATAATAATCAATTATGATACAGAAGATTCTAGAACAAAGGAGAAGTGCTTGTGTTTTGAGGTTTGTGCATTATGCTTAAGTTCAACCATGGAATCTTCTAAATTGTACATGTGGCAGATCTGGTGGAATGTTCATGATATCCAACGGCCAGTAGTGCTCGGATTTTCCTATCTATGCACTGTCGGGTTAGCTTCATCCAGCGACCATCTTTCAAAGTTATTGGCACACTATACAGTTCTTGTGCCATAGTTGCATGTTTTGGAAAAAAGCTACTAGTGGGTTGTAGTATCTATTTAGGAATAGGAGATGTATACATGGAAGTTGTAGGGAAAGAGATGACATGGAGCATCTCAATTCCTATGAGTAGGGATTGGAAAAGAGATGTCATTTGGTTCACATCATAGGAACTTTTCTATTGAATCTAGAGATGACATGTTTCTCAATTCCTATGAGGAGGGATTAGAAAAGAGATGTAATTTGGTTCATATCATAGGAACTTTTTTATTGAATATACGCTAATGTTTATTTTCCTTTGAAATTAAGGGAGTATAGGAATCCATTCATATGAAAAAAAGTGGCTCTAAAGCTATAGAAATGATATCATGTTTATTTCCTTTGAAATGTGGAGTATATGAATCTATTCCTATGAACCAATTGGCTCTAAAGGAAAAAATCCTATAAAAATCATATCATATAGAGTTCCTATGATATTCCTCGACACTAAAGGATGCTTGAAATTGCTGCGGGTGATACGATGGTCTTTCTTTGTAGACTCCTCACCCAACTTTATAGTTACCTCTCGAAGATGAATGAAATGATATATACATGGTATTCTACATGTGCAATTTGGTACACGAAAACTCAGTAAAAGTTTGCGAGGTTCGAATTTTCAATAAAGCTATATGCACTGCATTTCGGAACGGAGGGAGCATACGGCAGTTGCTAACACTCACGTGGAAGATTTGTGTGTAGGAGGAGTGGCTGTTCTGTTAAATGACATGGAAAAACTGACACTGTCGGATGCCGATCTAACGGTCCTTACGGTGTTCGTCAGGAAAAGGCTTGTGGCGAACGTTTGTCGGATAATGATTTACGGACACATGCTTTGCATTGATACGTGCCCCCTCTCTCTCACGCACACGCACCCTCACGAGTCACGACTCTCCCGAGTCCTATCGCAGACTCGCACGTCGCACCCACCGTCTATCTGCAGGTAGACGTCACGCACATATGTGCTCTTCACACCCTACCCTCAGAACTTCTAAAAAACAAAAGACGGCGCGCACATTTTATTTTAGCTCACACGTCACACACTTAAATTTCTGCGCATAATTAAAATTTCATCTTGGAGTACACATTTTGTACTAATATTATGTTCTATGCTCAATGCAGAGTTTCTCCATGGATGGCCTATCAATGGTGTTGGATTTTGTCAAGATCTTATATATCCAAATGAATAGTTTTGATCTGAACAAGATTATTGGCTTTGTGCAATGCTTTCCATGTCTGGAGAAGTTGTATATAAAGGTGATAATTTCACGCACATTGGAAGCCCGCATATAGTGTACTAGAATTAACCGTTCAGCTGTTGCTCTTTCGACACTCTTCTTTTAGACCTTAACTATTTTCAATCTTCATGTCTATTTAGGCAACAGGACGAGGTAAGAAAGTTATAACCAATCGATGGATTCGTAAGCATCGGGATTTTCTCACTTCTCATGAGATTCGATTGAAGACAATAACGCTAGAACGATATGTAGCCAACCATGCAAACACAAGATTTGTCACATTCTTCCTGCTGAATGCGAGGTTACTATTGTCCATCAGGCTTAAGTTTATCAGCGGCATGGTTTTGACAGATGGGTATGTCGAAGAGCAGAAAAAAGGAGTTTCAGTTGGGCAAAAGAGCTTCTGAACATGTCGGGCTTCTATTTACAACATATTGTGGTCATAATCCAGTAAATTTTACGACCCAGGATGTTCATTCTATGGACCTGACTGATCCATTTGACTATGACTGCCGAAAACAGTGCTAGAGTTAGATGTTGTTGCCCTTTTCAATCTGGTTTTTTTTTGTAAACCTGATGAACAATTAACCCTCGTGCTTTTGTACAGTTTGTAAGCTGGAGTTAGATGTTCCTGCCCTTTTCAACTCGGCTGTGAATGTCATATTTTCTTTGAAACAAGGCAAATGGCTTGCCATTCGTTTAATTTAGAGTGAAATATTGTAACAAATCCAAACCAAGGGAAATAACATCACTCTCGCCGGCTGCTTGAGCTCACAGTGCATTACAGAAGTCAAGTGATTAGCCCCCACCAGCACCCACAAACTTATTTCGAACTAGCACATCAAATGGGCTGTAAATTTTCATAGGAAAGGCTGCATGACCGTGACAGATTTGGATTCTGACATTTGGGACCCGCGAGGAAATAGCCTATCCAAGGTCGTGTCGACTTACTAGCCAGTCAACAAACGATTCTGCCTACCAGCCGTTGGATTGACATCCAACATCTGTCGTGTATCTTCTATCTCTTGTCTTCTTCTTCCTCCAATCGCCCAAACCAAACCACCCCGTCGGCTCCGCCTGCTCCTGCCTCCCATGGCTGGCTGTGCCTTCGCCGCCCTACCGTACGTACCCTCCAACGTTGGCCAGTCCCTCCCTCTATTCCCCCACACGTCCTGTTATTCTCCGGCGACGTCAGCCCCAATATGCACCTGCACCCGAACCAGTCAACCCTCGTACTCCCCTCCTCCTCCGACTGGACCGGTGCATCTTCAACGGCTCCTGTTCGTTCCGTCTGAGGCCTCGCCATCGTCCTCTGCCTTGCGGCCTTGGTTCGCTCACCGTGCGCGGTGCGCCGCCCTCTTGCGTTGTCAACATCGTCAACAACCGAGAGGAACAAGGAGATGACTGTACGTGGAGAGGATGACAGTAGGGACCCACCAGCGTCATGGCAGTACGCAAGCAAGTGCCTCTATAGTACAAGCCCAAAAATATGGTTCCTCCTAATGGTTGGACATCTGGGGCTCACGCCATTGTCAACGTAGTCAATAAACGAGAGAATTACACTACGAGCGGCTGACACCAGGGACCCAGCAAGTCGCGCAGTTTTTTTTTTTGAGGAACAAGCAGTTGTTATTTATACTAGTTTTAGCGACGGATCAGGGTAACAACGGGGCTGTGCGGGGGTTGTGGCCCGTCTAGCCAGGGTTTGATTTATGTTTACCACATCATGAGCCCAGTTGTGTTTTTTTTCTTGCTGAAAATGGCTAGAACAGTTCTATTTCTTTAAAGAAATACCCAAACAAGGCTTGCTGGGCTGCAAATCTTTCAAGACGAGGAGAGTTTCATTCGGTTTGCCCAGAAATGGGTTGTACATTTTTAAAACACATCAAACCGGGAATTAGTTTCAATTTTTTTTCATTACAAGATCTTAAATTCCATTGATTTTTATGCATGGACAATTATTTGGATCTTATATTTATATAAATTATTTTTCAAAATAGTTTGAATGTGAATCAATATTTCTGGATTAAAAATAGTTGACCGCATCGAAATATGCAAAGTTGGTATACTTTTTAACCGTGGCCACAATATGGGTGTGATGCTAACAAAAAGAAGATGGGCTCCAAAAAAATTCTTAAGAATTAGCAAATGGGCTGCACGTTATTAGAAATAATGGCAGATGAGCCGTATGGTGTTTTCCACAGATTTGAGGCTGACTTGTGTGCCTACTACAGGTTGACGTGTATGCTTTCATAAAAAAAAGGTTGACGCACACGCAACGCCCTGTCAACTTAGTCAACACACGAGAGCAGTGTGTAACGCCCTCGATGCGGCTATATCTCCCATGTGTCGAAGCACGACTTAGAGGCATAACCGCATTGAAAGCAATGTCGCAAGTGAGGTAATCTTCACACAACCCGTGTAATACATAAGGGACAGAGATACATAGCTGGCTTACAATCGCCACTTCACACAATACATGAATAAAGCATTACATCATCCAGATACAATCAAGGTCCGACTACGGAACCCAAAATAAAAGAAGACTACCCCAAATGCTACACAGATCCCCGATCGTCCCAACTGGGCTCCACTACTGATCAACTGGAAACGAAACAACATAAAGAACATGATCTTCATCGAGCTCCTCCTTGAGCTTGGTTGCGTCACCTGTACGGTAACATCGGCACCTGCAAACTGGTTTTGGAAGTATCTGTGAGTCACGGGGACTTAGCAATCTCACACCCCCGTGATCAAGACTATTTAAGCTTATAGGTGGGGTAAAAGGTATGAGGTGGAGCTGCAGCAAGCGACTAGCATATATGGTGGCTAACATATGCAAATGAGAGCGAGAAGAGAAGGCAAGGCACGGTCGATAAAACTATGATCAAGAAGTGAACCTAGAACAACCTATGCCAAACATAACTCCAACACCGTGTTCACTTCCCAGACTCCGCCGAGAAGAGACCATCACGGTTACACACGCGGTTGATGCATTTTAATTAAGGTCAACTTCAGGTTTTCTACAACCGGACATTAACAAATTCCCATCTGCCCATAACCACGGGCACGGCCTTCGAAAGATCAAATCCCTGCAGGGGTGTCCCAACTTAGCCCATCACAAGCTCTCACGGTCGACGAAGGATATTCCTTCTCCCAAGACAATCCAATCAGACTCGGCATCCCGGTTACAAGACATCCTCGACAATGGTAAAACAAGTCCAGCAAGACCACCCGCTGTGCCAACAAATCCTGATAGGAGCTGCACATATCTCGTTCTCAGGGCACACCGGATAAGCTAAGCGTACGGGAGCCAACATAACCCAAGTTGCCAAGGGACGGCCCCGCACGGTGCTCTGGGTTGGACCAACACTTAGAGAAGCACTGGCCCGGGGGTTTAACAAAGATGACCCTTGAGCCGGCCGACCCAAGGGAAAGAAAAAGGCTAGGTGGCAAATGGTAAAACCAATGTTGGGCCTTGCTGGAGGAGTTTTATTCAAGGCGAACTGTCAAGGGGTTCCCATTATAACCCAACCGTGTAAGGAACGCAAAATCCGGGAACATAACACCGATATGACGGAAACTAGGGCAGCAAGAGTGGAACAAAACACCAGGCATAAGGCTGATCCTTCCACCCTTTACCAAGTATATAGATGCATTAATTAAGTAAGAGATATTGTGATATCCCAACAAAATATCCATGTTCCAAACATGGAACAATCTCCAATCTTCACCTGCAACTAACAACGCTATAAGAGGGGCTGAGCAAAGCGGTAACATAGCCAAACAACGGTTTGCTAGGACAAGGTGCGTTAGAGGCTTGGCTCAACAATACGGGAGGCACGATAAGCAAGTGGTAGGTATCGTAGCAAAGGCATAGCAAAAGAGCGAGCAACTAGCAAGCAAAGATAAAAGTGATTTCGAGGGTATGATCATCTTGCCTGAAATCCCGCAAGGAAGAAGAACGAGTCCATGAAGAAGATAAACGGACGTAGTCGAACGAATCCTCCCAACACGACGTTATTGGAACTAGCCCGAAGAAGCAACATCGGAAAGAAGCAAACAACATAGTAAACAACCAAGCATAACATGGCATGATGCACAACCAAGTATGATGCATGCCCGGTTTAATGAAGCATGGCATGTCAAAGTGCACAAGCAATCCTACAAATTAAGTGGAGCTCAATATGCAACGAGTTGCATATTGAGGAACACCACATCAATTATTTAGTTCTCTCTCGGTTATGAACCCAGCAATATTAAATGTTGATTAACATGGCAAGAGGTGAGGCATAACAAAACTATACTATCTAGACAATTTAAATGGGGTCGGGTATAACAAACAACGAATCCGGTAAATCCCCATATGCATTTAGTAATTTAAATGCAAACAACAATTTAAGCATTTTAATTGTTGTTATCATGATGCGGATGACATGGACAAGTTTATGCAAGTTTTTATGAAAACATTGACATGATAAGATATGAATCATTTTCCATTGTGGCGGAAACGAAAGGGCTGCCACGACAATGACAACGAAAATGGTGCCACGGCAACATTGTGATGATCCGGTAGCTCACGGGGATACCGGTGCAAAAGGAAATGGGTGCGAGTGTGTCATGCAAGAAGATGGGGTGCTCCCGGATTCCGGGTTCCCACATGACGGCGGCAAGGCAAAAGAGGGGCTTCGTGCAACGAACAACTCGGACACGGAGCAACACACGGTTCAACTCATACACCGCAAGCATTCGTCCACGGGCGTCGTTCTCGGTGGTTATACCTTCGAAGCATGCATTATCGGAGGGGTTCGAGTTCGATGCGGTGTAGGGGAAGTAGACATTCTCGGGACGTTCGTAGTGGAAGTAGTCGTTCTCGCATGCTCTAAGGTCGACGGTAGAGGTTCTCGCGATCTCGACGCCGGTAGTGGTACATGTTTATCGTAGCACGAGTTTCCGTATATGTTCGGGGTCACGGCGAGGAACTTGATGCATCGTTGAACTTGGCATCCGAGGAATCCCGTGTAGTCGTACACGAATCATAGTCGAACTTGACGGTTCTGTAACACGGTTCTTCGGAGACGGTAGTTGTTCTCAGGTCGTAGACGAGCTTGACGGATCCGAGGGTTCCGGGCATCATGGTACTTGTCGAAATCTACATCGGATGTAGTTGAACATCTTTAAACGGAACTTGATGCGCCCTAGGGTCATCGAGTACTGCTTTTTGATGGAGTTCGGGTCTTCGGTGTCGTGGTACTTGACAATATTCGGGACGGTCTTGGCGATTCCGGAGACACGGTATACGGACTTGACGCAACACCGCCTAGTCGTCCTAGGGGCATCGGAGCTAGTTGGACTTGCTGATCTTTACGATCTGAAGGGCACTTGGAGTCTTCGGTCATAGGTGCTTGGCAGGTCCTTGAGGTTGAGTGTGAGTTCATCGGAGCAGGGATTCCGGCGAAGGGAAAGGGAGGCGGCGACCTGCTGTTGATGGCGCTCCGGCGAGATGGCGACGGACTTGGGGTGCAGGGGCACCGAGGCCTGAGCTGCTGCTGTTCGATGTAGAGAAAGGAAGCCAGGGGACGCGGAGGAGGCCAGGACGATGGGGAGGCAGCATGGCTCGGCGATGCTGATGACCTCGCGGCCATGCCGGGCGACGGGCGCGGCTTGGGGAGGCGCAGGTGACAACGGCGGTAGGGCACCAGCAGGGCGAGGAAGAGGTCGTGCGTCGGGGAGGCAGGCACTCCGGCGAGATGGTGATGGTGCTGCCACAGCGGAGGAGCTGCGAGGAGGGAGAGGGCGGAGGATGGAGCAGGTCCGGCGAGGAAGATGCAGGGGAGGCCCAGCAGGCTGTGGTGCCCGGCGTCCCTGGCGATGCGGCAGGGCGGCGAGCTCGGCCCTCGCGGTGATGGTGGAGGAGAGCAGGGGACGGGATCGTGCAGAGGAGCGAGAGGGAGGAGGAGGTGTAGTGGATCAGGACCCATGGCAGTTGCGGGCGTGCTGGCGTCGGGGAGGAGTGGGGAGACGAGGGAGAGTGGGGGGGTCGAGGGCGAAGCCCTGTGCGTGTGTGGCGGCACAGGAGGAGAACGAAGGGAGAGGGAGAAGGGATCGAGGGAGCGGGCTCCCTGACGGCTAGGGTAAGAATTAGGGGTTCGAGAGAGAGAGACGGGCTTACCTTGCTGGGCCTAGTGGCCGGCTGGGCCTGGGTGAAACCTCCCTCCCTCTCTCTCTCTCTCATATACTCCTTAGAAGAAAGAAGGAAGAAAAAAGAGAGAAGAAAAATGAAGGAGAGGGTTAGTGAACAAATTTGAGCAAGAGGTTAAATTTCTTGGGCTCACACAAAATGTGTTGATCCAAGAAATTAGGAATGACCAAGATTGAAAGAATAAATTCAAGTTTCTTTGAATTTAATTCAAAAGGTTTGAACTAGGATAGGTTTTTCGAAGTGCCCAAAAATGTTGAGAATTTAGGTGGAGCTCCGGAAAAAGATAAAAGAATTTATGGGCGAAGTTTGAGGAGCAAACTCGAAGCAGAAAAGACATGTGATTATTTGCATGTGTGTTATAGGTGATCCCAAACTAATGGAATATTTCGTTATAGCTCCCTATAATATTGGGAGGATATGTTATAAAGAGAAGTCACCCTTCCCTCGATTTAAATGGATCGAAGATCCACACAAATTATTTAGTGGGTTTTAAACGGGTTGCATGATGACATGATGCAAGGCACATGATGCAAAGGCGAAAGCAACAAGCAAAACAAAACACATGATGAAGCCCGGAATCCATGGATGGCATCTGAATCTCCGTTCTTGGGGCGTCACAACACTCCACCACTACAAGAGGATCTCGTCCCGAGATCTAGAATGGCACCGGAGGGAAAAACGGAAGAGAAAGAGAAGAGGTAAACTAAGTTGCTTCTTTGACAAACGAGTGAAACCAAAGAACCTTGCGAGGTTGAACAAATTGAAAGAAAGAATGCAACGAAGAAGAACAAAGTTGCAAACACTCTGGTAGGGAAGAGTAACAAGGAAGAACAAATTCGGACAGCACTCCAGTTGAAAAGAGATATGAAACTTGATAAGATGAGAGAACTTGAGCAGAGGGCACAACACTCCGGTTAAAAGGTTAAGCATGAAAAGATCATGATCTTCATAATTCGAGATGATGACTGAAAAGAGAAACATCACAATGCCTCCGGAAGAAAAGAGAGAATGAAATGGAATGAATGGAGGAGAAAAACAATATCTTTTATCACGAATGAGCTTGAAAGCATCTTAGGAGAAGGGTCGAACGGAGTTGTTGAAAAAAATACAACAACGAAAAGAGTAAGCATGTTGTGGGCTTATGGAAAACATCCCAAAACTGAGTTGAAATTCTGCCATTGACGGAAACGATAGATTGGATTGATATCAACAAGGAGACGAGAAGCTTATATCACCGGGAGGATAGATGAAGAACTTGGATCATTTATAAGCACCATTAATAGCAACAATCCTTAGGGAAGGTTTTAGGTGAAAAATAACGCAAGAAAACTCCAATGACGAGATTGATGGATTTAAAATAACTCATTCTTAACAACATGTGAATCATGAAACATGAACTCAAATTATGAAGAATGACATAATGCCACCTCCAATGATATGGAAGAAAGAATTGCACTCCGGATTGCAAGATGAAGAATGCTTGAACTTCTCCGAAAAGAATCTTGATGAACACTTCGAGAAGGAATTAAATCCTTTATGACCCAACATGTAGAACCTTCATGAAGAACTCCGTTAAACAAAAGAATGATCAAACGGAAAGAAAGACAAGTTGAAAACACAATGTGAATCCTTGTACCGATTTAGATGAATCTCCGTGGTGAAATAATTGAAAAGGTTGGAACTCCGGGAAAAAGAGAAGATGAAACAATTGAAATCAGGAATTTGATGAGCCTCCGGAATAGGGAATTTAGTTCACCCGATGAAACAAGAATACGAATTGCATTATGCTTATCCTTCACCAATTAAATTGATGACAATCAACGGATTTGACATATTACTTATTCTTGTAGAAAAGATTAAGATAGATATAGCGCAAACTTGAGAAGATCTTCAACGAACCACCGGTAGGGTTGGAAAGAACGAATGAATTGATATGATAGTGAATGACGAGAACTCTTGCACGAACCACCATAAGAATTAAAATGACCGAAGGAAAGATAAAGGAACACCGGGAAGAATTATGAAATGAACAAGGATACTTGAGAGAATTTAGATTCAAGTGAACGAAGGGATCATGAACTGATTAGAGAAATTTGAAAGATGCACCGGTAAGGTTTAGATAACGAGAGTTGAAAGCTAAGAATGAATAATTCTAAGACGATGGGCTCCGAAGAATCAAACTGAAAAGACTCCTGAATTGATCCGGATGAGTGAAAAGAATTCTCGCAATCGAATACAATTATGACAGGATGGGCTCGAACTAGAATCACGAATCTTGAAGAGAATGGAGCAAGATTGAGAGAAAAAATCTTCTTCGGTCTTCGAATCTGAGAATGACGACGAGAAACACCACCAATAATTGTAGAGACCCTCCGGAATAAAGTAGAATGGAAAGGTTGAACCAACGATGAAAAGATTTTGAAAGATCTTGGAAAAAAGCATTTGATTAATGATAATTCATTCTTACGTCAAACTTTGAAATGAATTTGAGAATAACTCCGGGAAAATTAGAAGAGTCAGGTAAGATCCTGGGAAAAGACCTGTGGGTTAGGGCCCACTCAAGAGGAACACCGTTGATGATTTAAAATATAGATTGCGCCGATTGATCTAAATGGCTTGAATGAGATAACATCCTCGAAAGATCTTGAACGAAAGCAGAGTAGAAACATGAATCTTCAAGATATCTTGAGCACTCCGGAACAAAAGAATAGCAAGGAGTGGATGATTAAGAGGTGCACCGGCATGAGAAGGTATTTGAAACGATGAAAAAGATATGATCAACACCGAAAGCTTGAATTGGTTCCACCAGAGAAGAAAACGAGTGAAGAGTGACGAACTTGAAGCTCCGTTAGAATCTTCATGAGAATCACCGGATAAGGATATTGACGGAAAAGAATGGAGAGACTTCACATCAGTAAAATGGATACTTGATTAAGAAATTCGAGTCCTCAAAGAAAAAGGGTGGGAGGGAGGGAAAACAAAGGCAGCTTGGGACGAATGAAATGAACACCATTGAGAGGACTTGAGTTGATCTTGCGGATGTTGACAAAGATTGGATCCACTTGAAGAGAAACACCCCAGTTGAAAAGGATTGACATGACAATATCAATTATCATGAAGGATTGGTATTCACATCGGAGTATGAGAACACCGTTTAGGAAAAGTATGGAATCAACACTTGACTTCGAAGCAACTCGAATACCACAACTCAAAACAAAACAAAGGATTGGCTTGCAGAATAAGCCGGAACAAACATATGATAGAGGTTTCGTCCGAAGTTTTCGTGGTGCGGCCTACACGGGCTCGATCGTACATCACCATCATGTACAAGGCAGTGCACATGACATACGAAGCGTCCCCGAGTCGGCATAGCCAAGGACTCTTTAAGACACAACGAGACCACTGTAAAACCAACCGTGGATAGGCGGACCACTAGACGTCGAACCCCAATTCCAAATCATACATCTGTCGAAAAGATATTCTAAGAGCTACTTGAATTCCCACTTATAAACTCCCGAAATTTTCCGGTTATGCAATCAGGTGTTGGGGATACAGGGGAAGCATAATATCTCACCCAAAACTAGCAAATCCTACATCCGGCTGTATCCATGCTTCAACACATAACCAAGAAACCTTCGAAAATCATTTACCTCAACCTTCGAAAAGCATCTGTTATACGAGTTATGACAATACTCCCGAACTCCCGCCCCAGTACTGGGTGGCGTCGAGGTTATCTCACCAACAACTGCATAAAAGATATTTTCAATGTCGGTGAAACTAAACTCAGGTATTCCAGAACTGCGACGATAAAATTGTGACGACAACACCTCGGAGCTCAACTCCTCGGGACACTGCCACAACCCCTAAATGTCAGGAGGCACCAAGAACAATGTTCTCGTCACAAATCGATCGGAACGATTCCAAGATACCCGCGTGATCCTAAATTTTTTTTAGTGAAATTTGAGAAGAGAAGAGTCAAAACTCTATGTCAGGATGCCTCACCAGAGCGATGAAGGGAATGGGGAGTAAAAAGAATTCCTAACTCTTCGATATATAATTCCTAAATGACTCAAAACATTTTTCTAGACTCAACAACGCCAACGATTCGATCAAGCAGGGGGATCCTAAGGTCAGGGAAGGCTCTGATACCAACTTGTAACGCCCTCGATGCGGCTATATCTCCCGCGTGTCGAAGCACGACTTAGAGGCATAACCGCATTGAAAGCAATGTCGCAAGTGAGGTAATCTTCACACAACCCATGTAATTCATAAGGGACAGAGATACATAGTTGGCTTACAATCGCCACTTCACACAATACATGAATAAAGCATTACATAATCCAGATACAATCAAGGTCCGACTACGGAACCCAAAATAAAAGAAGACTACCCCAAATGCTACACAGATCCCCGATCGTCCCAACTGGGCTCCACTACTGATCAACTGGAAACGGAACAACATAAAGAACACGATCTTCATCGAGCTCCTCCTTGAGCTTGGTTGCATCACCTGTACGGTAACATCGGCACCTGCAAACTGGTTTTGGAAGTATCTGTGAGTCACGAGGACTCAGCAATCTCACACCCTCGCGATCAAGACTATTTAAGCTTATAGGTAGGGTAAAAGGTATGAGGTGGAGCTGCAGCAAGCGACTAGCATATATGGTGGCTAACATACGCAAATGAGAGCGAGAAGAGAAGGCAAGGCACGGTCGATAAAACTATGATCAAGAAGTGAACCTAGAACAACCTACGCCAAACATAACTCCAACACCGTGTTCACTTCCCAGACTCCGCCGAGAAGAGACCATCACGGTTACACACGCGGTTGATGCATTTTAATTAAGGTCAACTTCAGGTTTTCTACAATCGGACATTAACAAAGTTCCATCTGCCCATAACTGCGGGCACAGCTTTCGAAAGATCAAATCACTGCAGGGGTGTCCCAACTTAGTCCATCACAAGCTCTCACGGTCAACGAAGGATATTCCTTCTCCCAAGACAATCCGATCAGACTCGGCATCCCGGTTACAAGACATCCTCGACAATGGTAAAACAAGTCCAGCAAGACCACCCGCTGTGCCGACAAATCCCAATAGGAGCTGCACATATCTCGTTCTCAGGGCACACCGGATAAGCTAAGCGTACGGGAGCCAACGTAACCCAAGTTGCCAAGGGACGGCCCTGCACGGTGCTCTGGGTTGGACCAACACTTAGAGAAGCACTGGCCTGGGGGTTTAACAAAGATGACCCTTGAGCCGGCCGACCCAAGGGAAAGAAAAAGGCTAGGTGGCAAATGGTAAAACCAATGTTGGGCCTTGCTGGACGAGTTTTATTCAAGGCGAACTGTCAAGGGGTTCCCATTATAACCCAACCGTGTAAGGAACGCAAAATCCGGGAACATAACACCGATATGACGGAAACTAGGGCGACAAGAGTGGAACAAAACACCAGGCATAAGGCCGAGCCTTCCACCCTTTACCAAGTATATAGATGCATTAATTAAGTAAGAGATATTGTGATATCCCAACAAAATATCCATGTTCCAAACTTGGAACAAGCTCCAATCTTCACCTGCAACTAACAACGCTATAAGAGGGGCTGAGCAAAGCGGTAACATAGCCAACCAACGGTTTGCTAGGACAAGGTGGGTTAGAGGCTTGGCTCAACAATATGGGAGGCATGATAAGCAAGTGGTAGGTATCGCAGCAAAGGCATAGCAAAAGAGCGAGCAACTAGCAAGCAAAGATAGAAGTGATTTTGAGGGTATGATCATCTTGCCTGAAATCCCGCAAGGAAGAAGAACGAGTCCATGAAGAAGATAAACGAACGTAGTCAAACGAATCCTCCCAACACGACGTTATCAGAACTAGCCCGAAGAAGCAACATCAGAAAGAAGCAAACAACATAGTAAACAACCAAGCATAACATGGCATGATGCACAACCAAGTATGATGCATGCCCGGTTTAATGAAGCATGGCATGTCAAGGTGCTCAAGCAATCCTACAAATTAAGTGGAGCTCAATATGCAACGAGTTGAATATTGAGGAACACCACATCAATTATTTGGTTCTCTCTCAGTTATGAACCCAGCAATATTAAATGTTGATTAACATGGCAAGAGGTGAGGCATAACAAAACTATACTATCTAGACAATTTAAATGGGGTCGGGTATAACAAACAACGAATCCAGTAAATCCCCATATGCATTTAGTAATTTAAATGCAAACAACAATTTAAGCATTTTAATTATTGTTATCATGATGCGGAAGACATGGACAAGTTTATGCAAGTTTTTATGAAAACATTGACATGATAAGATATGAGCCATTTGTCATCGTGGCGGAAACGAAAGGGGTGCCACGACAATGACAACGAAAATGGTGCCATGGTAACATTCCAATGATCCGGTAGCTCACGAGGATACCGGTGCAAAAGGAAATGGGTGCGAGTGTGTCATGCAAGAAGACGGGGTGCTCCCGGATTCCGGGTTCCCACATGACAGCGGCAAGGCAAAAGAGGGGCTTCGTGCAACGAACAACTCGGACACGGAGCAACACATGGTTCAACTCATACATCGCAAGCATTCGTCCACGAGCGTCGTTCTCGGTGGTTATACCTTCGAAGCGTGCATTATCGGAGGGGTTCAAGTTCGATGCGGTGTAGGGGAAGTAGAGGTTCTCGGGACGTTCGTAGTGGAAGTAGTCGTTCTCGCATGCTCAAAGGTCGACGGTAGAGGTTCTCGCGATCTCGACGCCGGTAGTGGTACATGTTTATCGTAGCACGAGTTTCCGTAGATGTTCGGGGTCACGGCGAGGAACTTGATGCATCGTTGAACTTGGCGTCCGAGGAATCCCGCGTAGTCATGCACGAATCATAGTCGAACTTGACGGTTCTGTAACACGGTTCTTTGGAGACGGTAGTTGTTCTCAGGTCGTAGACGAGCTTGACGGATCCGAGGGTTCCGGGCATCATGGTACTTGTCGAAATCCACATCGGATGTAGTTGAACATCTTTAAACGGAACTTGGTGCGCCCTAGGGTCATCGAGTACTGGTTTTTGATGGAGTTCGGGTCTTCGGTGTCGTGGTACTTGACAATATTCGGGACGGTCTTGGTGATTCCGGAGACACGGTATACGGACTTGACGCAACACCGCGTAGTCGTCCTAGGGGCATCGGAGCTAGTTGGACTTGCCGGTCTTTATGATCTGAACGGCACTTGGAGTCTTCGGTCATAGGTGCTTGGCAGGTCGTCAAGGTTGAGTGTGAGTTCATCGGAGCAGGGACTCCGGCGAAGGGAAAGGGAGGCGGCGACCTGCTGTTGACGGCGCTCTGGCGAGATGGCGACGGACTTGGGGTGCAGGGGCGCCGAGGCCTGAGGTGCTGCTGTTCGATGCAGAGAAAGGAAGCCAGGGAACGCGGAGGAGGCCGGGACGACGGGGAGGCAGCATGGCTTGGTGATGCTGATGACCTCGCGGCCATGCCGGGTGACGGGCGCGGCTTGGGGAGGCGCAGGTGACAACGGCGGTAGGGCACCAGCAGGGCGAGGAAGAGGTCGGGTGTCAGGGAGGCAGGCACTCCGGCGAGATGGTGATGGTGCTGCCACAGTGGAGGAGCTGTGAGGAGGGAGAGGGCGGAGGATGGAGCAGGTCCGGCGAGGAAGATGCAGGGGAGGCCCAGCAGGCTGTGGTGCCCGGCGTCCCTGGCGACGCGGCAGGGCGGCGAGCTCGGCCCTCGCGGTGATGGTGGAGGAGAGCAGGGGACGGGATCATGCAGAGGAGCGAGAGGGAGGAGGAGGTGTAGTGGATCAGGACCCATGGCAGTTGCGGGCGTGCTGGCGTCGGGGAGGAGTGGGGAGACGAGGGAGAGTGGGGGGATCGAGGGCGAAGCCTTGTGCGTGTGTGGCAGCGCAGGAGGAGAACGAAGGGAGAGGGAGAAGGGATCGAGGGAGCGGGCTCCCTGACCACTATGGTAAGAATTAGGGGTTCGAGAGAGAGATGGGCTAACCTTGCTGGGCCTAGTGGCCGGCTGGGCCTGGGTGCAACCTCCCTCTCTCTCTCATATACTCCTTAGAAGAAAGAAGGAAGAAAAAAGAGAGAAGAAAAATGAAGGAGAGGGTTAGTGAACAAATTTGAGCAAGAGGTTAAATTTCTTGGACTCACACAAAATGTGTTGATCCAAGAAATTAGGAATGACCAAGATTGAAAGAATAAATTCAAATTTCTTTGAATTTAATTCAAAAGGTTTGAACTAGGACAGGTTTTTCGAAGTGCCCAAAAGTGTTGAGAATTTAGGTGGAGCTCCGGAAAAAGATAAAAGAATTTATGGGCGAAGTTTGAGGAGCAAACTCGAAGCAAAAAAGACATGTGATTATTTGCAAGTGTGTTATAGGTGATCCCAAACTAATGGAATATTTAGTTATAGCTCCCTATAATATTGGGAGGATATGTTATAAAGAGAAGTCACCCTTCCCTCGATTTAAATGGATCGAAGATCCACACAAATTTTTTAGTGGGTTTTAAACGGATTGCATGATGACATGATGACATGATGCAAGGCACATGATGCAAAGGGGAAAACAACAAGCAAAACAAAACACATGACGAAACCCGGAATCCGTGGATGGCACCTGAATCTCCGGTCTTGGGGCGTCACACAATGACTGTTGGATGTCCATCCAACGGCAGTCGTGCTTCTTCAATCTCTGCTCTTCATGCTTAAGCCACTCAAACAAGCGCCGGCGGGACTGCCTACTCCCTCCTCCCGCGGTCGGCTATGCTGCCGTGCAGGCCTCACGGCCCTACCGTACTCCCATCGCTGGCCTAGCCATCCCTCTACTCACCCACACATGTTGTTATTCCCCGGCGACGGCAGACGAACCAGTAAACCCTTCCGCGTGGGAAACAACTGCCGAATATTCCCTGGCTCCGTGTCATTCCCTTCCTAGGCCTCGCCGCTGTCCACCGCCCTGGTGCTCTCGACGCGGCCTGGTCAACGTGGTCAATGAACGACATCCATCGAAAGTGGATTGTACGTGGAGAGGCTGACAGCTGGGTTCACGGCCGCACACAAGGAAATGCCTCCTTATTACGCGCAAAATAATGATTCCTCCACCTGACAGCTAGGACCCACAGGAAGGGCCTCTGTATTTCGTGAAAAAAACATTCCCCCCGCTGACAGGTCAGACCCACCAGCTATATCTTCGCACACAAGGAAGTGCCTCCTTATTACGCCCAAAAAAATGAATACCCCCTGCTAGCTGGGACGCACCATATTGTTGGGCTGACTTGTGGGCGTACTAAGTTGACAGGGACGAAGAGCTTTGTCAACTTAGTCAATACTCCAGTGACCGTATGATGTCCATCCAACGGCCATAGTGCTTCTTCAACCTCTGGTCTTCTTGCTCCAGCCGCCCAAAGCAGCACCGGTCGTGCCGCCTGCTCCTGCCTCCCGTGGCCGGCTGTGCTACCGCGGAGGCCTCACTGCCCCATACTACTCCCACCACTGGCTAGACCATCCCTCCACTCACCCACACCCCCTGTTATTCTGCGGCGACGGCAGCCTCACACCGCAGCCGAACCACTGAATGCTCATACTCCTCTCCGCGTGGGCATCCTGTCAGGACCCTGATTCCAAGTCACATCGATCTAGCCGGTAACACCTCATATCACTTTGCGGCCTCACGCACGGTAACCCACGGGTGTCGCCTTACCATGGCCCGGGACCGTTTGCGCCTTTTGGCTCACGTATATGATAGTGTCGCTAGCATCCATATGACAGAGAACCCGGGCCGACATGGCTAGTCGTGAACCCAAAGCGGCACAGACCCATGGAGACAGGCATACATGAATCACATCGAGCATGTCAGTCATCAGCGAGTGATTACGGGCTGTAGCACTGGGCTAACAGGACTCCGGGAACCCGGGCTGTAGCAGGCTAGGCAGGACTCCGAATGTCACCGCGTGACATTTCCCCGAAGGGACAGACACAGGAACAAAGTGAAACACATGCCGGCCAGTCAAGTGATCTGAGCAGTAGTGCTGGGCTAGCAGGACTCCGGTGAACTGGGCTGTACCGGACTACTATGGCTCAAGGAAGCACTAGACTACATTTCCCCATAAGAGAGGCTGCCAAGGATAAACAACTAGATTGTCGGATCCCACACATACCAAGCATTTCAATCATACACACAATATGCTCGGTATGTGTAAATACAACATGGCATCACAACATAACTCTACGACTCAAAGTATTTATTCATTAGGCTCCGAGGAGCGAGATATGACAAACATGTGTCTTATGACCCAACATACAGAGCATACAAGCAACAAGCACATGCGGAAGCTTAACTTGTCTGAGTACAGACAACTACAAATGAAGAAGGCTGAGAAGCCTGACTATCTACCAGATCCTGCCGAGGGCACAAGATCGTAGCTGAGGTATCAAGCTAATCGTCAAAGTCCATGCGGAACTACTAGCGAGACTGAAGTCTCTCTACAAAACATAAATTAAACAAACGTGAGTACAAAGGTACTCAGCAAGACTTACATCAGAACTAAAGTACATATGCATCGGTATCAACAAGGGGGGTGGTGGAGTTTAACTGTAGCAAGCCAGCTTTGACTCAGTGGTTAACCTGAACTACGATTGCAAGCAACTCTTTTGAGGTGGCGCACACGAGTCCACATATTCACCATTCAATACACCACTATGGATCCGCTCCCGTCTCCCTACGAGAAGGCCATCCATAGCACTCACACTTATCTTGCGAGTTTTAGAGTATCCACTTTCACTTGTCTATGAACTGTTATAGGCAACCCAGAAGTCCATTACCGCGGACACGGCTATTCGAATAGATGATGTTAACCCTGCAGGGGTGTACTTCTTCACACATGCTCTCACCACTTACCACCGTTTACACGACATGTACTTGGCAACCTCCAAGCGGAAGCCCAACGACGGTGTCGGCCACGGCCTACCTAAACACTCAAGTCTCTAGTCCAGGTTTATCGCCTATCCAGGTTCCATCCGCAGGGAGTCCGGCCGAGGTTTCCACATACGGCCCCGAACGATGTGAACAGGGTTCCCGGGACACCAAACGGGCGCCCGGTACACCGTGCCACGGTGTATCTACCGCATCATAGCCCACCCCTAGGGTCAGCACTACGCACGGCCGCCAACACATATCCTATAAACACCAGAAACTAGTTGCAACTCCTGGACAGAGGACAAGGGTGATCAAGAAGCCGAGACGGTCCATTGGTTTCGAGCCCAATGCGTGGTAGTAACTGTTTCATGGATCACAAACACAGAACTCGGATCCTAAGGACGGCTTCAATGAGACAACCCACCATGTACTCCTACATGGCCTCTCACCGCTACCTTTACCAAATCGTGTTCACACACTTAGCTCTCAACAGTAGGACATGTTTACACACCTCCGATTCATCCCCGATGAATCAGACCTGACACAACTCTATGCAATAGCATGCATGACAAATAAGCATGAATGAGTAGGCACATCAGGGCTCAAACAACTCCTACTCATACTAGTGGGTTTCATCTATTTACTGTGGCAATGACAGGTCATGCAGAGGATAAGGGGCTCAACTACCGCAGCAAGTAACTGTTGAATCGTTGTTGTCCTAATGCAGTAAAAGAGAGCAGGAGCGAGAGAGTGGGATTGTATCGGAATGAACAAAGGGGTTTTGCTTGCCTGGCACTTCTGAAGATAGTATAGTTCTTCATCGGTGTCATCGAACTCGTCGTCGGAACCACGTCTATCGAGAGGGGACAAATACCGGCAAACAAAGAGGAACACAATCAATGTAATGCAACAATTATGATGCATGATAGTGTCATGGCAATATGCTGTTGATTGAGCTAATGCAACTAGCAACCATATTAAATGAAGTTGGTTTGAACCAAGGGTTCAAATTCAAACTCCATATGTGCTTATTTAAATGTCATTTATGCAAATTGCCCTGTACAGCAACCCTAGGTTGTTCAAACATGCATGAAAATGCCGTAAACAGATTCCTTGAATTTTTCTGATAATTTTTCATATATAATTTATCTTATTTGGAGTTACAGTTGAATTTCTATGATTTTTAGAAGTTTAAATCATTTTCTGGAATTTCCTGTATTATTTTAAAACCAGAAATTCCTTTACTGCGTCAGCACTATGTCATTATGACGTCAGAAGGTCAACAGGGTCGCCCAGAGTCAAACCTAACGGTTGGGACCCACTAGTCAGTCTCACAGAGCTGGCTAGTGTGGCTGACATGTGGGCCTGGTCAACGGCCACGTCAACGGGGTCAACTCTGACGCGTGGATCCCGCTGGGTTAATCTAAACTAAACAGAAAATGAAGCCCGGGGTTAATTAGGGCGTGGGCCCATATGTCAGCGGCTGTGGGGTTAAATTAGCAGTGTCATTAGCGTTAACTAAGTGTGCCACGTCGGAGTCACCGGAGTTCAGCCGGCGGCGACCAAACCCGTGCCGGCAACTTGCCGGAGTTGCTCGGGTTTCGCGTACAGGCCGCGGTTTGAGCCGCGGTTGGTCTCTACGGGTAGCTGGCGTTGCAGCGCGTCGCCTGGTGGCAGTAGCCGGGCCTGGGGTGGCCGGAGTCGACGACAGCGTCAAGTCGAGCGGCGGCCGGAGTTCGGGCACCTGCGGGTTTGGCGTTGTGGTGCATGGGAGAAGGAGTCGGTGGGTGAAACGTGCTCCTGGGGGTGCACTGAGTGCAGTGACGCGCTCGGTTTGGACGGAGGCGTACCAAAACGACGACGGCGACAAGTCCGGCGCCGGTGAGGTCTCGGTCTCGACGGAAACGAGGGCTACGATGAGCTAGTGGGTATGGGAGTAGGGGGATCGATAGAGGAGCTCACCGCGAGTTCAGAGGTGGCCTCGGCGAGCTCGGGGAGGGGCTAGTGGTGACGAGAGGTCGCCGGCGATCTCGGTGGCCGAATGAAGAGGGTGGCGGCGGTGGCGGTGTTGTAGCGCGTCCGGGGCCTCGTGGCTCGCCGAGGGGGTAGAGGACAAAGTGGCGGAGCTCCTGGGCATGTCCAAGGAGCGAGGGGGAGGCAGTGGCCGCGGTGGTGCTTGTCAGCGGCGACGGACCCGTTTGGGTGGGTGAGAGGAAGAGGTCCAGGGGAGGGGAGAGGCCACGGGTGAGGGAGAGAGAGATCTGGGGGGTGCCAGGGGCGTGCGTGGCGGCGTTAGAAGGTCCGGGGAGGAAGCAGGAGGTGGCCAGGGGCGAGCGCGCGCGCGACAGTGAGCTGCTCCTACTGGCAGGAGGAAGACGACGCGGTGGGGTGGTGGGCTGGGCTCTCTACGGTGCTGGGCCACAGCTGGGCCGACTAGGTGGGCTGCACAGTGAGGCCAGGTAAGTTTCTGCTTCTTTCCTTTCTGTTTTCATTTATTTAATGCTCTGTTGTTTGTTTTGAATTAGTAAAAATACTAATCCATTTTCGAAAATTCTGAAAATAATCATAGGCACCTTTGGAATTACTCCCAACAGCCTAAAATTACTTTCAAAAGTATTTGGGCATTTAAAAGTATTTATAGTATTTTAAGTGCCTAAATGCAAATAGTTATGTCTTAACTCAAAAATCCAAAATGGCTCCAAATTTTATGAACCCATTTTTGGCAGAGGTTTTATCCAGAACCAAAAATGATGAACATTTTTGAAAACCATTTGGATTCACTGAGAATATTTTTTTGTTGAACCTAGTGAATTTCTTTTAATGCTAGGGTTTAGGCAATCCCCATTTCAGGTTTAACTGAAATTTAAACATGATGCAACACCAGATGCTAGCACTAGGCATTAATAGAACTAGGGATGTGACACATCCACTGTCGCGTCTTGCACGGCTCCGCGTCGTCCCCTTCCTAGGCCTCGTCATCGTCCACCGCCGTGGTGCTCTCGGCGCGGCATGGTCAATGTGGTCAACGACCGACTTCCATCGGAAGAGTACTGTACGTGGAGAGGCTGACAGCTGAGTCCACGGCAGCCGCAAGGAAGTGCCTCCTTATTACGCGGAAAATAATTATTCCTCCACCTGACAGTGGGGACCCACCGGACGGGCCACCAGTATTTTGCAAAAAAAATCGTTTCCCCCTGACTGCGGGGACCCACTGGACGGGCCACCGTATTTCACGAAAAAAATGTTCCACCCGCTGTCAGCTCGGATCCACCGGAAGTGCCTCCTTATTACGCACAAAAAAATGAATACTCCCCCAGCTAGCTGGGACCCACCTTGCTGGGAGGCTGACTTGTGGGCCTACTAAGTTGACGGGGATGAAGGGCTTTGTCAACTTAGTCAATATGAACGATTCTAGCTCCAGTGACCGTACGATGTCCATCCAACGACCGTAGTGCTTCTTCAACCTCTGGTCTTCTTGCTCCAGCCGCCCAAAGCAGCGCCGGTCGTGCCGCATGCTCCTGCCTCCCGTGGTCGGCTGTGCTGCGGCAGAGGCCTCACCGCCCCCTACTATTCCCACCGCTGGCCAGGCCCTGCGGCGATGGCAGCCTCACACCGCAGCCGAACCAGTGAACCCTCGTAGTCCTCTCCGCGCAGGCTTCCACTGCCGCGTCGTCCCCTTCCTAGGCCTCGTCGTCGTCCACCGCCGTGGTGCTCTCCGCGCGGCGTGGTCAACGTTCTCAAGGAACGACTTCCATCGGAAGAGTACTGTACGTGGAGAGGCTGACAGCTGGGTCCACGGCCACAGCCCAGTTTTTTTGTGATTTGCCAAGTAAGTCGCTTTGTCACGCCTGTTGGGCTGCAAATCTTTCAAGACGAGGAGAGCTTTCATTCGGCTTGCCGAGAAAATGGCCCATCTGTAATGAGAAATGAGTTATACATTTTTAAAACACATCAAACCGGCAATTAGTTTCAAATATCTTTTTTTTCATTTCAAGATTTTAAATTACATTAATTTTTATGCGTGGAGAATTTGTTGGATTTTATATTGATATACATTTATTTTTAAAATCAGTTTGAATGTGAGTCGAAATTTCGGGATTAAAAACAGTTCGGACCGCACCGAAATATGCAAAATTTCGTATAATTTTTTAACCGTTGCCACAATATGGGCTGTAATGCTAACAAAAAGAATATGGGCTCCAAAAAAAACCTTAAGATTAGCAAATGGACTGTAAATTATTAGAAATAATGGCAGATGGGCTGTATGCTGTTTTCCATAGATTTGAGGCTTTCCTAAAAAAAGGTTGACGCACAAGCACTGACTGTTGGATGTCCATCCAACGGCCGTCGTGCTTCTTCAATCTCTGCTCTTCCTGCTCCAGCCGCTCAAACAAGTGCCGGCGGGACTGGCTGCTCCCTCCTCCTCGCGGCCGGTTGTGCTGCCGCGCAGGCCTCACCGCCCGACCGTACTCCCATCACTGGCCTAGCCAACCCTCTACTCACCCACACCTGTTGTTATTCTCCGGCGACAGCAGACGAACCAGTAAACCCTCGTACAGTCGTACTCCCCTCCGCGTGGGCAACAACTGCCGAGTCTTCCCTGCCTCCATGTCGTCCCCTTCCTAGGCCTCGCCGTCGTCCACCGCCCTGGTGCTCTCGGCGCGGCGTGGTCAACGTGGTCAAGGAACGACTTCCATCGGACATGGACTGTACGTGGAGAGGCTGACAGCTGGGTCCACGGCCGCAACAAGGAAGTGCCTCCTTATTACGCGGAAAATAATGATTCCTCCACCTGACAGCTGGGACCCACCGGACGGGCCACTATATTTCGCGAAAAAAACGTTTCCCCCTGACTGCTGGGACCCACCAGCTACATCTTCGCATGCAAGGAAGTGCGTCTAGGCAAAAAAACGATTCGCCCCCTGGCTGCTGGGACCCACCAGCTACATCTTCGCAGGCAAGGAAGTGCCTGATAGTCGGGACCCACCTGGTCGAACCGTACGTAGCGTTGTCATTCTGGTCGCGAATGTGTACGTACATACTGGTCGATGTAGAGGCGCGCACGTGTCATAGTAGAGGCGCGCACGTAGCATGTACACGTACGTACAGCAGCCAAGGTGCAAGAAAGAAAATACGGCCACGTATGTGTACATACGGGCGGGGTCTCGAACGCCTACCCGCGCATACATACGGCCAGGGCTCGTGTACATGGCTGGGTCGGAACGGAGAAACATCGTCGTCGTCGTGTTCATGGGGAAGCAACGGAATGCGTCGTGTTCATGGGGAGGCAACAGAATGCGTCGTGTTCATGGGGAGGCAACGGAACGCGTGGGAGCCAACCGGCTGGGTTGGAACGGAATGCGTGGTCGTGTTCATCGGGAGGGCTTGGACGGAACAGGCGATGGAAACGAGGCCTGGCGTACCGCACAACGGAGAAAATAGACCTCCTACGTTCGGAACGGGGTCCTGTTGATCGGGAGGGGTCTAGCGTACTGCAAAACGGAGGAAACGGACCTCATACGGTCGAAACGGGGGTCTAGTTCATCGGGAGGGGTGTGGCGTACCGCAAAACGGACGAAACGGACTTGTGTTGGAGCGCTACGGTCGAAACGGAGGTCCTGTTCATCGGGAGGGGTGTGGCGTACCGCAAAACGGGACTCCACGGGATACTGTTCATCTCCACCGTCGACCCCCTCCAGCCTCCACGAGCTACTGTTCATCCACCGTCGACCTCCTCCAGCCTCCACCTGCGACTGTTCATCCATGGGCTCCTGTTCATCCAGCCTCCACCGCGCTACTCCACCGGCTACTGTTCAACCAGCCCTCTCCACGGGCTCCTGTTCAACCACCCCTCCACGGGCTACTGTTCATCCTGCCCTCCACCGTCTAATGTTCATCCTGCCCTCCACGGGGTGGTCCTGTTCATCCAGCCCTCCATGGGGTCCTGTTCATCCAGCCCCAACCGGCTCGATCGATCGGGGTCCTGTTCATCTAGAGGCAACACCACGGGGTCCTGTTCATCCATCCCCACCGAGAATTGTTCATCCAACCCCCCCGGCAACGCTCACTGTTCATCCAGAGGCAGCATCGATCGGCTTCAGTTAGCAGCAGTACCGAAGGAATCGCTCGATCAGGTTCAGTTAACAGCCATCGATCGATCGCTCGGGTTCAGTAACGCGTAGCCTGCAGTGCAATCGCTCGGGTTCAGTTAGAGCCCAACGCCTCGCTCGGGTTCAGTTAGAGCCAACGCCTCGCACACACGCGCGTACGTGTACGAGAGAAACGCGCATCGCTCGGCCCCCGACCTCCCACCGTAACCGGGAACTCCCCGAAATTTTCCTCGCCCTCGCTTCTACCACGGTTTTTTCCGTCATGGACGGCCCAAAGAATGTCATGCAGCTGCATCTCCGGCCCACCTAGGACGAAAAGCCCATTTTCTGTCATGATTTTTTGTCATAGAAGTACGAGCCCACCACATCTATGATGATATCGGGTTTTGTCACAATTATCGTCATAGAAGTGTCATATGTATGACAGAAATTTTTTTCGTTCAGCCCAAAATGTCACGGATGTGTCTTTTTTTGTAGTGTCTATAGAGATAGATCAAGACGCTTGATATATTTTTCAATGAGTACATACCTTGACAAGATTTTGTAGTTCAAAATGGAACAGTCAAAGAAGGAGTTCTTGCCTGTGTGGCAAGGTGTGAAATTGAGTAAAGACTCAAAACCCGACCACAGCAGAAAATAGAAAGAGAATGAAAAGTCATTCCCTATGCCTCAGTCATAGGTTCTATAAAGTATACTATGCTGTGTACCAGACCTATTGTATATCTTAGCATGATTTTGGCAAAGGAGTACAATAGTGATCTAGGAGTAGATCACTGGACATCGGTCAAAATTATCCTTAGAGGACTAAGGAAATATTTCTCGGTTATGGAGGTGATAAAAGAGTTCGTTGTAAAGAGTTACGCCGATGCAAGCTTTTGACACCGATCTAGATGACTCTAAGTCTCAATCTTGATACATATTGAAAGTGGGAGCAATTAGCTAGAGTAGTTCCGTGCAGAGTATTGTAGACATAGAAATTTTCAAAATACATATGGATCTGAATAATGTTGCAGACCCGTAGACTAAGCTTCTTTCACAAGCAAAACATGATCACTCTTTTGGTGTTAATCACATAGCGATGTGAACTAGATTATTGATTCTAGTAAACCCTTTGGGTATTAGTCACATGAGGATGTGAACTAATCACATAAAGATGTGAACTATTGGTGTGAAATCACATGACGATGTGAACTAGATTATTGACTCTAGTGCAAGTGGGAGACTAAAGGAAATATGCCCTAGAGGCAATAATAAAGTTGTTATTTATATTTCCTTATATCATGACAAATGTTTATTATTAATGCTAGAATTGTATTAATCAGAAACTTAGTACATGTGCGAATACATAGAAAAACAGAGTGTCCCTAGTATGCCTCTACTAGACTAGCTCGTTGATCAAAGATGGTTAAGTTTCCTAGCCATAGACATGTGTTGTCATTTGATGAACGGGATCACATCATTAGAGAATGATGTGATGGACAAGACCCATCCGTTAGCTTAGCATTTTGACTATGGGATTATGAGATTATGCAACTCCCAAATACCGGAGGAACACCTTGTGTGCTATCAAACGTCACAACGTAACTGGGTGATTATAAAGATGTTCTACGGGTGTCTCCGATGGTGTTTGTTGAGTTGGCATAGGTCGAGATTAGGATTTGTCACTCCGATTGTCGGAGAGGTATCTCTAGGCTCACTCGGTAATGCACATCACTATAAGCCTTGCAAGCAATGTGACCAATGAGTTAGTCACGGGATGATGCATTACGGAACGAGCAAAGAGACTTGCCGGTAATGAGATTGAACTAGCTATGATGATACTGACGATCGAATCTCGGGCAAGTAACATACCGATGACAAAGGGAACAACGTATGTTGTTATGTGGTTTGAGCGATAAAGATCTCCGTAGAATATGTAGGAACCAATATGATCATCCAGGTTCCGCTATTGGTTATTGACCGGAGATGAGTCTCGGTCATGTGTACATAGTTCTCGAACCCGTAGGGTCCGCACGCTTAACGTTCGGTGATGGTCGGCATTATGAGTTTATGTGTTTTGATGTACCGAAGGTAGTTCGGAGTCCCAGATGTGATCACGGACATGACCAGGAGTCTCGAAATGGTCGAGACATAAAGATTGATATATTGGAAGGCTATGTTTGGACACCGGAATGGTTTTGGATAAGTTTGGGCAATTACTGGAGTACCGGGGGGTTACCGGAACCCCCCGGGGAGTCAATGGGCCTTAATGGGCCATGGTGGAAGAGAGGAGGAGGCGGCCAAGTGTGTGTGGGGGGGGGCGCCCCCGAAACCCAATCCGAATTGGGAAGGGGGACGGGCCCCCTTTCCTTCTCTCCTTCTGCCTCTTCCTTCTTCTCCTACTCCAACTAGGGAAAGGGGGGAAACCTACTCCTACTAGGAGTAGGAATCCCCCTTGGGGTGCGCCATAGAGAGGGCCGGCCCTCCCCTCCTCCACTCCCTTATATACGGGGGAGGGGCACCCCATAGACACACAAGTTGACAGTTGGCTTAGCCGTGTGCGGTGCCCCCTCCACAGATTTCCACCACGGTCATATCGTTGTGGTGCTTAGGTGAAGCCCTGCGTCGGTAACTTCATCATCACCGTCATCACGCCGTCGTGCTGACGAAACTCTCCCTCGGCCTCAATTGGATCAAGAGTACGAGGGACGTCACCGAGCTGAACGTGTGCAGATCGCGGAGGTGCCGTGCGTTCGGTACTTGATCGGTTGGATCGCGAAGACGTTCGACAAATCAACCGTGTTACTTAACAATTCCGCTTTCGGTCTACGAGGGTATGTAGACACACTCTTCTCTCTCATTACTATGCATCTCCTAGATAGATCTTGCGGGATTGTAGGATTTTTTTTTGAAATACTGCGTTCCTCAACAATATTGCCATTTTAATATCGCAAAACTATGCTAGGGAATCCAACATATCATATTCGATGATCTATAATTTTATGCAAGATTTTATGATTAACCATGTGAATGATCAGTTCCTGTTAACTCTCTAAATAGATATAAGTGAAACATGAGAGTTTAATTTCTTTTACAAAAGAATCGGCCAAGATCTAACAAATATAAGTGAAGCAAAAGAGCATTCTGCAGCCAATTGAATTTAGTCTCCGTTGACCGATGTATAGAATTGCCGCAACTACCGTTCAGGATGAGGTGAAGTTGGAACCGACGAAGTGGTGGAGCTGCAATACGGTGACCGCCGGCGAGTTGCAGCGAGCTCGGGCGGCATCTCCGCTACGACCGCAAGGGTGACCGCCTGCGCGGGGAGGATTGGCAGCGTTGACCAGATAAGAGAAGCAAATGTGACATATGACAGTCACGCGGTCTCACATGGGACGCTCGGCATTCGACCGGCCGAAAGTTGGGCCGGCGCCTAGCACTGTCCTATGGGATATTGTATATTTGAAAGTGTTAGAAATTTGCATAAATTCCTTAAACTGCTATTGATCAGTATGTACTGTGCGCTATACATATGTACTGAAATATGGTGTATGTTTGCCCTGCAAAGAAATGGTGTATGTTTGGATGTGAAAGATGTGTACAAGAACTTTATGCAGTGCTATCACAAAAATTTCTAATGTTAAATATTTAACGTTGTTTAAATATAAATATAGTTTTGTAGACACATATCAATATGTGATTGTATCGTGTATGTCCACATGTTAGAAATTGGCCTAAATTATTTAAGTTGCCATTGGTCAATACATACTTATATGTACTAAAAATGTGAATTATCAAACTAACATGTGGTTGAATGGTTAAAAGGACAGTGGTATCCCAGCCTATCAGGATTCAAGTCGTAGGCTTTACACCGATGCTCGTATTTTTCTAGATTTATTTCAGGTCTTACAACGATGTGCACTCAATGGAGGGAGATATTTCGGTCGACTACAAAGACGTTTGTGACGAGTGCATGCATCAACTTCATCAACCTCAAGTTGATGTGCCAGCTCGGTCTAGGGGCAGAGTGTGCATGTGTGCGTTCATAAAAGAAGTGTATGATCGTTTGCGTCGGTATTGTGTTCAAAAAAAATATGTGTCTACTATATTATTTTTTCTCCGTTCGTAAATATAAATCGTTTTAGAGATTTTATAAAAAGAACTACATACAGATGTATATAGACATATTTTAAAGTGTAGATTCACTCGTTTTTGCTCTGTATGTAGTCCGTATTAGAATCTCTACAAAGACATATATTTAGGGGACTATAGTAATAATAGTAATAAAAGGTAATTCCTTATCAAGATCTAATGCTAGCTAAATTAAGGGCATGCAAGTGCTCTGGCATATTCTGGCTGGAACAAATTTGGAATGGAACCGACACGCACATTAATTAGCATTATTCTTAGTTTCCTTATCTACCTGCACGTTTAATGAAGCAATAATTTACTTCCTTATTCGTAGGAGTGCAAATTAAGTCCATATTAGCCTTAGAGAATCTCGATCTCTTGTAATAGCGAGGTAAGAGTAATACTAGCCATCGGATCTCTCCTAATTAACGGCTCGTATCAATTTGGACCATCTGTTGCCTAGAGATGTCACCTCGGCATCGGCGGCGTCGCCATGTCGATTCCATTGCGGAACGTACGTCAACAATGTCCAGCACTCTAGAACGGCGAAGAGGACCCATCATTTCGTGGTACTTTACCCCCTCCGACCTCGACGGGTACCACTCTCTCTATAAAAACACCAAAGATCTACGCGTTCTCAGCAAGCAGCTGCCGCCTGACAGCATTAGGTTACGATGGGGAACCATGCCGCGCCTTACACGGTCATGCTGGCGATCCTGCTGGGCGCCTCGCTCGCGAGCGCGAAGACCCTGCTGCAGCAGCGAGATGTGCTGGCGACCTTCCTGGAGAGCAGGGCGAAGACCCTCGCGACCGGTGCTGTCAACCCGGACACGTGGGCCAACCCCGACAGCAGCTTCAGGCACCTGCCCAGGAGCGCCCCGAGCGCGCCGCCGGGCGCCAGGGAGGCCGACAAGATCGCGGCGCTGCCCGGCCAGCCGCCGCGCGTCAACTTCGACCAGTACTCCGGTTACGTCACGGTGAGCGCGCAGTACGGCCGCGCGCTCTTCTACTACTTCGTGGAGGCCGCGTACGAGGCCTCCTCCAAGCCGCTCGTCCTCTGGCTCAACGGCTAGCCTGGGTGCTCCTCGCTGGGGGCCGGCGCCATGCAAGAGCTCGGCCCGTTCCGCGTGAACCCCGACGGCAAGACCCTGAGCAGAAACAGGCACGCCTGGAACAATGGTGGGTGACTTGACTGATCGACCCTCTTGATTACACAACTCTCATGCGCGACGCGCGAGTCAAGAAGGTATAAGCTGTTATATGTACACATCTTCGCAGTGGCAAATGTGATCTTCCGGGAGTCGCCGGCGGGCGTGGGATTCTCGTACTCGAACACGTCGTCGGAGAACCACGAGAGCGGCGACACGAGGACCGCGGTGGACGCCTACAACTTCCTGCTCAACTGGCTGGAGAGGTTCCCGGAGTACAAGGGCCGAGACTTCTACATCGCCGGCGAGAGCTACAGCGGCCACTACGTCCCCCAGCTCGCCACCGTTATCGTCGCCCTCCGCAAACTCGGCGCCACAAGCATGAACCTCAAGGGGATCTTCGTAAGTTATTGCTTGGTCATGGCAGACTAGTTCAGCACTGATGACATCAATGGCTAATCGGGGTTATCCACGCAGGTTGGCAACCCGTACCTTGATGACTACAAGAACACGAGGGGACGGTACGAGTTCTTGTGGAACCACGGCGTGATCTCCGACGAGGTGTGGGGCAACATCAGCGAGCACTGCAGCTTCGGTCGGTTGGAGGACAAAGCGTGCGGCCAGGCCAAGGCCAAGGCGTCCGTCAGAACCGGCAACATTGATCGTTACAACATCTACGCTCCCGTCTGCATCAGGTCGCGAGACGGGAGCATCCACTCTCAGTAGCTACGTACGTATATATATGCTCTTGCTCTTTCAAAAATCTCATCTGCAGTTAACGCCAACATATCTCATCAGACCAGAGGAGGTACTGATTAATTAATTAGCTAATGTACGTGGCTGGGACAGTTAGCAGGCTATGATCCGTGCATCGGGCACTATGTCGACGCCTACTTCAACAATCCTGAGGTGCAGAAGGCCATGCATGCTCGAACCAACACTGACTGGTCAGAGTGCGCGTAAGTACACACTTCCTTAAAAACTCTGTCTTATTTACCAGATATGTTTCTAAGCCCACCTTGTTCTGTTCACAGTAACGTAAATTGGAGCGATGCCCCAATTTCCATGGTGCCAACCATTGATTGGCTTGTCAACAACGGATTAAGAATCTGGCTGTACAGGTAACTTACATACGTATTTGCAGACTTGCAGTTCATTCAAAGACACAAAATGAAGAGAAATAAATGGTTATAGTCTTGCTACTCCCATCTCATTACATCACGGCTAATGAACTCGATGACAGCGGTGACATGGATGATGTCTGCCCGATTACGGCGACGAGGTACTCCGTCAAGGATCTCAATCTGACGGTCACAAACCCGTGGCGTCCATGGTACACCCCAGACAGCGAGGTAACTAATTATCCTCTACTATCATATACTACTTTTGTGATTTGACTCTCTATATACACTAAAGTGTGGTATGGTAAAATCTAGGTTGGAGGCTACGCTCAGCAATACAAGGGAGGATTCACATTTGCGTCAGTGAGAGGAGCTGGCCATATGGTTCCTAGCTTCCAGCCTAAAAGATCGCTTGTTCTTTTCTACTCCTTCCTCAAAGGCGTTCTGCCACCTGCGGTCCCGGAATTGAACGCCTGAGCATACATATATTGCTGGTTATGTGAGCATATATGGAAGTTTTCAGCCGGCTGGACAAACTACTAGTCCAGCCATTTACAAATAAATCAAGTGTGATATATCAAGGTGTCTGATTAGATCTTGGGGAAGTTCTTTCCCACATGATTGGTGTTCAACCGTGTGTACGTTGTCCCAAGAATGTTAGGGACACATTGCTATTTACTCAATAACATAATACATTGTGATTCGCTTAGTGTGGTAAATGAAGTTTTATACAGTAGTCATCAACCGGCAAGGATTTTAGGGCATCTCCAAGGCGGACCCTCAAACCGCCCGCATACGTCCAGACCGCATTGCCATCTAACACGGGTCTGTATCGATCCGCGGCGCGGTCCGGGCGTACTTTCTCCCGCAAACCAGAGACAAAGATGAGGGTGGACCACGCGCCTCCATCCCCTCCCCCCCCCCCCCCCCCCCAATTTTCTCTCATTCCTTCTTTCTCTATTGCCTTCGCCGCTACATCACCACCCCGCCGGAACTCTATGTCTTCGTCACCTCCAACGTTTCATCCGGGCTCCACCCTGCTTCTGCTCCCTCGCTGTTCAACCCCTGTCCTCCGACCGCCCCGCCAGGTACCATCTGCTACTGCTATACTCACCATGACCGACAACTATTCGATGAATTGTCGGAGCTAAAAAAGTTTTCCCTTCTTTCTAGCAATAGATTCTGATTTGAAGTACATATATCAGCACTATGTTGAGTCGTCCGACGAGGATAACTCGGATGAGACGGCGATGATGCATGCGGTCCTTGAAGACGCGGAGTTTGCGAAGGAGCATGTTCTCGTTTTCAAGGGCTCGATCTAGGGTCATCGAGTGCTCAATTGCAACAGGGCGCGCAACCATTTGTCACTGATGGCCGACTACTTTGCCCCGGATGCACTCTTCGTTAACTGTTTTTGCCGACGTTTTTGGTTGCGCAAGACTGTTTTCGATCGTTTGTACTATGGCGTCCGGTCCTATCATGACTACTTCGTCTTGAAGAAGGACGTCGTGGGAAGGATTGGCTTCTCTAGTTACCAGAAGTACACGGCCGCACTACGGATGCTTGCATATGGCACGACCACTGATTCGTGGGACAAGTACCTACGGATGTCTGAGAGCATATGCAGAGATACCATGGTCAGGTTTCGAACTGCCGTGGTCGAGGTGTTCGGACCCCATTACCTAAGAGAACCAACTGTGGCAGACATCGAGAGGCTCTTGGCAATCTCAGAAGTAAGAGGATGGCCAGGTTTGTTTGGATCTCTTGACTGCATGATTTGGAAATGGAAGAACTGTCCGAAGGCTTTACAAGGGCAATAGCAAGGTCATGTTAAGAAGCCCACCATCATTCTTGAAGCAGTTGCATCACATGATATTTGGATTTGGCATGCTTATTTTGGCATGTCTGGGTCTCAGCATGACATCAATGTGATGCAGCGATCATCGTTGTTTGCGAGGCTAACTGAAGGAAAGTTTCTCCTTGCCACTATACTGTCAATGGACATGAGTACAACATGGACTACTATCTGGTTGACGGTATCTATCCTCCGTGGGTTACCTTTGTCAGCACCATCCTAACCTAGTTGGTCAGAAAAAGGCTCACTTTTCCCAAAGCTAAGAAGCAGCTAGCTTTTTCCAAAGACAAGAAGCAGTTAGAGAGGATGTCGAGAGGGCATTTGGAGTTCTGCAGGCCCGTTTTACAGTTGTTCATGGACCTGCTAAGCAATGGAATTCGGAGACCTTGTGGGAGGTGATGACATGTTGTGTGATCATGCACAACATGATCGTCGAGGATGAGGGTCACGATGTCGCCGCAGCTCTAGAATTTGGGAACATGGGTGATAGATCCTATCCAACTCTCAAACAAAATTCCGGCCATATTTGAAGAGTTTATTCAAATGCATCAAAAAATTCAGCGTCGACCAACTCACGAGTAGCTGAAAGAAGAACTGATTGGGCATAATCGGGCGGTTAAATGGGACAATAATGTTGGGATGTAATATTTGAACTTTTCAAATTTAAACTAGTGCTGCATGCGACTATTTGAATCGTATGCACTCTATGTATGCGGCTATTTGATCGTGCGGACATAAAAAAATGAGGGAGGCCAGATGTATGCAGGCAGCGTTGGATGGCGGTCTCCTGCATCTGTGTCCGCGAACTGATTTCCGCTGTCCGCGGAGGGATGCGGGAGGAAATTTACGGGTTTCCGTTGGAAGTGCCGTTAGAGCATTTACAGCCGCAGTTGGCAAATTCGGGCCCTCGAAAGCCCGCGGACACGTCCGGGCGCGTCCACGGGTACTGACCAGGAACCCCTCATATTTGCCACTCTGCATCCACGTATCTTATATCCGGCACCTTATATCCATACTAGACATGCAAATGTTGACCTATCCTACATGATCAAATCACGGACAACAAAAATCTGCTACAAAGGAACACAAGATCGGCTGAAAACGGACATTAACATACTTCACCACATCCAAAAGATCATAGTTCATTCCCGGATAAGTTGATAAACTTCTACATCTAAAAACGATGTAAACATTGAGGAGGAAGGGGAGCCGGAATCACCACTTCCATGCCGGTCCTTTGCCCTTCCAGTCGCCGACGCAGCTGTAGGCGTCTGTGGCTGGTGGAGGGTCTTGGTTGTCGGAAGAGGAGGTGCAGTTATCCCCACCGTTTGAGTCGGAATCCGATATGACGGTGATCCCCTTCATCCGACAGACCGCCCTGTCCTGTTGCCGCTTCAGCCTGCGACCCGAGCCTTCTCCGCCACTGGCTCCTTTGCCTCGCGCTCCGACTTCTGAATAGCAAGCGGGAGCGCCTCGGCATTCTTCCGTCGGAGGCAGCGGGTGTCCATCTCCACCATCTTGAGGGAGCGGTGGTACACCCATGCGAGGAGACACGCATCCTCTCGGCGTCCGGCTCCGTCCCGTGGCGACGGCGCGCGGACTGCTCCGCCGCGTCCCTCTCCCGTGGATGCGGCCGCTCGCGACGCGTGGCGCACGCCTCCAACTCTGGAGTGCGCTTGCGGGCCGGAGGCGTGGGCACAGCACCCAGCGCTGGCCGCGTGGAGGAGCCGCCGGCGAGGGAAGGAGACGGCGCAAGGCCGAAGCGGACTGTGTTGTCCCTGCGTCGCTGTGCGCTGGACGGGAGGGTCCAGCTCCAGCGTCCGCGCTGCGCCGACGCGGGAGCTGCGGCGACGCTCTAGATCCGGAGCTGACGCCGGTCTTCACCTTGGACCGCTCCAGATCAATGCAGAGGGCCAACTCCTCCTTGTAGTCGAGCTTCGAGCCGGAGTCGCTATCGGAGCTGCTCATCCTGGTGGATGGGATCGGAAAGGGAGAGGGAGAGGAGTGGACGGAGCAAGAGAGAGAGAGGGACAGAGTGAGCTAGGGTTTGAGCTCGCCGCCCGGATTGGGGTTTTTTATGGGGTCGGCGGTGGGTCGGGCCTGTCAGGCGGACGGGCCAGGGCGTGCTCGGGCCACCTCATATCCGTCCTATATTTGGGCGGGATATGAGGGGTGCCGGTCAGCCCGGGCGTTATCCGCGGTTTGAGAGGTCCAATTGGGTCGAGTTTTTTTTTTTGACCAATCACTAACTGGCGGCCGGTCCAGGCATTTGAGACGTTTTTATATAATCCTCGAGCTCCGGTAGGTTTTTGGGTTAGTTTTTTCTTATAAATTGCATCATCTGTGTAGGTTTTTGGGCGTGGTTTTACTTGCAAACTGGACCATTTCTATCATTTTTATAGAAATTGCAGGAACCCCTGCTCTCTCCAAGAGGTTCTTCGAAAAAAAAATGAATTTAGCTATTAGAGAAACGAACCGGCCAAACCAATCTTTACGCGTGGAATGCTTCAATGGGTCAAATTTTTGTTTCTATAAATTGCCGTCACCTTTATCAACTTTACTAAAGTTTTTTTTTTAAAGACCCAGCAAAGCGCTGGTGTCATGACATGGACACGGCCTGGATGCCCGATGAGCACGGTGCTTCCTATAAGGACCATGGTCTGCGCTTTCTTTCTCAGGTACGTGTACCACCTAACGCTGACAATGCAAACATATCATGGTTTGAACGGTTCTTGCAGCCCCCATGGTTGTTTTTATAATTTTATGCCCACTGATTAAACGAAGCTTGTTGTTTTGAGGTCGACCTCATGTCATTAAGTCTGCTTCAAGTTGTTTAATGGTGGTAGATACGACATGGTCGTCTAGTCCTATCGTTTTTCTCGATCACGTGTTCTTTTGAAACACGTAATGTTCTTTTGAACTGTTCTTTCTTCCTTCACCTCATGGATAGCACCTGGCTCCTATGCTATATATACATACACGCGAGAGGAGAGAAGAACATAACACTCTTCTCGAGATCGGACATGGATTCGAGGATAGCTTTCTCTTGCTGCGCTCTGCTACTGGTCACACTGTTGCCTCTTTCGGCAAATGCGTCGAGCAAAGTAAGTTATAATTCCTTCTTGTTCGCAAGACTTTAACTTTGGCTTGTTCTAAAAAAAATTCTGACCTCTCTTCGCATGTTCATTTCAGCTCTACATAGTGTACATGGGGGAGAAGAAACATGATGATCCATCTGCTGTCACCGCGTCACACCATGACATACTAACCTCCGTGCTTGGGAGGTACTGGCTAGCTAGTAATCCATGTTACTATATATTAGTACTGTTGCTAACATTATGTCTTGTCTGCAACAGCAAAGATGAATCCTTGAAGTCGATAGTTTACAGTTACAAACACGGATTCTCTGGGTTTGCGGCAATGCTCACCAAAACCCAAGCTAGGACGTTGGCAAGTAAGTGATAAAGATCTGCTGTCTTTATATGTTTTTTTTGTGGGGTGTCTTTATATGTTTTTTGCGGAGTAATTCACATTGGATACTACAATTGTAGAATTTCCTGAAGTTATAAGTGTGAAGCCTAACACTTACCACAAGGCGCACACAACTCGAAGCTGGGACTTCCTTGGCCTTGGACACAACAAATCACCACAACAAACTGACCTCCTCCGAAAAGCGAACTACGGTGAAGATATCATCATCGGGGTGATCGATTCAGGTTTGTAATCAAATTTCTAGTTTAAATCCAGAAGTTGTTGAAACCCAAGTCAGACATTAGAAATGGACATCGGTTGACTCCGTGCTTGTTTTTGTTGCAGGCATATGGCCTGAATCACGAAGCTTTGATGACAACGGATACGGCCCTGTGCAGGCACGGTGGAAAGGCATATGCCAGACCGGAACAGCGTTCAATGCAACGAGTTGCAATAGAAAGATCATCGGCGCACGGTGGTACTCCGAGGGAATTAATGCCATGCACCTCAAGGGTGAGTACATGTCACCTCGGGATTTCAGCGGCCATGGCACTCATGTTGCCTCGACGATTGCCGGAGGAGAAGTGCAGGGTGTGAGCTATGCCGGCCTAGCCACCGGCATGGCACGTGGCGGGGCACCACGTGCACGGCTAGCAATTTACAAGGTGTTATGGGGCCCGAACACAGCAGCCAGTGACGCGAGCATCCTCGCAGCCATTGACGATGCCATACACGATGGTGTAGATGTCTTATCGCTCTCACTAGGAGGGGGTGCCGGTCATGAGTTCCCTGGGACACTTCATGCTGTCTTGAGAGGGATCTCAGTTATCTTCTCTGCCGGGAATGATGGCCCGGCACCACAAACGGTGACGAATGTCGTGCCATGGGTCATGACAGTGGCCGCTAGCACGATGGACCGGGCCTTCCCAACCTTCATATCTCTCGGAAACAAAGAAAAGCTTGTGGTATGTACGTTTCTCCAAGTACTTGTTCTGATATTTCCTTTTTAAAAAATATATAGGAAAATGCACCCAAATACGTCCACTCTCAAGGAATAGAAACATCCCAGCTAGATAAAAGTCGATAATTTACATCATTACACATGCTAGGTACAGGTTAACTAACAAACTGTTTTTAGTTGAAAGAACACGACTGACTTACCATAATTGTATAGGTTTTACTCTTTTCTGGCGGGAAGTCGTATGATACGTCAAGTGTCAAATTAGCGTGCGCCGAAACATAATCGTATAGGCATTCATTTAACTTTCTTGAAAAAGAAAAACTTACTCTCTCATTTGTCTTTGATCTTAAACGCAGGGACAATCTCTTTACTACAACTCTACTCTGAACAGCGACGACTTTAAGGAGCTTGTTCATGCGGGAAGGTAGCGACATAACACACTCAATTGACAAGTTACATTGTTATTAGTTCCACAGTTTATCGAACCATATTCAGTTTAAAACTTTTGCGCAGCTGCACGGAGGAGTGGTTAGCGTCAAGCAATGTGACCGGCAAGATCGTGTTGTGCTACGCACCGAGGGAGGCTCCGAGCGTGTTGCCTCGGGTAGAGCTACCCCGCACCATCAACCGTACCGTGAGTGCCGGAGCCAAGGGCCTCATCTTCGCGCAATACAACATGAACAGCTTGGACTCCCTAACGGCGTGCAAGGCCGGCATGCCATGCGTTGTGGTAGACTACGAAATCGCACAGAAAATTGCATCTTACTGGGAGAACACAGAGTAAGAAGTCGTGTTGCCTGGAATAGGGTCGATCGTCATATATTTTCTTTCTCCAATAACTAATCTGTGAATGTTTTTTGTCATGATAGGAATCCCATTGTGAAGGTGTCACCTACCATGACTGTTGTCGGAGACGGGGTGCTATCGCCGAGGGTTGCTTCATTCTCCTCCAGAGGTCCGAGCCCCCTATATCCAGGCATACTCAAGGTACTCCCACTGTGAAATTTATAACTCAAAGACAAAATAATTGCACTTGCGGTCCCCCCTTTTTTGCGCAAATACTTGCGGTGCTTTTAACTAACTTTTGTGACCGTCTCCGGATTTAAGACTTTTATCTCTGTGGATGTTTTGACAGCCCGACATAACTGCGCCAGGTGTCAGCATCTTAGCAGCTGTTCGTGGCTCCTATGTGTTATTTTCTGGTACATCCATGGCATGTCCACATGTCTCTGCGGTGACCGCATTGCTTAAGTCGATTCACCCTGATTGGTCACCTGCTATGATCAAGTCTGCAATTGTCACCACAGGTATGCACAATGTTTATATGCAAAGTTCTTCCAGCTAGTTTATCTTATATTACTAACTTGTTTCTTTGTGATGATTCTAGCATCAGTGACCGATGGTTTTGGTGCGCCAATCGAAGCAGAGACGGTCCCGAGGAAGGTGGCTGATCCTTTCGACTTTGGTGGTGGCCACATAGACCCAGACAGAGCCAGTGACCCTGGCTTGGTCTACAACATGGATGCAAGAGAGTACAACAAGTTTTTTAACTGCACCATAGGATTGTTACATGGTTGCGAATCCTACCAACTCAATCTCAATCTCCCGTCGATCGCTATTCCGGACCTCAAGGACCATGTCACGGTTCAACGCACTATCACAAATGTGGGGGCGGTCGGAACGACTTATCATGCGGTGCTTGAAGCTCCAGCAGGGGTGGTCATGTCCGTGGAGCCATCAATGATCACATTCGCCAAAGGTAGTAGCACAAGCATGACATTTAGGGTGTCGTTTACTACAAGGCGGAGAGTGCAAGGCGGGTTTACCTTTGGGAGCTTGACATGGTCAGATGGAAATACCCACTCGGTTAGGATTCCTGTCGCGGTAAGAACTGTGATACAAGACTTTGTTGCGGATACATCTTAAATATATCAAATCAATAGTGTGCAATTGTTCGTGCATTCATGTACTTATCATACAAAAATGTAGGAAATACTGAAATCCTTTTCTTCCAATATTATTAAATACATGGTAGTCCTTCATGATTAATGAGATGTGTTGATCCTTGACTGTACTAGCAAAACATTGTGTGGCGTGACCACGTGTCCAAAGGGAGCACATACTTCAGGAAATTTTAACAGGAAAGATGTACTTGCACGTCTCTCCTTAGACGGCAGAGTATTCCGTCAACCCCTTATGTCACAGTACATTTTGTCTATGAAGAAAAGCAATGACAACGACGTGAATCGCAATCAAGTTAGACATGCACAATCACCGTCTATAATGTGGCACGACTTTGTAACAGAAAATTATGACACATGACATAGAAGAGGCATAAGAAGGCTAGCAGCTCTGCAAGTGATATAATGGAGAGGCATTTAGACATGACCAAAACAAGGGACAGTAGCTATTTTCCGGAAGCGGCCATTTGGTGCCCGGGCTCAGATGAGCCAAGGCATTAACAGTACCGTGAATTAAAATAAAAAAAATTCAAAAAGTTCTAATTTCTTTTATGGTGCGAGATGCTTCTGTGCGTGAACTCGGTTCAAAATTTTGTAAAGTTTGGACATCCGAGGAGTTCGTGGCAAAAAAGACAAATTTCAAATGTCTGAGAAACTTTTGAAAATCGAATTGTTCACGCTTGATTTTGTCTTTTTTGCCATGAGTTTCTCGAAGGTCCAAACTTCACAAAATTTTGCACAGAGCTCACGAACAGAAGCATCTTGCACCGCACAAAAATTGGAATTTTTTTAACTCTTTTTATATTTCAAATCAAGGTATTGTTCATTGTGCTCACCCGAGTCCGGGCTCTGGGTTGAATTATCGTTATTTTCCCTGGAATTGCCTCAAAGTAGTTTGGAACCAACTCATGCCTCGAGGTTGTGATTTCAGCACTTGTAGAACCTCTCTCTGGTGTTCTGCCCGCGGCATGGACGCATGTCACTACATTCCTTCCACGGTCCGCACAGGGTACTATGGGGGGAGCGACAGGATCAGGAGCCTGGTTTGCGTTGGTCATTTGCAGCGGCTAGGGTTCTTGCTGGAATTAGGGATCGGGCCATGCGAATATGGGAGGTCCATAAAATATCTTTGCTGGTGTGGCACAGTCGTGGAGCGGCGTGATGGACGTTGGTGGTATTTGCAGTTTATAGGAACACGAACCATCAATACATACTGGCACAAGACATCGTGGTTGTCATGCACCGAGCGAAAGTTGTTGTGCACGCGGTTCTACCATACTGCTATATGACCTTGAATACTTACTTTGGACGGACCATATGGTACTGCTAAAAATCAGTCGACTGAGACTTCACGAAGTCTCAGTCGACTCATAGACCATTAGATCTACTACTGCTTTTAGATGCGTGTAAACTGCTTTTTATTTGTAAATTGGCCCATGTAGATGGACGGACTAGTGGGCTGCTTTCGTGTCTTGTTTTTCTTATCAGCTTTGGGTGGGCTATGCAGGGGAGTGGCGGGCTTTGAACGGTGTATCTTTTTTTTTTTTGCCTGCGAAGTTTACAAAGTCTAAGAAATGAGATGACATGCATCTTAAATGCTATGCATAGGAATAGAAAAAGAGATGCCTTTTAATTCACACCATAGGATTTTTTTCCATTGAGTATAGGCTAATGTTTATAGAAAGAATTCCTCCATATGAATAAGATTTCATTCCTACAAACCAAAGAGCTCTGAAGGAATTTTTCCTATAGAAATCCTATCCTATGAAAATCCTACAAAATTCCTCCAAACCAAAGGAGGCCTAAGAGTGAAAAGGAAAAGAATTCGTACACTGCAGTAGCATGTTTTGTGAGTTTTTCTCCTTTTTCTTTTTCCTAGAATCCGTGTGCGTACATGTGGTTGTTGTTGATAGAAAATATCCCTAAATGTATAGTGTTTTATGTAGTTTTTCTAGTGCAGCATCCATTTTTTAGAACCAGAATTTCCTTTTTTCATATGTGCGTACACGCACGCATTTTTGTATAGAACAAGCACCCATGTCTCCTTTTCTAGGTTTTTTAGCTTTGGCTTTGTGTTAAGTATGTCAGTCTAAAAGAAGTATAGATGGAAATATCTAATCCAAAAAATCTATTTTATGTGAATTTGTTATTCTTAGTTGACCAAGAATTAGCCAAGTCTTAGTCGATTCGGTAGCAATGGGACCTCTATTGTAAGTGTTGCCCCAGAATGCAACTCCATGTCTTCAAAGCGACCAAGAATTGGTAATTTTTTTGTTTGTTTTATTTTTTCTCTCATGTCCAATAAGTTTGCTTCCATTTTTCTTTTTGGTGATGGGCTGTTTTAGGGTGTGTCTAGTCCGCTCCTTCGTTCTTCTTTATTTTATGCGTAGGCAGGGATGTGTGATAGCCTGGCCTTTTCTGGATTTATTTATGTGTTTTTTATTTTATTTTCTTGCTTCTTATTTATCTTTTCATAAGTGATTTTTAACAAAAAAAATATCGGCGTTCTTGTGACATTGATTTTATTTTGCATTTGTATTTTTACCATTTTTATTGTTTCATTCTTATTTTTATTTTGTTCATTTATTTACTTTATAAAAAATCCATGTTTCTTATTTATTTTATTTATATTTCGTCTTCTTAGTGCATTTAAAATCCTTTTCTTGTATGCCCACTATTAGGCGCAATTGTAAGTGTCGCCATTGAACGTAATTTATTAGTCTTTTGTCAAGAGAAGGGCAATTGCATGTCTGTCCCTCGGCATCCAACTACAAGTGTTGTCCCCTACTGCAATTGCATGCCCACATACCCGACTGCAACTAACATTTATTTTCTAAGTGCGGTGGGAGAGGGAGGGGGAGTTGCATGTGCGATACTAGGCTTGCAACTGCAACCGTCGCCTTTGAATGCAACTGCATGTCCCCCTTCCGATTGCAACTGGCCTTGTGTTTTTAGTGAGAGAGGGGGGGGATTGCATATCCAAAAGTAGTCTTGCAATTACAAGTGTCACCCTCGGCTGGAACTGCATGCCTACACACCCGACTGCAATTGCATGCCCACAAACTCCACGGCAACCGACATTTTTTGATTTGTTAGTGGGCGGCGAGAGAGTGGGAAGTTGCATGTCCGATACTAGGCTTGCAACTCCAAGTCTCGGCCTCGACTGGAACTGCATGTCCCCTATCGACTGCAACTGGCCTTGTGTTTTTGACGGAGAGGGGGTGAATTGCAAGTCCCACAATACGCTTGCAACTACAATTGCATGTACAATAGTAGTCTTGCAACCGCAAGTGTCGTCTTCCACTGCAATTGCATGCCTATACACCCGACTGCAACTGAATTTTTTTCCTTGCAATTGCATGCCTACACCCCCGGCTGCAACTGAACTTTTTTGGTAAGTGAGCGGCACGAGATGGGGAAGTTGCGTGTCCGACGATAGGCTTGCAACTACAAGTGTTGCCCTTTGTCTGCAACTGCATGCCTACACACTCGACTGCTACTGGCCTTTTTTGGTTTTGTAAGGGAGCAACATGGAGGGGGAGTTGCGTATATATCCGATACTAGGCTTGCAACTGCAATTGTCGCCCTCGACTGCAACCATATGCCTACACACCCAATGCAACTGACATGTTTTGTTTTGTAAGTGGGCGTCGGGAGAGGTGGTCGTTGCATGTCCGACACTAGGCTTTGCAAATGCCAGTGTCGCCACCTAATGCAAGTACATGTCCACACACCGCTACTACAATTAACCTTTGTCTTGTAAGAGTGGCGGGAGAGGTGGGCGGGGTGGAGTTGCATGTCGAATACTAGTCATGCAACTGCAAGTGTCGCCCCCGAATGCAACTGTGTGTCTCCCTCCTGACTGCAACTGGTCTTATGTTTTTGTTAAAGGGCGGTAGGAGAGGGGGTGGGGGAACTTGCATGTCCAGTACTAGACACGCAACTGCAACCCCCCCCCCGCGCGACTGCAATTGCATGTCTTCCAATATGGTTGCAACTGAAAAAATCATGTTGGGGGTAGGGACGGGGGGGTGGGGGAGTTGCATGTCTGACACTAGGCTCGCAACTGCAAGTGTCGCCCTTGACTGCAATTGCATGTCCGATAGTAGGCTTGCAACTTCAAGTCTCGCCCCCGGCTTCAACTGACTTTTTTGCAACTACACACCCGGCTTGGGCGGCCTGCTAAGTAGGTTTATTATTGACCTTTTATTTTTCTTTTTCTACTATTTTTTCTTTTTTTACCCTTGTGTTTTGAATTTTTCTTCTTTTTGTTATTATTATTTGTTGAGAAAAACAACGCAACCCACTTTGGAAGCACACTTGCATGACCTCCATTTGTATGCAACTTATAAAGATTTTTTTTTTGCGGATAGCAACTTATAAAGATTGATTTGTGAAAAACAGTGCCACACTATCTAGTTTGTCTTGTTTCCATTTTGTTTCTTTGTTGCATTAAAAATTGATTTTTGTTCTAATATAAAAAATGTTTTTTTAAACAAATTATAAAAAATAAAAATAAAAAGAGAAGCAAGATGACGCACATAGAGAAGGACTGGGCGATGTGCTGCACTAGTGACATAAAAATGTATTTTTATTTACTTCTCTTGTTGAACACTTTTTTGTGGTGTCAAGAACAAACAAAGACAAAAGACAAAGAAACAAACAATCCAGCCCAAACAAACAAACAAACAAACATACAATGAAGAAACAAAAATGACCCAGCTAAGGATAAAACCCAACAGCTGTCGATTAAACAAACGGGCCTAATCTGTCTTAGGTGACATCAGCCGACTTAGACTTCGCGAAGTCTAAATCGACTGAAACCTAGATAGACCCATACAGATATACTAGCGGCAATACCTCACGGACCCATATCCGCACGTGAACAGAGGCTGGCGATTCCATGATTAGACGAGCTCGTCCGCTCCTATAAAGTTGAAGCATAATTTTTGTGATATTTTACGGTATATCACACTATCTAATGTAATGTGTAGTATTAAGTTAATCCAACGGTCTTGATAATTCCTAATTAGGAGCAACTTTGTCCTTTCTAACTTTTAATTGTAACGATTCAGGCAATTAATTAAAATATTGATTCATCTACACGTAGTCGTCCCCAACCTCCAGGCTCCAGCATCCCGACGCTGCCAATAATCGTAGTCGACCCAACCTGCAGGCCGCCGCCGACCACCCCCACCCTCCGCATCCCAACGCCACTTGCAGGCCGCCGCCCCCACCAAGTCTTCCATCATATTGACGTTGTCTGCAATCCTCCTGACGCATACCCTCGTCCATGGTGGTGTACTCAGCAGCGTTGCAGGTGTTGGGGAACGTATCAGTTTCAAAAAAATCCATACGCACACGCAAGATCATGGTGATGCATAGCAACGAGAGGGGAGAGTGTTGTCCACGTACCCTCGTACACCGAAAGCGGAAGCGTTAGCACAACGCGGTTGATGTAGTCGTACGTCTTCACGATCCGACCGATCCAAGTACCGAACGCACGACACCTCCGAGTTCAGCACACGTTCAGCTCGATGACGTCCCGCGAACTTCGATCCAGCAGAGCTTCACGGGAGAGTTCCGTCAGCACGACGGCGTGGTGACGGTGATGATGTTGCTACTGACGCAGGGCTTCGCCTAAGCACAGCTACGATATGACCGAGGTGGAATATGGTGGAGGGGGGCACCGCACACGGCTGGGACAGATCAACTGATCAACTTGTGTTTCTATGGGGTGCCCCCCTACCCCCGTATATAAAGGAGCAAGGGAGGGAGGCGGCCGGCCTAGGAGGAGGGCGCGCCAAGGGGGGAGTCCTACTCCCACCGGGAGTAGGACTCCTCCTTCCCTTGTTGGAGTAGGAGAGAAGGAAAGAGGGGGAGAGGAACAAGGAAAAGTGGGCTGCACCCCTTGTCCAATTTGGACCAGAGGGGGGTGCGCGCCTCCTTCCTTTTGGCCTCTCTCCTCTATTCCCGTATGGCCCAATAAGACCCATATACTCCCCGGCGAATTCCCGTAACTCTACGGTACTCCGAAAAATACCCGAATCACTCGGAACCTTTCCGATGTCCGAATATAGTCGTCCAATATATCGATATTTACGTCTCGACCATTTCGAGACTCCTCGTCATGTCCCCGATCTCATCCGGGACTCCGAACTCCTTCGGTACATCAAAACTCATAAACTCATAATATAACTGCCATCGAAACCTTAAGCGTGCGGACCCTACGGGTTCGAGAACTATGTAGACATGACCGAGACACGTCTCCGGTCAATAACCAATAGCGGAACCTGGATGCTCATATTGGCTCCCACATATTCTACGAAGATCTTTATCGGTCAGACCGCATAACAACATACGTTGTTCCCTTTGTCATCAGTATGTTACTTGCCCGAGATTCGATCGTCGGTATCTCAATACCTAGTTCAATCTCGTTACCGGCAAGTCTCTTTACTCGTTCCGTAATACATCATCCTGCAACTAACTTATTAGTTGCAATGCTTGCAAGGCTTAAGTGATGTGCATTACCGAGAGGGCCCATAGATACCTCTCCGACAATCAGAGTGACAAATCCTAATCTCGAAATACGCCAACCCAACAAGTACCTTCAGAGACACCTGTAGAGCACCTTTATAATCACCCAGTTACGTTGTGATGTTTGGTAGCACACAAAGTGTTCCTCTGGTAAACGGGAGTTGCATAATCTCATAGTCATAGGAACATGTATAAGTCATGAAGAAAGCAATAGCAACAAAATAAACGATCAAGTGCTAAGCTAACGGAATGGGTCAAGTCAATCACATCATTCTCCTAATGATGTGATCCCGTTAATCAAATGACAACTCATGTCTATGGTTAGGAAACATAACCATCTTTGATCAACGAGCTAGTCAAGTAGAGGCATACTAGTGACACTCTATTTGTCTATGTATTCACACATGTATTATGATTCCGGTTAATACAATTCTAGCATGAATAATAAACATTTATCATGATATAAGGAAATAAATAATAACTTTATTATTGCCTCTAGGGCATATTTCCTTCAGTCTCCCACTTGCACTAGAGTCAATAATCTAGTTCACATCGCCATGTGATTTAATACCAATAGTTCACATCACCATGTGATTAACACCCATAGTTCACATCGACATGTGACCAACACCCAAAGGGTTTACTAGAGTCAATAATCTAGTTCACATCGCTATGTGATTAACACCCAAAGAGTACTGAGATGTGATCATGTTTTACTTGTGAGAGAAGTTTAGTCAACGGGTCTTCCACATTCAGATCCGTAAGTATTTTGCAAATTTCTATGTCAACAATGCTCTGCACGGAGCTACTCTAGCTAATTGCTCCCACTTTCAATATGTATCCAGATTGAGATTTAGAGTCATCTGGATCAGTGTCAAAACTTGCATCGATGTAACCCTTTACGACGAACCTTTTGTCACCTCCATAATCGAGAAACATATCCTTATTCCACTAAGGATAATTTTGCCAATGTCCAGTGATCTACTCCTAGATCACTATTGTACTCCCTTGCCAAACTCAGGGCAGGGTATACAATAGGTCTGGTACACAGCATGGCATACTTTAAAGAACCTATGGCTAAGGCATAGGGAATGACTTTCATTCTCTCTCTATCTTCTGCCGTGGTCGGGTTTTGAGTCTTACTCAACTTCACACCTTGTAACACAGGCAAGAACTCCTTCTTTGACTGTTCCATTTTGAACTACATCAAAATCTTGTCAAGGTATGTACTCATTGAAAAAACTTATCAAGCATCTTGATCTATCTCTATAGATCTTGATGCTCAATATGTAAGCAGCTTCACCGAGGTCTTTCTTTGAAAAAATCCTTTCAAACATTCCTTTATGCTTTGCAGAATAATTCTACATTATCTCTCATCAAAAATATGTCATTCACATATACTTATCAGAAATATTGTAGTGCTCCCACACACTTTCTTGTAAATACAGGCTTCACCGCAAGTCTGTATAAAACTATATGCTTTGATCAACTTATCAAAGCGCATATTCCAACTCCGAGATGCTTGCACCAGTCCATAGATGGATCGCTGGAGCTTGCATATTTTGTTAGCATTTTTAGGATTGATAAAACCTTCTGGTTGCATCATATACAACTCTTCTTTAATAAATCCTATTAAGGAATGCAGTTTTGTTTATCCATTTGCCAGATTTCTTAAAATGCGGCAATTGCTAACATGATTCGGACAGACTTAAGCATAGATACGAGTGAGAAACTCTCATCGTAGTCAACACCTTGAACTTGTCGAAAACCTTTTGCGACAATTCTAGCTTTGTAGATAGTAACAATACTATCAGCGTCCGTCTTCCTCTTGAAGATCCATTTAATCTCAACGGCTCGCCGATCAATGGGCAAGTCAATCAAAGTCCATACTTTGCTATCATACATGGATCTCATCTCAGATTTCATGGCCTGAAGCCATTTCGCGGAATCTGGGCTCATCATCGCTTCCTCATAGTTCATAGGCTCGTCATGGTCAAGTAACATGACCTCCAGAACAGGATTACTGTTGGGGATATTACTATTGGGCATAAACTGGCCTACCTGGGCCGGATTAACTTCATAAGTAGTTCAAAGGTGTTAAAGCCCAAAGAGGCAGATAAAGGCCCAGGGCCCGTAGTCGGTTTACAACCTGTAGCCATACACCGGCTTTGTGCATATACTTGTACTGTAAGTTAGGAACAAGGAGAGATCAACCCGGATACGAGTATGAACCGGTGTTGGGACTCTCTGAACCGGCAGGCGTCACCCGTGTATATAAGGGGACGACCCGGCGGTTCAAGGGGACGGACAACAACTCGAGACATAGGCGAAGCTTGCTTGCTCCCTAGTCATCGAAACCCCATCAATTCCATCACAACTAGACGTAGGCTTTTACCTTCCTCGAAGGGGCCGAACTAGTATAAACTCTCTTGTGTCCTTGTGTCCGCTTTAACCCCTTCAAGCTAACCCGTCGCGATGGCTCCACGACTAAGTCCTTTCTCTAGGACATCTGCCGTGACAAAACCTCGACAGTTGGCGCCCACCATGGGGCTATCGCACGATGGTTTCCGGTTCTTGGAGGGCCGCTTTGAAGGACTCGAGGGCTATGCTGTAGGCCGGATGACTAAGAGTCGTCGCGGCAGGCTCTACATCGACGACGCAGGCTGGGGCCCCGAGGCCGGTTCAATTGAGTACGGGTACCGGGTCCCCTTTGGTAGCATTCACGTTTTCATTGGCAAGATCGGTGAACCGGGCCCTAAGCCGGACATCTGCACCGACCTCGTCGAGACGGCTCAGCGTGCGCAATCCGCCCAGGTTTAACCGGCCATGAAGCGTGCCTTCGTGGGAGTCATCCATGGAGGAAGTTATGAGGACGGATCGGGATTTCGTGGGGCGACTGTCATTTGTTCCGGTGACGAATCTTCGACCGGAGAAACCGAATCTCTTTATCAGCTACAAGATGGCCGGATTGGGAGCTGTTCCGATGGCGACAGTATTCCGGACCCCTCTGATCTGCCCAACCAGGTTGGAATATTCATGGCCGGAACACAAGCAGCGCTTCATTGTTCGGCAGCTGCGGCAATGATTTCCGGTTCAGCAGCAGCAACGGCTGCCGGGGCAGGAGGCCCTGTGCGCCCGCCGGCTCAGGTTCTATCAGAACTATTTGATGCGTTGGCTGTGCTTATGGCGGAAGTTAATCCGCCAGATCAGGACGTTCACAATACGGAGATTGCAAAGGTAAAGGAACAGATCACCCAGGCCAAGGCGGATCTGGCAGCTGAGGACACCAGGATGGCCGCAGAGCGGGCTGCTTTAGACGCACAGGCCTACAGGCTTATGTTAGACCAGAGCGCATCGCATGAAGTCATGAGGAGGAAGCACCGATCCCGCTTACCTCCGGTTTTCGAGGCCAGAGACCTTTTCAACACTCCAGGGCCAAGAGCCGGCAATCCACTGGTGGGGAACCGGGCAGAAGCCCCTGGGACCGGTGCACCGGTTCAGCCTTGTCAGATCGACCCGCCTCGTCAAAACACCATTGTACCTCAGGCTGCTTTAACACCCCCGGGTCACTACTCCAACCCAATGGAGAATCTTGTTGCCACTGCTGCACGGCTAGAGGCCATTCCAATTGAAGGTGACTCGCCGCAGGCAGTAGAGACACGGCAGGTCAAGGAACTTCTGAGGACAGCTTTGGCCCAACAGGAAGCGTACTCGTACAGCCGCGACCGGATCCACTCGATCCCTCGTCCAAGACGGAGCTATAGCAGACATATGGATGAACCGGCAGTGTCGAGTAATGAACGACGTGGGGCACCCCGAGACAACAACCCGGCGGGTGGTGCTGATGACGCTCAGGGAGGCCGAGTTAGCCGCACAGCATCAGGCTCGGCAGCTCACGCCGGTTCATACAACCACCTTGACTGAACCTAGTGTTACTTCCAGTTCTTCGGGGGTGCCTTGCCTTATCCCCGCTTTACGCAACGTGCGCCTGCCCAAGGATTTCAAAGGCCCGCGCAAGGTACCAAATTACACGGCAGATCAACCTCCAGAGACATGGGTGGAGAGCTATGATATGGCCATGGAGATGCTTGATGTGGATGACGCGGCGTGTGCAAAATACTTCACCATGATGCTTGAAGGAACGGCCCGTACTTGGTTAAAAATCTTGCTGGCTAATTCTATCAGTTCATGGGCCCAATTACGGGCCCGGTTTATCAGCAATTTCAAAGATACCTGTAAACAGCCTATGTCGATAGTGGACTTAGCTGCATGCGTCCAGGAGGAAGGAGAATCAATGACTCATTGGGTACGCCGGGTTTCACAAGTGTTGCACTCCTCAGACCGCATCAACGCTGACACCGCAGTATTAACCCTAGAGGGCAACTGCCGGTTTGGACCCCTGAAGCTGAAGTTGGGACAGATGAAGAGTCATTGCACCGACATGGGGACTCTCATGGCCGCTCTGGTGAAATATGCTGATTCTGATAGTACCAAGGATCCCGAATCTGATGAGGACAAGACAGGGAAAGGAAAGAAGAACAGCAGCTCCAAAGGTCAGCAGCATCACTGGGTAGGCAATGGCGGAGGAGGCAAGCGTAAAGCGGATGGCAACATGGACTTTGTGGCTAATACCAACGCACAGAACAATGGCCAGCGACGCAAGGGTAGGCCAAAAAATCGTAGTGGGGACCCAACCCTAACCCAAACCGCCTAAACTATCTGCTAAGCCAGCCCTGTCCAAGACATGGGACGAACGAGGAACCAGCAAACCACCTTTGGAAGGATTGCTTTATTATGCAGGAGTTCAAGAATTCTAATAACTTCCGGTATGATCACGAATCTGGCGATGGCTCAGGGTCCGGGCCGGGTTACGGTGGAGGAGGTTCCGGTTCAGGATTTAATGGTAATCCGGGCGGAAATAATGGTCAAAATAATCGGAACAACCAGGGTGGTTACAACCAACAACAGCAACAGTCAAGTTACCAGAGCAACCCAAAGCAGTTGAGTGGTGGGCAGTACCATGTTTTTACCACCAGCTTGGACAAGCGAGACCGGAAGGTTTAGAGGCGGGCGGTCAACTCAGTTGAACCGGCCATATCCCATTATCTACGTTGGTCTGAACAACCGATCATATGGAGCAGAGAGGATCACCCGCCCCAGGTCGATAATCCGGGTCAGTTGGCTCTGGTGGTGGCGCCTCAGGTGGGAGGTTATAAGTTCACCAAGGTGCTCATGGATGGAGGGAGCAGTATTAACATCCTGTACTATGAGACCTTCCGTTGTATGGGACTAACAGATAAGAATCTCGAACCGTCTAATATAGTATTCCATGGTGTAGTGCCTGGCAGATCAGCATATCATGTTGGTAAGATAGCTTTGGAAGTGCCTTTGGGGATGATCATGATTCCAGGTCAGAGACATTGACGTTTGAGGTGGTGAAAATCCAAAGTCCATATCATGCCCTGTTTGGGCGACCGGCATACGCCAAGTTTATGGCCCGACCCTGTTATGTGTATTTGCAGCTCAAGATGCCGGGTCATAAGGGGACAATAACGGTTCACGGAAGCCGCAAAATTGCTTTGGAATGCGAGGAAGGAGATGCAGCTTATGCAGAGTCGGTTTGTGCCACCGAGGAGTTGAAATACTATAAAGACAATGTTGATCCGGCGGACATGACTCCATTGAAGAAGCCAACTACGGAGCATGATCCGGCCCTAAAGTTCAAATCGGCAGCAGAGACTAAGCTTGTTGACTTCGTACCTGGCGATTCGTCCAAGCAGTTCAGCATCAGTGCCAACTTGGATCCGAAATAGGAAAGTGCGCTCATCGAGTTCATCCGTGAGAATCGGGACATTTTTGCATGGAAGCCCTCTGACATGCCAGGTGTACCGAGGCAACTCGCTGAGCACACACTTAATGTGGATCCTAAATATAAACCGGTGAAACAGTTCCTCCACCGGTTTAACGAAGAAAGACGCAAGGCGATTGGAGAAGAGGTAGCCAGGCTCTTAGCAGTTGGCTTTATTGTTGAAGTTTTTCACCCTGAGTGGCTTGCCAATCCGGTGTTGGTCCTCAAGAAAAACGGCACCTGGCGCATGTGTGTGGATTACACAGATCTTAATAAGGCTTGTCCAGCAGATCCTTTTGCCCTCCCCCGTATTGATCAAATTATTGATGCTACGGCGGGTTGTGAGCATTTAAGTTTTTTGGATGCGTATTCTGGCTATCATCAGATCAAAATGGCAGTTAAGGACCAGGAGAAGACAACATTTATAACTCCCTTTGGAGCCTTCTGCTATGTGTCTATGCCCTTCGGGCTCAATAGTGCCCGGGCAACTTACCAACGGTGTGTACAAAATTGTCTTCACAAGCAGATTGGCCGTAATGTACATGCTTACGTGGATGATATCGTGGTTAAATCCAGGGAGAAGGAGACTCTGATTGATGATTTGAAAGAAACCTTTGATAATCTGAGAACATACAAGATGATGCTTAATCCGGACAAGTGTGTCTTTGGTGTACCGGCAGGCAAGCTATTGGGTTTTCTAGTGTCCAACAGGGGAATTGAGGCTAATCCGGAGAAGATCACGGCTATCACCTCCCTGGCTAAACCGAAGTGTATCAACGATGTTCAACGCTTGGCAGGCAGGATTGCTGCACTAAGTCGGTTTATCAGTCGTCTGGGTGAGAAGGCAATCCCTTTGTATCAGATGTTGAAAAAGACGGATCAGTTTGTCTGGAGTTCTGCTGCTGATGAAGCATTTGAGGACTTAAAGCGGCAATTGGCCAATCCGCCTGTGCTCGCCGCTCCCGTTGACAAGGAGCCGTTACTGCTATATGTTGCTGCTAATGTTCGGGCGTTCAGTGTAGCTATTGTGGTGGAGTGAAAGGAGGCAGGTAAGGAGCATCCGGTTCAACGTCCGGTCTATTACATCAGCGAGGTGCTCATTGAGTCCAAGCAAAGGTATCCGCATTGGCAGAAGCTGGTGTATGGAGTTTTTATGGCAAACCAGAAGCTTAAACAATATTTCCAAGGGCACTCAATTACGATGGTCAGTTCTGCTCCTTTGGGAGATATCATCCAGAACCGGGAAGCAACTGGCCGGATTGCAAAGTGGGCCATAGAGCTGGGGCCGTACGGTTTGAAGTATGTGCCTCGGACAGCGGTTAAGTCTCAAGCACTTGTTGATTTCATCAATGATTGGACGGAAATGCAAGCACCTGAAGAAAAGCCGGATCATACGTATTGGACCATCCATTTTGACGGATCCAGGCAGTTGGAAGGCTCGGGGGCTGGAGTCGTATTAACTTCCCCACGAGGTGATAAGTTTTGTTATGTTCTCCGTTTAATGTTCCCTTGTACTAACAATGCAGCTGAGTATGAAGCCTTGCTCCATGGTCTTCGGATGGCTAAGGAGATGAATCTAAGTCGAGTTAAGTGCTTCGGTGACTCGGACCTTGTGGCCCAGCAAGTGTCTGGCACTTGGGACTCCAAGGACCCACTCATGGCAGCATATCGTCGTGAGGTGGATACTGTCGCAGGTTATTTCAAAGGCTATCAGGTGGATCACGTGGACCAGCGGAAAAATGAAGCGGCAGACGCTTTAAGCCGGCTGGGCTCTCAGCGCAAACCGGTCCCACCCAATGTTTTTTCTGGATGTGCTGCACAACCCGTCGGTCAAGATCCCTGGTGAAGAGGATTTGGCTATTCCTGATCCGGAGGCTCGATTGGTGGTGGCTCTTCATATTATTCCGGATTGGACGCTTCCTTACCTGGCGTACAAGAACCGGGGTGAGTTGCCAGGGGATGAGATTCTAGCCCGGCAGATAATCCGGCGATCCAAGTCCATGGCTATCATCAACGGCGAGTTGCATCATTGCAGTATATCAGGAGCTTTTCAACGCTGCGTGTCTCCTGAAGAAGGCCATGAAATCTTGCGTGAGATCCACGAAGGAGATTGTGGCCACCACGCCGGTTCAAAGTCTCTGGTGGCTAAAGAGTTTTGCCATGGTTTTTATTGGTTAACTGCTCATGCTGATGCGGAGGATCTGGTCAGACGATGTGATGGTTGCCAAAGGTTTTCAAGGCGTGCTCATGTACCGGCCCAAGAATTGAGAATGATTCCAATTACTTGGCCGTTTGCGACTTGGGGGCTGGATATGGTTGGGCCTTTCAAAAGGTCCAAAGATAAGAAGACCCACCTCCTGGTGGCGGTTGACAAGTTTACAAAGTGGGTGGAGGCAGAACCTGTTAGCAAGTGTGATCCGGCCACGGCGGTTCAGTTCATCAAAAAGGTGATTTTCTAGTTTGGTTTTCCGCACAGTATATCACAGATAATTGTACCAATTTATCCAAAGGTGCTATGAAGGAGTTCTGCGAACGGGAGCACATCCGGCTCGACGTCTCATAAGTGGCACATCCACAGTCCAATGGTCAAGCAGAAAGAGCTAATCAAGAGATCTTGAGAGGCATCAAGTCCCGGATCATGGTTCCTTTGCAGAGAACGCCGGGTTGTTGGGTAGAAGAATTACCATCTGTGTTATGGAGCATCAATACAACACCCAACAGATCAACAGGATACACACCGTTCTTCATGGTTTATGGAGCGGAGGCGGTTCTCCCCAGTGATATCCGCCATGATTCACCTCGTGTCACGGCTTATATTGAAGCGGACAACGAGACAGCCCGGCAAGATGCTTTGGACCGGTTGGATGAAGAGCGTGACATCGCAGCCGCCCGATCGGTGATTTACCAGCAGGATCTTCGTCGTTATCATAGTCGCCGGGTCAGAACCAGAACCTTTCAGGAAGGAGATTTGGTGCTTCAGCTCATCCAAGATCAGACTAATATGCATAAGCTATCCCCACCTTGGGAGGGGCCTTTCGTGGTCAGTAAGAATCTACACAACGGGTCGTACTATCTGATCGATATTCGAGAGCATAAGGACTCACGTACATTAGAGGAGGAGACTAACAGGCCGTGGAATATAGCTCATCTTCGGCCTTACTACACCTGAGCCATTGGCTATACTTATGTACATATTACGACAATGTATATATTATGATTAAATATAATAAACCAGAACTCAGCTAAAGCGGGGTATCTGTTCTTTTACATCATGTGAGGTTACACGGAGTTGCTCTAAAGCGGCCTCTGGTTTACCCCTTGAGTTCGCTTTGCTAAAAGCATCGTGTTATATCACTTGGAGGATTGGTCGTGTCTGAACCAATACCATGCCTCTTGATAGGCGAGAGCCACCAGATCACTTGGGGACTTGGTCATGTCTGAACCAGTCATGCCTCTTGGTCAGCCTAAGGCCACAGAATCACTTGGGGGCTTGGTCGAACCCGAACCATGACCACGCCATTTGGTCGGCATAAATGCCACGGTTTCATCTGGGGACCTGGCTGACTAGAACCATAGTTACACCTAACGGGAACTTGGTCGTGTTTAGCCATGGTAACGCCATGTGATCAGCTTAGATAAAACTTTTCTTTTGCTTCACACTTTTCTTTGAAGGGGTTTTTTTGCTTTTCATTGTGTTTCTTAAACCGACAATTTTTTTTTCAATTGACGGAACACAGTTCACGTCAATCGGAGACTATTTGACCGGTTTGATCCGTGTTGTTAACATCCTCTTATGGAGTAACACGGTGTTTATTATAACCCGGCACGGTTTACATGGTAAACCTGCATCATATATATATACAGGAGCTGTTATCTCCTCCAACAGTGTGGGTTTGCAAAACTCCGCTTCAAGATTGGCCAAGCCAACTTCACGCTCAATGACGGCAGAAAGTGTTTTGGAAAATTCATTACCACAGGAAGAACAAATTATGCACGAAGGCATATCAACATCAAAGGTATCAGCTAGCCTATTACAAGGAAACATGGTGCCCATAATAATATAATTGTTTTTCGCAAAGAAGAGGCGGTTTTCAAACCGGCTTCCGATTTAAGTTTGGTCACCAGCCTGGCCTGAGGGTTGTGGGTCATCCTGCGCCACTTCAGCCTCCGTGTCCCTACCCAGTGGCTGGAAATCCACAGTTGTCCAGTCGATTCCCATTAATGCTTGAAAAACAGCTTCATCATGGATCAGCAATGACGGGTCAATATCGGGAGCGTAAGTATGCTTACGGATTGGAGGGATCAGATTTTTCGATTCATGGATTGGTGCAGCTATTCGCTTGTTCTGACTGTCATATTGCGCTTGATAACGAGACAAGTCTGCTTCCTCAGCCAACTGACAAGCTAGTGGACGCACATCCCGGTTTATTGCTCGCAGATCTGCTTCACCAAATTCTGACCCGTCTTCCTTCAAGCTGGGATAGCCCCGAGCCGCTTCAATAGGATCAAAATCCGGCACCCAGGCTTTTTCCTGGATTAAAGCATTGATTGTGCCGGTTCGAGCAGTAGATTTCTTCAGCTCTTCAACCCGGGCAGGAAGCACCGACAGTTTCATCAGAGTATCTTGAATTAAAGTGGGCGCCGGTTTGTTATGAGATGCAGTACAGATGATCCGCTGGGCACCAGTATACAATTGTTCAGCCAATGTATAGACGGCTTTTAGTTTCTTCCGCACATCTGACCCCAAGTGACCAATGCGTGTCCCTGAAATACCATAAAGGATTAATAAACCGGCGACTCTGTCAGAAGGCAGAGCCAATTCAGAAGGCAAGCTGGCTTACCAAAGATAGAAGCAGTCATGGCATGCACGTGCCGCTTTATGCTGGTCAGTTCATCCCCCACTGGTTTTAGTGCAGCCTCGGCATCCTCTGCTCGTTTGATCAAAGCGGACTTTTCAGTGGCCTAGTCCGCCCGTTTCTTCTTGAAGTTCTCCTTAAGTTGTTCCATGGCGCTTAAAGCATTGGCCAATTCCTCTTTTGCTTTGGAGGTTTCAGCCTGTTGGGTTTTCAGGTTTTCTTGAAGATCGATGACTTGGTTTTCTTTCGTCTTCAGCTCCGCCTGCATGCATACAGATATATGTTTCAACAAATCGGTAGAAGGATTCAAGTACCAACCACATAACAAGTGATGCGCTTAGCACTTGGGGGCTAATGCATATTTGATCTTCATCTTTCGATTGTTTACAAAGTCCCAAGATCAATACAAGTATTCAACTTGGCACTTGGGGGCTAATGGCTATTTGATCATATATATTCTGATATGGCAGTTTCAATTAGTTAAAGTACCGGTTTAACTACGCTAAGTTGAACCGGCCCTTGGGGGCTACATCAGCAAATTTCAAAAGAAACAAGATTTAAGTCCCGGTTTGAAAGAATATTCTAAACCGGCCCTTGGGGGCTAGGAGAGTCAGGAATGGAAGCATACAAGTAGGAAGGAGCATATGGAAATTACCTCATATTTATCTTTCATCATATTAACCAGACCGGCTTCATAGTCACAGCTGGTATACAGCCGGTTCAGATAGCCGGAATGGATATCTTGGGCGTTCAGAGCAACGTAAGTCGTCAGATCAGCGTTCCACTTGCCTTTACCAAAGGCAGCAAGTTCTTCCTTGGCAGAATGTTTGGATAAAGAGACAGGATTGTTTGGCTCAGTATGGCCAGTGCCAGTAATGACAACCTCAACATCTTTGGTACCGCCGGTTTGCACTGGAGCTGTTGGCTTGTCAGTAGGTTTTGCTGGACCGGTGGAGCTTTCAATCTGGATGGAACATGTGGGTTGATGGGTAGGACCTGAGGTATCAGTAGGTCTCTCTTCAGCAATAAGATCATCATCTTGCTGCGGTGGATCGTTGGGAATATCCTCAGGAATAGCCACTTCAGCGTTGGGTGTCTTGTGTGCTTCAAGAACGACATCTTCTTCGGCCACTTTGTCCAGGTGGGCCTTCTTGCTTGGCCTAGGTTTGGCCCTGAGAGGAATAACAAAATCAAATACAGAATATGTTATAAGGCAATGTACTGCAAACATCACAATAAGTATAGCTTACCCAAGCACCGTTTTGAGCGGTGGGAGCTGAGTAGCCGATGACTCGCCAGAAGATGAGTGGGAAGTAACCTGATAATCGGAGTCAGACGGATTAAGAGGTTCACGAAAGGATCCCGGTTTAGGACAAGCATTGACAAGAAAATTAGAGACCTCGGAATGGCGTTTCCAAACCGGGCTGTTCGGTAAACCGGCGGAGGTAACTACCTGGCCGCTGTGCCGGGTGGTGCGGCGAGCTTCGTGTTGTTGGGTCTTCATAAGAAGTTTAGGATCCAAATAAGCAAGAGGATGAGAAAATTTAACTTTTCGGTTTGCCTGATGGATTTTTTGTGAAGGCAAAGTTTCTGAATCGGAAGAGAGAATAATTACCTCTGCGACATCCGCGTGGCTGGCTTCGGCATCATCCTGACAAATATCATCATCAATAAGACGCATGAAAAATAAACCAAGTGAGTCAAGCTCTACCTCAAAGTCCGGATTATCCACCTCATTGTCAGGGGCCGGATTAGAAGATGCAGTGGTTCTTTTCCTATGGGCAGTCTTCTTTACAGCTTTAGTCTTTTGCCGGGTTGCTCTTTTCGGTTTGTCTGATTTTTCTGGTTTCTCCTGCGGCAGTTTTTTGCTCCAAAACGGATCATCGCCCTGATTATGCAGACACTGATATTAAAAAAAAACAATGACCAGACATATCAATAACAGATTCAACAAAGAGAAAAATCAAAAGTCTTACAGCTGGCGGTTTGTTGGTAGCACAGAAGGGAAGCAGGCCGGTTCTAGTGCAGATGTGCTCTGGTTCATTCAGTATCTTGTGCACAGCCTCTGTGATTTCTTCACCAGAGAGCTAGAGTTTTGAGTGTCGCAGTGGGTCATCAACTCGGCCAGTATACTCGCACATCAAACCGGAGCGCTGACTAAGAGGCAGTATGCTCCATGATATCCAACAGCGAGCAAGGTCAACCCCTGTTAAACCATTGGCCATAAAAGCTCTGAGCTTTGATAGCTAAGGAGCATATTTACTTCTCTCCTGTGCAGTCAATCTTTGTGGAGAAGGGTGTGTATTGCTGAGCCGCTCCGGTCGAAAGCCAGGCAAGGGATTCTCACCAGCAGGGGAGGTGTCTTTGCAGTAGAACCATGTCTGATTCCATTCTTTGGGGTGGCTATGCAGTTTGGCGTGAGGGTATGTGACCTCTTTCCTTTTCTGAATCGCCATGCCACCCAACTCCGTATTGGAGCTGTCAGTAAATTCAGTACGACAGTTGAGATGGAATAGGTCTCTGAACAGTTCCACTATGGGCTCCTCTTGAAAGAACGCTTCACAGAGCACTTGGAAGTGACACATATTTGTAACAGAGTTGGGGCCAGTATCTTGTGGATGGAGCTAAAAATCGGCTAAAACATCCCGGTAAAATTTAGAACCGGGCGGTTTAAATCCCTGGGCTAAGTGATCTACGAAAACAACAACCTCTCCTTCTCGAGGTGTGGGAGGGCATTCTTTGCCAGGAGCCCTCCAATGGATGATATCTTTGCTGCCTAAAGCACCAATCAGGACTAAATCGTCCAGTTCGGCCTCTGTGACGCGAGAAGGAACCCAATTGCACTCATACACTTGCTTGGCCATGATGGAATCTACAAGGTAAAAGATCCCGGTTCAAAAATGCATTGATTAAAGTGCATTGGTATGTACAATGTTAAACCGGAGACAGCTCTATCTAACCCGGAGTTTCATGAAGCAACCAACGTCTGGCGGTTCAACAAGGGGACTAATGTCAGATACCGGTTTGGAAAATTTTCTACAAGGTTAAACCGCCTGATCTAAACATTGAAGCAATTGAGATTGCGGATGGTTAAGTATGCAGAAACAGGTTTCACAAGATCTTGTTACAGCGTTGGATCTGAAGCAAGTTCAGAAAATAAGAAAAATAGTCGAAGATCAAAGCAGAACAGTATTTAATCAATGGGCAGAGGTATATGTGAGATCTATGGTTTTGGGCAGGAAAATAGCGGCGGATACTGAAAGTTACCACTACACAAAGCTAGGGTTCACATGTGCATCCAGGAGCTAGTACATGAGTATGAACAAGTGATGAACACCGCAAGAACACGAAGCCCTAGGTCAGATCTATGTTGAAGAGAGCAGAAGACCTACCAGAGCTGAGGAAGACGCGAAAGGTCGCCGCGGTTTTTTGGTGCGTTCAGGTTGATGCAGCGGCCAAGGATGATGTAGAAGACGACGGCGGCGGCGGAGCTCTGAGACTGGCGACGCGAGGAAGACGAAGAGGAAGGGCACGAAGGGAAGAAAAGAAATGACCCTTCAGGCCTATTTATAAGGCAAAGGACATGTGTCAGGCGCGTAAATCAAGGGACCGCAGATTTTGGAAGTGGAGCTATCACCTCGGTCATTGCGAATCTATTAAACAAGAAGATATCATGGATGTTTTCTTTATGACAGATGATGTCACGCCGGTTTACAGCAACCAGAGAAGATGACATCACGGCGGTTCAACAACTACAAGAAGATATTGAGGACGAAGATTTTTGCTAAGGATTGACATGAACCTGTTCAAATCAATCTGGGGCCTAATGTTGGGGATATTACTACTGGGCATAAACCGGCCTACCTGGGCCGGATTAACTTCATCAGTAGTTCAAAGGTGTTAAAGCCCAAAGAGGCAGATAAAGGCCCAGGGCCCGTAGTTGGTTTACAACCTGTAGCCGTACACCGGCTTTGTGCATATACTTGTACTGTAAGTAAGGAACAAGGAGAGACCAACCCGGATATGAGTATGAACCGGTGTTGGGAATCTCTGAACCGGCAGGAGTCACCCGTGTATATAAGGGGACGACCCGACGGTTCAGGGGGACAGACAACAACTCGAGACATAGGCGAAGCTTGCTTGCTCCCTAGTCATCGAAACCCCATCAATTCCATCACAACTAGACGTAGGCTTTTACCTTCCTCGAAGGGGCCGAACTAGTATAAACTCTCTTGCGTCTTTGTGTCCGCTTTAACCCCTTCAAGCTAACCCATCGCGATGGCTCCACGACTAAGTCCTTTCTCTAGGACATCTGCCGTGACAAAACCTCGACAATTACCGTACCACTCTGGTGCGGATCTCACTCTGGTTTACCTACGAGGTTCGGTAGTAACTTGATCAGAAGTTACATGATCATCATCATTAGCTTCCTCACTAATTGGTGTAGTAGTCACAGGAACATATTTCTGTGATGAACTACTTTCCAATAAGGGAGCAGGTACATTTACCTCATCAAGTTTTACTTTCCTCCCAGTCACTTCTTTCGAAAGAAACTCCTTCTCTAGAAAGCATCCATTCTCAGCAATGAATAACTTGCCTTTGGATCTGTGATAGAAGGTGTACCCAACATTTTCTTTTTGGGTATCCTATGAAGACGCACTTCTCCGATTTGGGTTTTAGATTATCAAGTTGAAACTTTTTCACATAAGCATTTGCAACTTCAAACTTTAAGAAACGACAACTTTGGTTTCTTGCCAAACCACAGTTCATATGGTGTCGCCTCAACGGATTTACATGGTGCCCTTTTTAATGTGAATGTACCTGTCTCTAATGCATAACCCCAAAACGATAGTGGTAAATCGGTAAGAGACATCATAGATTGCACCATATCTAATAAAGTACGGTTATGATGTTCGGACACACCATTACACTGTAATGGTGTTCCAGGTGGCGTGAGTAGTGAAACTATTTCACATTGTTTTAACTGAAGGCCAAACTCGTAACTCAAATATTTTACTTCTGCGATCATATCATAGATACTTTTATTTTTGTTACGATGATTCTCCACTTCACTCTGAAATTCTTTGAACTTTTAAAATGTTTCAGACTTGTGTTTCATCAAGTAGATATACTCATATCTGCTCAAATTATCTGTGAAGATCAGAAAATAATGATACCTTCCGCGAGCCTCAGTATTCATCAGACCACATACATCAGTATGTATGATTTCCAACAAATCTGTTGCTCGCTCCATTGTTCCAGAGAACGGAGTCTTAGTCATCTTGCCCATGAGGCATGGTTCGCAAACATCAACTGATTCATAATCAAGTGATTCCAAAAGCCCATCAGCGTGGATTTTCTTCATGCGCTTTACACCAATATAACCTAACCGACAGTGCCACAAATAAGTTGCACTATCATTATTAACTTTGCATCTTTTGGCTTCAATATTATAAAAATGTGTATCACTATGATCGAGATCCAACGAACCGTTTTCATTGGGTGTGTAACCATATACGGTTTTATTCATGTAAACAGAACACCAATTTATTCTTTTACTTAAATGAATAACCATATTGCAATAAACATGATCAAATCATATTCATGCTCAACGCAAACACCAAATAACACTTATTTAGGTTCAACACTAATCCCGAAAGTATAGGGAGTGTGCGATGATGATCATATCAATCTTGGAACCACTTCCAACACACATCGTCACTTCACCCTTAACTAGTCTCTGTTCATTCTGCAACTCCCGTTTCGAGTTACTACTCTTAGCAACTGAACCAGTATCAAATACCGAGGGGTTGCTACGAACACTAGTAAAATACACATCAATAATCTGTATATCAATTATACCTTTGTTCACTTTGCCATCCTTCTTATCCGCCAAATACTTGGGGCAGTTCCGCTTCTAGTGACCAGTCCCTTTGCAGTAGAAGCACTTAGTCTGAGGCTTAGGACCAGACTTGGGCTTCTTCACTTGAGCAGCAACTTGCTTGCCATTCTTCTTGAAGTTCCCTTTCTTTCCCTTTGCCGTTTTCTTGAAACTAGTGGTCTCGTCAACCATCAACACTTGATGTTTTTCTTGATTTCTACCTTCGTCGATTTTAGCATCACGAAGAGCTTGGGAATAGTATCCGTTATCCCTTGCATATTATAGTTCATCACGAAGTTCTACTAACTTGGTGATGGTGACTAGAGAATTCTGTCAATCACTATCTTATCTGGAAGATTAACTCCCACTTGATTCAAGCAATTGTAGTACCCAGACAATCTGAGCACATGCTCACTGCTTGAGCGATTCTCCTCCATCTTTTAGCTATAGAACTTGTTGGAGACTTCATATCTCTCAACTCGGGTATTTGCTTGAAATATTAACTTCAACTCCTGGAACATCTCATATGGTCCATGACGTTCAAAAACATCTTTGAAGTCCCGATTCTAAGCCATTAAGCATGGTGCACTAAACTATTAAGTAGTCATCATATTGAGCTAGCCAAACGTTCATAACATCTGCATTTGCTCCTGCATTAGGTCTGTCACCTAGCGGTGCATCAAGGACATAATTCTTCTGTGCAGCAATGAGGATAAACCTCAGATCACGGATCCAATCCGCATCTTTGCTACTAACATCTTTCAACTTAGTTTTCTCTAGGAACATATATAAAACATAGGGAAGCAACAACGCGAGCTATTGATTTACAACATAGATATGCAAATACTACCAGGACTAAGTTCATGATAAATTAAAGTTCAATTAATCATATTACTTAAGAACTCCCACTTAGATAGATATCCCTCTAATCCTCTAAGTGATCACATGATCCAAATCAACTAAACCATAACCGATCATCACGTGAAATGGAGTAGCTTTCAATGGTGAACATCAATATGTTGATCATATCTACTATATGATTCACGCTCGACCTTTCGGTCTCAGTGTTTCGAGGCCATATCTGCATATGCTAGGCTCGTCAAGTTTAACCTGAGTATTCTGCGTGTGCAAAACTGGCTTGCACCCGTTGTAGATGGACGTAGAGCTTATCACACCCGATCATCACGTGGTGTCTGGGCACGATGAACTTTGGCAACGGTGCATACTCAGGGAGAACACTTTTATCTTGAAATTTAGTGAGAGATCATCTTATAATGCTACCATCAATCAAAGCAAGATAAGATGCATAAAAGATAAACATCACATGCAATCAATATAAGTGATATGATATGGCCATCATCATCTTGTGCTTGTGATCTCCATCTCGGAAGCACCGTCATGATCACCATCGTCACTGCCGCGACACCTTGATCAGCATCGTAGCATCGTTGTCATCTCGCCAATCTTATGCTTCCACGACTATCGCTACTGCTTAGTGATAAAGTAAAGCATTACAGCGCAATTGCATTGCATACAATAAAGCGACAACCATATGGCTCCTACCAGTTGCCGATAACTCGATTACAAAACATGATCATCTCATACAATAAAATTTAGCATCATGTCTTGACCATATCACATTACAACATGCCCTGCAAAAACAAGTTAGACGTCCTCTACTTTGTTGTTGCAAGTTTTACGTGGCTGCTACGGGCTTAGCAAGAACCGTTCTTACCTACGCATCAAAACCACAACGATAGTTTGTCAAGTTGGTGCTGTTTTAACATTCGCGAGGACCGGGCGTAGCCACACTAGGTTCAACTAAAGTTGGAGAAATTGACACCCGCCAGCCACCTGTGTGCAAAGCACGTCAGTAGAACCAGTCTCGCGTAAGCGTACGCGTAATGTCGGTCCGGGCCGCTTCATCCAACAATACCGCCGAACCAAAGTATGACATGCTGGTAAGCAGTATGACTTATATCGCCCACAACTCACTTGTGTTCTACTCGTGCACAACATCAACGCATAAAACCTAGGCTCGGATGCCACTGTTGGGGAACGTAGTAATTTCAAAAAAATTCCTACGCACACGCAAGATCATGGTGATGCATAGCAACGAGAGGGGAGAGTGTTGTCCACGTACCCTCGTAGACCGAAAGCGGAAGCGTTAGCACAACGCGGTTGATGTAGTCGTACGTCTTCACGATCCGACTGATCCAAGTACCGAACGCACGACACCTCCGAGTTCAGCACACGTTCAGCTCGATGACGTCCCACGAACTCCGATCCAGCAGAGCTTCACGGGAGAGTTCCGTCAGCACGACGGCGTGGTGACGGTGTTGATGTTGCTATCGACGCAGGGCTTCGCATAAGCACCGCTACGATATGACCGAGGTGGAATATGGTGGAGGGGGGCACCGCACACGGCTGGGAGAGATCAACTGATCATCTTGTGTTTCTATGGGGTGCCCCCTGCCCCCGTATATAAAGGAGCAAGGGAGGGAGGCGGCCGGCCTAGGAGGAGGGCGCGCCAAGGGGGGAGTCCATCTCTTGCCTGTTGTGGTTGCAAACGTTACTATTTTAACGGACTTTGTTATTCTTGATATTCCCGAGGACGATAATATGTCGATTATCCTTGGTAGACCCTTTTTGATTACTGCAGGGGCTGTTATTGATTACAACAATGGCAATGTCACTTTTCATGTTAATGGTAATGAGCATACGGTACACTTTCCGAGGAAACAACATCAAGTCCACATTATTAATTCTATAGGAAAACCTTCAACGATTACTATTGGAGGTTTTGAATTCCCTCTTCCTACTGCCAAGAAGAAATATAATATTCTTATTGTTGGGGATGTGCATATCCCCGTTGAGGTAACCTAGCGTTATTCGAAAATTCTCCGGTTTCATGCGATTCGGAAGGAGTTTGTTAACAAGACTTGATCAACCTTGTTAGTGGATTCCTTTTGATGAGCATGAGATGGATGAAGTTAGAAAGCACAACTCTCTATACCCTCGTTTTACTTCCATGCTAATAAATCACCACCTTTAGTGGAATTTCACTTATATGATGAGGTTAAGGAGATGTCATTATATGATTTTTGTCGGGTCTGTAAGATACCCTTTGCGGGCAGCATAGAGGAACCACGTCATAATGATGTGGAGGGGTTTATTGATACGATTGTTGTAGGGGAAACGAGGAAAGTTTCCGATGCAAGAATTACTAGCATACATTTTCCTATTGTACGTTACTGTGCAATATTTGCTAGTAGATGCTTAATTGGTCATGGGAACAGTGGAAATCCTAGTGCCCCTGATATTGTTATTTTGTGCCATGCTTTGTTTTGTGATACAACTTTCAGTTTAGGCACTATTGTTGCTAAACGATTAAATCTGAACCGAACAAAGGGTCCCATCTTCGGAGGCTTCTTTGCCTCACGCCTTGCCGCACACTTTAGGATACCTATTAGGCATTATGAGAAAGAGGAAAATTTGATGCCACCTATTTTTCTAGATTATAAGAGTATGGTAGCACATGATTTTATTATTAAAGATAAGAAGAAGATGCTTAAGTATAAATTGATATTTGATAAAAACTACTATGAGATTATTACCTTGCCTGCGCCCTCTTTGTTTAACATATTTTCAGGCACGTACCTGTTTTGCCGGAGATACCGTCTTGTTATATCATATTCTCAGAATGGGCTAGCGAGATACCATCTTGTTATATCATATTATGGTTGTTTTGAGAAAGTGTTGTCATCCGAGATTTACTATTATTGCTCGTTAGTTGATTATGCCATTGATATGAGTAAACATGAGACCTAAATGTTATTGTGAATATGGTTAGTTCATAATCTTTGCTGAAAACTTGATTGCTGTTTTTACATATTTACAACAACAAGATCAAACAGAGTTTGTAAAAGTTTTTCTTTATCACTTTCAGTTTGTTAACTGAATTGCTTGAGGACAAGCAAAGGTTTAAGCTTGGGGGAGTTGATACGTCTCCATCGTATCTACTTTTCCAAACACTTTTGACCTTGTTTTGGACTCTAACTTGCATGATTTGAATGGAACTAACCCAGACTAACATTGTTTCCAACAGAATTGCCATGGTGTTATTTTTGTGCAGAAATAAAAGTTCTCGGAATGACCTGAAACTTCACGGAGAATATTTTTGGAATTTATAAAAAATATTGGCAAAAGAATCAACACCAGGGGGCCCACACCCTGTCCACGAGGGTGGGGGCGCGCCCACCCCCCTGGGGCGTGCCCCCATGTCTCGTGGGCCCCCGGAGGCTCCACCGACCTCAAATCCAACTCTATATATTCATGTTTGGGGAGAAAAAATCAGAGAGAAGGATTCATCACGTTTATATTGATATTTGTTGCATTATGGGCTATTATTACACATTATGTCACAATACTTATGCCTATTCTCTCTTATTTTACAAGGTTTGCATGAAGAGGGAGAATGCTGGCAGCTGGAATTCTGGGCTGGAAGAGGAGGAAATATCAGAGACCTATTCTGCACATCTCCAAAAGTCCTGCAATTTCATGGGAGAATGTATCAGTATATATAAAAAAATATTGGGCGAAACAAGTATCAGAGGGGGGCCACCCACCATCCCTGAGGGTAGGGGGCGCGCCCTACCCCCCATGGGCGCGCCCCTGCCTCGTGGGCCCCCTGACAGCCCTTTGATGCCCATCTTTGGCTATATAGAGTCTTTCGTCCTGGAAAAAAATCATAAGCAAGCTCACGAGACAAAACTCCGCCGCCACGAGGCGGAACCTTGGCAGCACCAATCTAGGGCTCCGGCGGAGCTGTTCTGTCAGGGAAACTTCCGTCCGGGAGGGGGAAATCATCACCACCGTCATCATCATTGATCCTCTCATCGGGAGGGGGTCAATCTCCATCAACAACTTCACCAGCACCATCTCATCTCAAACTCTAGTTCATCTCTTGTATCCAATCTTTGTCCCAAAGCCTAAGATTGGTACCTGTGGGTTGCTAGTAGTGTTGATTACCCCTTGTAGTTGATACTAGTTGGTTTATTCAGTGGAAGATCATATGTTCGGATCCTTTATGCATATTAATACCCCCTCTGATTATGAACATTAATATGGTTTGTGAGTAGTTACGCTTGTTCCTGAGGACATGGGAGAAGTCTTACTATAAGTAGTCATGTAAATTTGGTATTCGTTCGATATTTTGATGAGATGTATGTTGTCTTTCCTCTAGTGGTGTCATGTGAACGACGACTACATGACACTTCACCATTTTTTGGGCCTAGAGAAAGGCATTGGGGAGTAATAAGTAGATGATGGGTTGCTAGAGTGACAGAAGCTTAAACCCTAGTTTATGAGTTGCTTCGTAAGGGGCTAATTTGGATCCATATGTTTGATGCTATGGTTAGGTTTACCTTAATACTTCTTTTGTAGTTGCGGATGCTTGCAAGAGGGGTTAATCATAAGTGGGATGCTTGTCCAAGGAAGGACAGTACCCAAGCACCGGTCCACACACATATCAAATTATCAAAGTACCGAACGCGAATCATATGAACGTGATGAAAACTAGCTTGACGATAATTCCCATGTGTCCCTGGGAGCGCTTTTCTTTATATAAGAGTTTGTCCAGGCTTGTCCTTTGCTACAAAAAGGATTGGGCCATCTTGATGCACCTTATTCACTTTTATTACTTGTTACCTGTTACAAATTACCTTATCACAAAACTATCTGTTACCGATAATTTCAGCGCTTGCAGAGAATACCTTACTGAAAACTGCTTATCATTTTCTTCTGCTCCTCGTTGGGTTCGACACTCTTACTTATCGAAAGGACTACGATAGATCCCCTATACTTGTGGGTCGTCTAGACTCTTTTATGGCACCGTTGCCGGGGATTGAAGCGCCTTTGGTAGGTGGAATTTGGTAAAGAAAATTTTATATAGTGTGCTGAAATTTACTGTCACTTGTTACTATGGAACATAATCCTTTGAGGGGCTTGTTCGGGGTATCTTCACCCTGACCATTAGGGAAAAGAGTTGCTCCTCAACCTACTGAAAATGTTTACTTTGAAATTCCTACGGGTATGATAGAGAAACGGCTAGCTACTCCTTTCACAGGTGATGGAACATTACATCCCGATTTGCACCTAATCTACGTGGATGAAGTTTGTGGATTATTTAAGCTTGCAGGTATGCCCGAGGATGTTATCAAGAAGGTATTCCCTTTATATTTGAAGGGAAAGGAATTGACATGGTTTAGGCTATGTGATCATATGGGACCGTGGAACTACAACCGATTGAAATTGGAATTTCATCAGAAGTTTTATCCTATGCATCTTGTTCATCGTGATCATAATTATATATATAATTTTTGGCCTCGCGAAGGAGAAAGCATCGCTCAAGCTTGGGGGTGGCTTAAGTCAAAGTTATATTCATGCCCCTATCATGAGCTCTCAAGAGAAATTATTATTCAAAATTTTTATGCTCGTCTTTCTCTCGATAATCGCTCCATGCTCGATACTTCTTGTACTATCTCTTTTATGATGAAGACTATTGAATTCAAATGGGATCTATTGGAAATAATTAAATGCAACTCTGAAGATTGGGATCTCGATGAAGGTAAGGAGTCAGGGATAACACCTAAGTTTGATTGTGTTAAATCTTTTATGGAGACCGATGCTTTCCATGAATTTAGCACTAAATATGGACTTGACTCTGAGATAGTAGCTTCTTTCTGTGAATCCTTTGCTACTCATGTTGATCTCCCTAAGGAGAAGTGATTTAAATATAATCCTCCCATTGAAGTAAAAGTAGTTGCACCTATTAAAGTTGAATAAAAGACTATCAATTATAATGATTCTGTTGTTCCTACTGCTTATATTGGGAAACCACCTTTCCCTGTTAGAATAATGGATCATGCTAAAGCTTTAAATGTGGTTCGTAAGAGTAATACTAGAACACCTACACCCTCTGAGCAAACTAAAGTTGAACCTAGTATTGCTATGATTAAAGATCTCTTGGTCAATAATATTGATGGGCATGTTATTTACTTCTGTGATGAAGCTGCTAGAATTGCTAGACCCAACACTAAAAATACACATAGACCTGTTGTAGGCATGCCGGTTATTTCTGTTAAAATAGGAGATCATTGCTATCATGGCTTATGTGATATGGTTGCTAGTGCAAGTGCAATACCTCATTCCTTATATAAAGAAATTATGCATGATATTGCACCAGCTGATATAGAGGAAATTGATGTTACAGTTAAGCTTGCTAATAGAGACACTATTTCACCAGTTGGGATTGTTAGAGATGTTGAAGTCTTTTGTGGGAAAGTTAAATATCCTGCTGATTTTCTTGTTCTTGGTTCCCCACAAGATAACTTTTGTCCCATTATATTTGCTAGACCCTTCTTGAATACTGTTAATGCTAAGATAGACTACGAAAAGGATGTTGTTACTATTGGTTTGGGGGATATGTCTCATGATTTTAATTTTGCTAAATTTTGTAGACAACCCCATGATAACGAAATTGCCTAGTAAAGATGAAATTATTGGTCTTCCTTCTATTGCCGTGCCTCCTAATGATCCTTTAGAACAATATTTGCTCGACCATGAAAATGATATGTTTATGAATGAAACAAGGGAAATAGATGAAGTATTCTTTAAGAAGGGACCTATTTTGAAACACAACTTGGCTATTGAAATTCTAGGGGATCCTCCTCTACCCAAGGGTGATCCCGTGTTTGAGCTTAAACCTTTACCTGATACTCTTAAATATGCTTATCTTAATGAGAAAGAGAGATATATCCTGTTATTATTAGTTCTAACCTTTCAGAGCAAGAAGAAAAGAAACTATTGAAAACTATGAAGAAGCACCGTGCTTCTATTGGATATACTCTTGATGATCTTAAGGGCATTAGTCCCACTCTATGCGGGCACAAAATAAAATTGGAGAAAGACGCGAAACCGGTTGTTGATCACCAACGACGGTTAAATCCTAAGATGAAAGAAGTGGTAAGAAAAGAAATACTAAAGCTTATGGAGGTAGGTATAATTTATCCCGTTGCTGATAGTCAGTGGGTAAGTCATGTCCATTGTGACCCTAAGAAGGGAGGTATTACTATTGTTCCTAATGATAAAGATGAACTGATCCCACACATAATTGATACAAGTTATAGAATGGTAATTGATTTCTGCAAATTAAATAATGCTACTAAAAAGGATCATTACCCTTTACCTTTTATTGATCAAATGCTAGAAAGATTATCCAAACATACACATTTTTGCTTTCTAGATGGTTATTCTGGTTTCTCTCAAATACCTGTGTCAAAAGAGGATCAAGAAAAGACGACTTTTACTTGCCCTTTCGATACCTTTGCTTATAGACGTATGCCATTTGGTTTATGCAATGCACCTGTTACCTTTCAAAGATGTATGACTACTATATTCTCTAACTTTTGTGAAAAGAATGTTGAGGTATTCATGGATGATTTTTCCGTATATGGAACTTATTTTGATGATTTCTTGAGCAACCTTGATCGAGTTTTGCAGAGATGTGAAGAAACTAATCTTGTCTTGAATTGGGAGAAGTGTCACTTTATGGTTAATGAAGGTATTGTCTTGGGGCATAAAATTTCTGAAAGAGATATTGAAGTTGATAAAGCTAAGGTTGATGCTATTGAAAAGATGTCGTGTCCTAAGGAAATTAAAGGTATAAGAAGTTTCCTTGGTCATGCCGGTTTTTATAGGAGGTTTATTAAGGACTTCTCTAAAATTTCTAGGCCTCTGACTAATCTCTTACAAAAAATGTTCCTTTTGTCTTTGATGATGATTGTGTAGAAGCATTTTAAATACTTAATAAAGCTTTGATTTCTGCACCTATTGTTCAGCCTCCTGATTGGAATTTACCATTTGAAATTATGTGTGATGCTAGTGATTATGTTGTAGGGGCTGTTCTAGGACAAAGAGTTGATAAGAAATTAAATATTATCCAATATGCTAGTAAAACTCTAGATAGTGCTCAAAGAAATTATGCTACTACTGAAAAGGAGTTTTTAGCAGTTGTATTTTCTTGTGATAAGTTCAGACCTTATATAGTTGATTATAAATTAACTGTTCACACTGATCATGCTGCTATTAAATATCTTAAGGAAAAGAAAGATGCTAAACCTAGACTTATTAGATGGGTCCTCTTGCTACAAGAATTTGATTTGCATATTATTGATATAAAGGGAGCTGAGAACCCTGTTGCAGACAACTTGTATAGATTAGAGAATATTCTTGATGACCCACTACCTATTGATGATAGCTTTCCTGGTGAGCAATTAGCTGTCATAAATGCTTCTCGTAATGCTCCATGGTATGCTGATTATGCTAATTATATTGTTGCTAAATTTATACCACCTAGTTTCACATACCAGCAAAAGAAAAAGGTTTTCTATGATTTAAGACATTACTTTTGGGATGACCCACACCTTTATAAAGAAGGAGTAGATGGTGTTATTAGATGTTGTGTACCTGAGCATGAACAGGAACAGATCCAACGCAAGTGTCACTCCGAGGCTTATGGAGGACACCATGCTGGAGATAGAACTGCACATAAGGTATTGCAATCCAGTTTTTATTGGCCTACTATCTTCAAGGATGCCCGTAAGTTTGTTTTGTCTTGTGATGAACGTCAAAGAATTGGTAGTATTAGTAGACGTCAAGAAATGCCTATGAATTATTCACCTGTCATTGAACCATTTGATGTTTGGGGCTTTGATTATGCAACTATGTGAAGACTCTCTAACATTTAATAATTTCAGATCTTGGTATTTTATTCAAACAGCAATCAAAACAAAAAAAAAATAAAATGACACTCCAAGCAAAACACATATCATGTGGCGAATAAAAATATAGCTCCAAGTAAAGTTACCGATGAACGAAGACGAAAGAGGGGATGCCTTCCGGGGCATCCCCAAGCTTAGGCACTTGGTTGTCCTTGAATATTACCTTGGGGTGCCTTGGTCATCCCCAATCTTAGGCTCTTGCCACTCCTTATTCCATAGTCCATCGAATCTTTACCCAAAACTTGAAAACTTCACAACACAAAACTCAAAATAGAAAATCTCGTGAGCTCCGTTAGCGAAAGAAAACAAAACACCACTTCAATGTACTGTAATGAACTCATTCTTTATTTATATTGGTGTTAAACCTACTGTATTCCAACTTCTCTATGGTTTATAAACTATTTTACTAGCCATAGATTCATCAAAATAAGCAAACAACACACGAAAAACAGAATCTGTCAAAAACAGAACAGTCTGTAGTAATCTGTGACTAACGCAAACTTCTGGATCCCCCAAAATTCTAAAATAAATTTCTGGACGTGGTGAATTTATCTATTAATCATTCGCAAAAAGAATTAACTAAATAGCACTCTCCAATAAAAAAATGGCAGCAATTCTCGTGAGCGCTAAAGTTTCTGTTTTTTACAGCATGATCGCAAAGACTTTCCCCAAGTCTTCCCAAAGGTTCTACTTGACACAAACACTAATTAAACATAAAAACACAACCATAACAAAGGCTATATGAAATATTTATTACTAAACAGGAAGAAAAAGCAAGGAACAAAAACAAATTTGGGTTGCCTCCCAACAAGCGCTATCGTTTAACGCCCCTAGCTAGGCATGATGATTTCATTGATGCTCACATAAAAGATAAGAATTGTAACATAAAGAGAGCATCATGAAGAATATAACTAGCACATTTAAGTCTAACCCACTTCCTATGCATAGGGATTTTGTGAGCAAACAATCCGTGGGAACAATAATCAACTAGCATAGGAAGGCAAAACAAGCATAACTTCAAGATTTTCAACACATAGAGAGGAAACTTGATATTATTGCAATTCCTACAAGCATATATTCCTCCCTCATAATAATTTTCAGTAGCATCATGAATGAATTCAACAATATAACCAGCACCTAAAGCATTCTTTTCATGATCTACAAGCATAGAAAATTTTTTACTCTCCACATAAGCAAAATTCTTCTCATCAATAATAGCGGGAGCAAACTCAACAAAATAACTATCATGTGAGGCATAATCCAATTGAAGGTTAAAATCATGATCACAAGTTTCATGGATAGCATTATTCTTTATAGCATACAAGTCATCACAATAATCATCATAGATAGCAACTTTGTTCTCATAATCAATTGGAACCTCTTCCGGGATAGAGGATTCATCACAAAATAAAGTCATGACCTCTCCAAATCCACTTTCATCAATATAATCATCATAAATAGGAGGCATGCTTTCATCATAATAAATTTGCTCATCAAAACTTGGGGGACAAAAAATATCATCTTCATCAAACATAGCTTCCCCAAGCTTGTGGCTTGGCATATCATTAGCATCATGGATATTCAAGGAATTCATACTAACAACATTGCAATCATGCTCATCATTCAAAGATTTAGTGCCAAACATTTTAATGCATTCTTCTTCTAACACTTTGGCACAATTTTCCTTTCCATCATTCTCACGAAAGATATTAAAAAGATGAAGCATATGAGGCAAACTCAATTCCATTTTTTTGTAGTTTTCTTTTATAAACTAAACTAGTGCTAAAACAAGAAACTAAAAGACTCGATTGCAAGATCTAAAGATATACCTTCAAGCACTCACCTCCCCGGCAATGGCGCTAGAAAAGAGCTTGATGTCTACTACACAACCTTCTTCTTGTAGACGTTGTTGGGCCTCCAAGTGCAGAGGTTTGTAGGACAGTAGCAAATTTCCCACAAGTGGATGACCTAAGGTTTATCAATCCGTAGGAGGTGTAAGATGAAGATGGTCTCTCTCAAGCAACCCTGCAACCAAATAACAACGAGTCTCTTGTGTCCCCAACACACCCATTACAATGGTAAATTGTATAGGTGCACTAGTTCGGCGAAGAGATGGTGATACAAGTGCAATATGGATAGTAGATAATAGTTTTTGTAATCTCAAAATAAAAAAACAGCAAGGTAACTAATGATAAAAGTGAGCGTAAACGGTATTGCAATGCATTGAAACAAGGCCTAGGGTTCATACTTTCACTAGTGCAAGTCCTCTCAACAATAATAACATAATTGGATCACATAACTATCCCTCAACATGCAACAAAGAGTCACTCCAAAGTCACTAATAGCGGAGAACAAACGAAGAGATTATGGTAGGGTACGAAACCACCTCAAAGTTATTCTTTCCAATCAATCTGTTGGGCTATTCCTATAAGTGTCACAAACAGCCCTAGAGTTCGTACTAGAATAACACCTTAAGACACAAATCAACCAAAACCCTAATGTCACCTAGATACTCCAATGTCACCTCAAGTATCCGTGGGTATGATTATACGATATGCATCCCACAATCTCAGATTCATCTATTCAACCAACACATAGAACCTCAAAGAGTGCCCCAAAGTTTCTACCGGAGAGTCAAGACGAAAACATGTGCCAACACCTATGCATAGGTTCATGGGCGGAACCCGCAAGTTGATCACCAAAACATACATCAAGTGGATCAATAGAATACCCCATTGTCACCACGGGTATCCCACGCAAGACATACATCAAGTGTTTTCAAATCCTTAAAGACTTAATCCGATTAGATAACTTCAAAGGGAAAACTCAATCCATTACAAGAGAGAGAGGGGGAGAAACATCATAAGATCCAACTATAATAGCAAAGCTCGCGATACATCAAGATCATAACACCTCAAGAACACGAGAGAGAGAGAGAGATCAAACACATAGCTACTGGTACATACCCTCAGCCCCGAGGGGGAACTACTCCCTCCTCATCATGGAGAGCACCAGGATGATGAAGATGGCCACCGGAGAGGGATTCCCCCCTCCGGCAGGGTGCCGGAACGGGTCTAGATTGGTTTTCGGTGGCTACGGAGGCTTCTGGCGGCGGAACTCCCGATCTATTGTGCTCCCCGAAGTTTTTAGGGTATATGGGTATATATGGGAGGAAGAAGTACGTCGGTGGGTCTCCGGGCTGTCCACGAGGCAGGGGGGCGCGCCCAGGGGGATGGGCGCGCCCCCACCCTCGTGGGCAGCCCGGGACTCTCCTGGTCCATCTCTGATACTCCATGGGACTCTTCTGGTCCAAAAATAAGTTTCGTGAAGTTTCAGGTCAATTGGACTCCGTTTGATTTTCCTTTTCTACGATACTCTAAAACAAGGAAAAAACAAAAACTGGCACTGGGCTCTGGGTTAATAGGTTAGTCCCAAAAATAATATAAAATTGTTTAATAAAGCCCATAAACATCCAAAAAAGATAATATAATAGCATGGAACAATAAAAAATTATAGATACGTTGGAGACGTATCAAGCGGATACTTGTTCTTTATGGTAACCACGTTGACGGGTCGATAATCTACAACCATCCGATCCATACCATCCTTCTTCTTGACGAACAGGACGGGGCAAGCCCATGGAGAAGAACTAGGACGGACGAAACCCTTTTTCAAGGACTCATCGAGTTGTTTCTTAAGCTCAACTAGTTCTAGGGGTGCCATCTTATAGGGTCTTCTAGAGATTGGAACGATTCCTAGTACAAGGTCTATCACAAACTCGACATCCCTGTCAGGTGGAACACCTGGAAATTCTTTTGGGAAGACATCCGAGAAGTCACGGACTACCGGAATATCTTCAAGGTCTGGAAGAGGGTTGGCGTTTAGGGAGTAGAGTTGATGCTTGGCCACTCAGGTTAAGACATTGATTGTCTTGCTCGATGGTTGAGTAAGTTGAACAGTTCTAGTGGCACAATCAATCTTAGCATAATGGTCTGACATCCAGTCCATACCTAAGATGATATTTATGTCTGAGGACTTGAGAGCTATTAAGGATGCAAGGAAGACAAGCCTATCGACAAGAATTTCGTTCCCATGGCTTACTCTAGAAGTTTGCCATTTGGAACCCGGAGTTTGAATTACCATGGAAGTGGGCATGTCACAAAATGAAGTGTTATGCAAACGAGCATAGCTCTCAGATATGAATGAATGAGATGCTCCAGTATTGAAAAGAACAGATGCCAGATGGCAGTTAACAAGGAGCGTACCAAGGACGGCGTTGGGATCATCATGAGCCTCCTCTGCTGAGACATAGTTAACATGGCCACGTGGAGTGGTGGCTGGCTTGGCATAATACACCTTCCCGCTGGCTTACCACGGCCAACGGACTTTCCAGGCTGGTTGGGGTTACTGTTCTGGGGACACTCTCGACTGTAGTGACCCGTCTCTTCGCACTTGAAGCATGTCACAGTGTTGGTGCGCGAAGCAGCATTGGCGGCCAGTCGACCATAAGCCTTAGGAGGTTTATACTGCTGGGTTAGGTGAGGCGCCTCATTGGATGGCCTTGGAGTGAACCTGGGTGGCAGAGCTGTGTTTGGAATCCACACCCAGCGCTTCTGAGAACCAGAGCCGGATGAAGAACCAAAATCATGGGAATGCTTACGTGTAGCTTCATAGTCAGTCTGACCGGTTTAAGCACTGATGGCTTTGTTCACAAGCTTCTGGAAGGAGGTGCACTCGTGCAAACGGAGGTCACAGCGAAGCTCGGGGCTAAGTCCCTTCCGGAACCTCGCCTGCTTCTTGGCGTTAGTGGACACTTCCTCAGGTGCATAACGTGCCAAGTTTCCAAACTCACGGCTGTAGGCATCCACGGCCAGCCGACCTTGGGTGAAGTTGCAGAATTCCTCTCTCTTGCGATCCATAAGACCCTTCGGAATGTGGTGTTCACGGAAAGCCGCACTGAATTCTTCCCAAGTGGTAATCTGGCCAACTGGGCGCATAGCCTCATAGTTTTCCCACCAAAAGCTAGCAAGGCCCTCAAGGAGATAAGCAGCATAAGTGACTTTGTCGTAGCTTATGGGTAATGCTGCGAAGCCAATCGTCCGCATCGAGAGGCTCGACAGAATGATGGAAGGTTGGTGGGGTCAGTTTGATGAAATCATTGAGAGACACCAAGTCGTTCCTCTGGGAACGTGCAGTTTCTGCTTGATGTGTTCTAACAACCTGTTGGTCTCACGTTTATTCCTTTCTGTCTCCAACATCACTTTAGCCAAGGAAGGTGGATGGGGCAGATTCCCATCCCTAGCTGCACTGGCTTCACCCTGCTCTTGAATAGCAGGGGTGCTTCGGGTGTTCACCATCCTAGGCAAACAAAACAATGGTTTAGACAAGGATGGCAAAACCGTGGCATAAGAGTGCAGAATGTAATGGATGACACAGAATGCAGAGATGTTCATCCGTACGACATGGTAATATAGAAACTGCCATATATATACCGTCGGTCATACACACCATACATAGTTTAGTACAATCCCAGGCTGAAGTACAACTACGGTGAAGAACATTACATCTCATCAGAGGCATTCCAAGATCCTATACATTATTTTTCTACGCCTCCGGAATTCAGTACACACTAAGTCATATTCCACCAGATGCGCAGGACTATGGAAATACAACTAATATAATACTAGTGAAGCTACTACCAACTCAGATGTCTCCATAGTAATCTTCATAGATATTACCACCATGTCCTGGAAGCTGAACATGAACATCTTGAAACAGTCGGTCCTGTGGAGCTTGCGGTCCATAAGGACTCGGATCTGGCCTTGGTCCAACAAATGGTGGAAGACGGGGTCCACGGGGAGGGGTGATGCCTCCTACATCACGCCAGTCCATACGATCCAGCAGACCAGTCCGCACGGGGTACAATTCCCTCATGTCCATATACCTAGCATGCACGGCAGGTGCAAACTGTGTCAGAGTGGCCCAGTGATCAGATCGACTGTTGAAAAGCTCCATTCGCAAAGCACGATTCTCACGGTCCTTGTCCTCAAGCTTCTCTGTGGTGGTGCGGAGTAGTGAATCCTCATGGGAGGAGTCAGTGTAGAGAGCCTGGTAGTAACCTTCTGCACCAGGAAGTGATGCTGGCATATAGCAGAACTCAGTGTTCCGAAGCAAAGGAAGTCTAGCTCGCATGATGGTCATCATCGAGTAAGCAGTGTCCTGGACGGACATCTCGATGGTAACCCCAAGTCCATATGAGCAATGGAGGGGTTCAGTAGCTCCAGGATACGAAGGGTATATCCTGACTGTGCAAAGGTATTGGCTCTGATTAAAATCTCGATATTGCTCCTCAACGGTATACTCAGGGTACCATCGATAGCCTGCCTCGGTCATCACACGGACCAGCATGGCCGTGTGACCAGGTACATCGAGGCCTCGAGTCAAATGAACCACTTGATTCTGGGTGCGGGTGGCCATCTGAAAGCATGAAATAATGCAAAGGCATTAGAATTTTCTAGCAGAAATCGGACAGCATAACGGCTGTAAATGCTCAGAAAAAGATTTGAGACATTCACAACAGTTGGCAAAACCACTCAACAACATCATATCAAGGTTCTGGTTCAACTGACAACATACTAAAAGTAGTAGAAACTAAACTGAGGCCCGGAACCAACAATCCTAAGATTCTACGGATTAGTAACACGTGAACCTGATAGAAGATGAGATCCTAGTCGTTAACCCACGTAGAAAGAGAAGAGGGTGACTCAAATCAGAGGGCATAAGGTAAAGGAGTAAAAAGAGCCTTACGTTCCCTCCCACAATCAATTCCCCTACATATAACTAAAGCATTTCTAGACTCGACATTGACCATTTTGGCTTAACGAACCTATAGGCAGTCCGGCTCTGATGCCAACGCTGCCAAGACCCCGATTCTAAGTCACACTGGTCTAGCCTGTAACACCTCATACCACTTTGCGGCCTCGCGCACGGTATTCCCACGGGTGTCGCCTTACCATGGCCCGGGACCGTTTGCGTCTTTTGGCTCACGTATATGATAGTGTCGCTAGCATCCATATGATAGAGAACCCGGGCCGACATGACTAGTCGTGAACCCAAAGTGGCACTAACTTACAGGGACAGGCATACATGAATCAACCTCGAGCATGTCGGTTAACAGCGTATGAATCCGGGCTTTAGCAACTTGGCTAACAGGACTCCGGATGTCTCTGCGTGACATTTTCCCAAAGGGACAGACATAGGTATGAAGTGAATCACATGCCGGCCAGTCCAAGTGTTCCGGATCTGTAGTGCTGGGCTAGCAGGACTCCGGTAAATCGGGTTGTAGCGGACTACCAAAGCTCAGTGGAAGCACCAGACTACATTTCCCCATAAGAGAGGCTACCAAGGATAAACAACTAGATTGTCGGATCCCACACATACCAAGCATTTCAAACATACACACAATATGCTCGATATGTGTAAATACAACATGGCATCACAACAAAACTCTACAACTCAAAGTACTTTATTTAGAAGGCTCCAGAGAGCCTTACATAATATGTTCATACAGATAGGGGTCACACGACCCCACACTCAAGTCATACAAATATACAAGCACATGCGGAAGCAAACTTGTCTGAGTACAGACAACTAGAAAGCAAGAAGGCTTGACGAAGCCCGTCTATCTACAAGGCCCTTCACGGCTCAGGATCACCACCTGGGTGGCAAGTCACTCGTCAACATCGAGATCTACATAGAACCCATCGGAGGGGGCGGTGTTCTCTTCTGCAACTAGTAATTAAGCAAACATGAGTACAAAGGTACTCAACAAGTCTTACAACAGATCCTACTATACATGCAACATTCTCAAGAAGGATAGTGGGGTTATTGCAGCAAGCTAGCTTTGACTCTTGGCTAGACTATCCTACGAGACAGCAACTTGTAAATGTTTTGCGCACACGAGTCCAGTACTCATCACAACAATACACTACCGAGGATCCTCCTCCGTCATCCTACGGAAGGGCCATCCACGTCACTCACCCTTGTATTGAGGCTTTTAGGAGTATCCATTTACTTGTCTATGAACTGTATAGGCAACCAAGTAGTCCTTTACCGCAGACGCGGCTATTCGAATAGATGATGTTAACCCTACAGGGGTGTACTTCTTCATACACGCTCTCACCACTTACCGTCGTTTACACGACATGTACTCGGCAACCTTCAAGCGGAAGCCCAACGAGGGTGTCGGCCACGGCCTACCTAAACACTCAAGTCTCTAGTCCAGGTTTATCGCCTATCCAGGTTCCATCCGTAGGGAGTCCGGCCTAGGTTTCCACATACGGCCCCGAACGATGTGTACAAGGTTCCCGAGACACCAAACGGGCGACTCGGTACACCGTGCCATTGTCACATCCCTAGTTCTGGTATGACCTAGACCAGCTAGCCATTTGTGCATCATGTTTAAATTCCATTTAAATTTGAAATGGGGATTTGTGAAACCCTCAGAATCATTTCTGAAAATGACCCAAGTAAAAATTGCTCCAAAAGGGTCCAAGAAAATGCTCATGTTGCTCTCTGAAAATATTGGACAGAGATAAAAATCAAACCAATATTTTAAAGAGCTCATAAGTATTTATTTTGGGCATTTGGAATTAATCCAGTATTTATTTACGTTGGATAAATATTTTTATATATACAAAATATTGTCCAATAATTCTGAATTTTGGTGAGGGGCTTTGGATTAATCCCTTAGGTCCCTGCAAAATTTGACAGAATTAAATAAAATGATTTAGTATTTTTACTAAATCAGAAACAAATATCAGAAAATAGAAAAGAAAACAAAATGGAAATGCTTACCTGGGTTACCGCGGCCTGGCACTGTGCAGCCGGCCTGGCCCAGTGGCCCAACAGGCCGGCCCAGCCGACTGGCCAGTGCCAGTCGTCCTCCACCTCCCGCCAGGAGGACAGCGCGCGCGTGGCCGCCGCGTGCGAGCACACGCCGGCCACCTCCTACCTGCCTGCCTCGCCCCCTCGGCGGCCTGGATGCCTCTGGCGTTGCCACGCACTCCCCCGAACCTCTCTCACTCTCCCCCGTGCTTCCCCCCTTCTCTGGTTCCCCTCCACCTCGCACCCGAGCGGAGCGCAGCGCGCCGCTGAGCACCACCGTAGCCACCGGGCACGCCTAGCCTCCCCGTGCTGTCCCCTACATCCGCCTCAACGCCTTGACGCTCCCCCTCAATGAGAGCATCATCGGACGCCCTATCGCGTCGCCATCGACCCGTCATCTCCGCGCATGGCCGTGCATCGCCGCCGTCAAATCCGTCGCCGTTCGTGCCTCCCCGAGCTCGCCGAGAAGCTCTCCGTGACCGCGGTGAGCCCTCGGTCATTTCCCCCCTAACCCTGCCCCCGTTTGGTCGCCGTAGCCGTCGCCCCCTTGCTTACCATAGCCGTCGCCGCACGGACTCGTCGCCGGCGAAGCCCCGTTGACCAAATGGCCCCGCGCGTGCATCCGTTGCACTCGCAACGACCCGTGGAGCAACGCTAGCGCGACAGCCAGCTTGTTTGCAAGCCGCAGCGCTAACCACGCACCTGCCCGAGCTCCGGCCGCCGCCTCGCTCGCCGCCGTTGCTGATTCCGACCACCCCAGCACCTCCCGCTGCTACCAAACGATGCGCCTCGCCACGACGCATCCGTAGAGCCCAGCCACGCGAGCTCTTGTCGCCGGAGATGGCCGGACGAGGAGCGCCGGCGCGTTCTGATTAGCACCGCCGGCTAATCGCCGATTAATTGACGTGGCATCTTAGTTAGGCACTAACTACCCCCCTCTGTGACACTGACAGTGGGCCCTGGCGCCTTAATCTTTTAATTTAGTTAGAAATAACCCCCTTCTTAACCTGTGACATTGACGTGTGGACCCCACACATCAGGTTTGACCTGGTCAGCGCCGTTGACCTGCTGAAGCAGGCATGACGCAGTGCTGACGCAATAAATGAATTCTGGATTATTTCTATTTTGGAAATTCCAGAAAATTAGCTAAACTTCAAAAATTCATAGAAATTCAACCGTAGCTTAGATTGAAATAATTTATATATGAAAAATTATCAAAAAAATTCAATCTATCCATATGTACCATTTTCATGCATGACAAACCAACCTATACATGCTGTATATACGAAAACACATGAATGGCATTTATAAGAGTTTATTTTGGAGTTGCATTTGAACCTTTGGTTCAAATGGACTTCAACCAAATAAATGCTAGATGCATTAACTCAAACAACATCACATACTCCTGCCATGTTCATCCATCATAATGTTGCATATGCTTGTGTTTGATTTTCGACACCGTTCCTCCTCGATAGGTCCTGCTCCGGAGAGTGTTCGAGAGTACCTGTCTTAGGAGCAGTGCCCCCCTGTTGATCTACCAGGCAAGCACCCCCCCTTGTTCATTCCGATACAATCCTACTCTCTCGCTCCTGCTCTCATTTGTTGCATTAGGACAACAACGATTCAACTGCTACTTTATGCTGCGGTAGTTGAACCCATTCCTCTGCATGACCTGTCATTGCCACAGTAAATAGTTAAAACCCACTAGCATGTGTAGGAGTTGATTGAGCCATGTTGTGTTCCTACCATGTTTTGCCTGCTATTGCTTAGAGTATGTCAGGTCTGATTCATCGGGAATGAATTGGAGTGTTATGATATGATCCGGTGCTGAGAGTTAAGCGTGTGAACACGATTTGGTAAAGGTAGCGGTGAGAGGCCATGTAGGAGTACATGGTGCGTTGTCTCATTGGGACCGTCCTTAAGAACTGAGTTCTGTGTAAGTCGTCCAATGACTAGCTACTACCAGACATTGGGCTTCGGGCGCTCCAAGCTCTCTCGACTTATTAACCGCCTTGATCTCTGTCCAGGAGTTGCAAATAGTTTTTGGTGTTTGTAGGTAGTGCTATTTTTCTACCGAGTGGCACCCGGCAGGGTGGACTTGGGACAGACTAGGCACACGTGGCCAGGTGTACCGTGTGGCATCCGGATGGTGGGCTCAAGAACCCTGTACACATCGTTTGGGGCCGTGAGTGAAAACCCGGCCGGATCTCCTTGCGGATGGAACCCGAATAGGCAATAAACCTGGACTAGAGTCTTTTGTGGTTAGTCAGGTCGTGGCCGACACCCTCGCCAGGCTCCCGCTTGAGGGTTGCCGAGATACATGACGTGTATATGGTGATAAGTGGTGAGAGCGTGTGTGAAGAAGTACACCCCTGCAGGGTTATCATGATCTATTCGAATAGCCGTGTCCTTGGTTATGGACTTCTTGGATGCTTACGTGGTACATAGACAACTTTAAGTGGATACTCTAAAATGCTCAAGACAAGTGTGAGTGGTATGGATGGCCTTCTCGTAAGGAGACGAGGATGAATCCATAGTAGTGTATTGATGTGGTGATTAGTGGACTCGTGTGCGCTGCCTCATCTCAAAGAAGTTTCTCGTTGTCGTAGAACAGGATAGCCACTGAGTCAAAGCTGGCTTGCTGCAACTAAACCCCACATTACCTTCTTGATACAAATGCATGTATGATAGGATCTGATGTAAGTCTTGCTGAGTACCTTTGTACTCACGTTTTCTTTATTTATGTTTTGCAGGTGAGACAGCTGTCTCACTAGTAGTACCGCTTGGGCTTCGACGAGTAGCTTGTTACCTCAGCTACGATCTTGTACCTTGGGAGGGTCTTGTAGATAGTCAGGCTTCTCAGCCTTTTTCTTTTGTAGTTGTCTGTACTCAGACATGTAATGCTTCCATTGCTTGTATGCTCTGAATGATGGGTCATGTGACCCCTGTTTGTATTTAATGCTATGTGGCTCTTCTGAGCCTTTATCTATATGAGTTTGCCTTATGTTGTGATGCCATGTTGTACAGCACATACTTGCATGTTATGCGTGCGTGTGACGTGTATTGCTATGTGTGGGATCCGACAATCTAGTTGTTTATCCTTGGCAGTCTCCCTTATGGGGAAATGTAGTCTAGTGCTTCCTTGAGCCATAGTAGTCCGCTATAGCCCGGTTCACCGGACTCCTGCTAGCCCAGCACTACTGCTCAAGACACTTGACTGGCCAGCATGTGTTTCACTTTGTTCCTGTGTCTGTCCTTTCGGGGAAATTTCACGCGGTGACATCTGGAGTCCTGCCTAGCCTGCTACAGCCCGGGTTCCCCGGAGTCCTGTTAGCCCAGTGCTACAGCCCGGATTCACACGCTGCTGACCGACACGCTCGATGTGAATCATGTATGCCTGTCCCCATAGGTTAGTACCGCTTTGGGTTCACGACTAGCCATGTCGTCCCGGGTTCTCTGTCATATGGATACTAGCGACACAATCATATACGTGAGCCAAAAGGCGCAAACGGTCCCGGGCCAGGATAAGGCGACACCCGTGGGGATACTGTGCGTGAGGCCGCAAAGTGATATGAGGTGTTACCAGCTAGATCGATGTGACTTGAAATCGGGGTCCCGAGAGCTTTGGTATCAAAGCTTGACTACCTGTAGGATTACCAAGCCAACCTGGTCGAAGTTGAGTCTAGAAATTCTTTAGCTATATAGGGGAATTGATTGTGGAAGGGAACGTAAGGCTCTTTTACTCCTTATACCTCATGCCTTCTGATCTGAGTCGTCCTATCTTTCCTACGGGGTTAAGGAACTAGGCTTTCTCTTTCGTCTATCAAGATCACGTGTTACTACCCCGTAGTCTCTAAGGCTTGGTTGATCAGAGTCATATCCCAGTTCGAGTACCTCCAGGGTAGCCTGTTTAGTAATATCTCAGAACCTTGAGTGATGATGTTGAGTATGGTGCTACCCCGTCTTTTGCAGAATGTCTCATTTTGAGCATTTTACTGCCGTTATGTTGCCGGATTTGTCCTAGGAGTTCAAGAGATAGTATTTTCCTCATACTATATTCTACATCCTTATGATGATGCTGAATCTATCCTTGTTTCCTTGGTTGGTTCTTCAGGATGTCGTCAGTTAAACGAAGTTATGTTGCTCATAGCCGGAACAACGGAGATGGTAGGGATGAGGATCCTCCCGACCAGCCTTAGTTGGCAGAGTTCATGTTAGAGATGGAGAAGAACAAGCGAGAGTCTATCCGCTTGTTAGCACGTGTTGAGGAGAACACCTCCCATCAGCACAAAGAGTCAGCGTCCATCTATGATTTCATTGGTCTGAAACCACCTACCTTCCATCATTCCATTGAGCCACTCGATGCAGATGACTGGCTCCGTAGTATCACACACAAGCTGCATTCTGCGAACGTAGCTGAAAGTGACAAGGTCACCTACGCTGCTTATCATCTGGAAGGTCCTGCTAGTATTTGGTGGCAGAACTATGAGGCTATGCTTCCAGCTGGCCAGATAACCACCTGGAGAGATTTCACCGAGGCTTTTCGTGAGCATCACATTCCTCAAGCTCTCATGGACCGCAAGAGAGAAGAGTTCTATAGTTTCACCCAGGATAAGATGGCTGTTGATGCTTACAGTAGATAGTTTGAGAACCGTGCCCGCTATGCTACAGAAGAGGTGTCCACGGACGCCAAGAAGCAGGCTAGGTTCCGGAAGGGTCTCAACCCCAAGTTGCGTCGTGATCTCCACTTGCATCATTGAAATACATTCCAGGCTCTTGTGAACAAGGCCATTAATGCAGAGACAGCTCAACTCACTTACGAGGAGTCTCGTAAGCACACCCGTGGTTTGGGTTCTTCTTCCGGTTCTACTTCGCAGAAGCGCCGAATTTGGGTTCCGAACTCCGCTCTTCCACCCGGTTATACACCAAGGCCATCTTATGGGGCGCCTCACCCAGTTCAACCGTATCCTCCACCTAGGCCTATCGGTAGACCGCTTGTCAATGCGGGTCCACGTCCTACCTCAGGGACTTGCTTCACATGCGGAGAGCCAGGACACATTGTATGTGACTACTCTCAAACCAACTATGCTCCACCCCAGCCTGAGAAGTATGTTGGCCGTGGTAAGCCATCACGCAAGATGATTAGTGTCAAGTCAGCTCCCACTGAACGTGGATGTGTGCTCCCACTGTACACATCGTTTGGGGCCGTGAGCGAAACCCCGGCCGGATCTCCTTGCGGATGGAACCTGAATAGGCGATAAACTTGGACTAGAGTCTTGTGTGGTTAGTCAGGTCGTGGCCGACACCCTTGCCAGGCTCCCGCTTGAAGGTTGCCGAGATACATGACGTGTATATGGTGATAAGTGGTGAGAGCATGTGTGAAGAAGTACACCCCTGCAGGGTTATCATGATCTATTCGAATAGCCGTGTCCTCAGTTATGGACTTCTTGGATGCTTACGTGGTACATAGACAACTTTAAGTGGATACTCTAAAATTCTCAAGACAAGTGTGAGTGCTATGGATGGCCTTCTCGTAAGGAGACGAGGATGAATCCATAGTAGTGTATTGATGTGGTGATTAGTGGACTCGTGTGCGCTGCCTCATCTCAAAGAAGTTTCTCGTTGTCGTAGAACAGGATAGCCACTGAGTCAAAGCTGGCTTGCTGCAACTAAACCCCACATTACCTTCTTGATACAAATGCATGTATGATAGGATCTGATGTAAGTCTTGCTGAGTACCTTTGTACTCATGTTTTCTTTATTTATGTTTTGCAGGTGAGACAGCTGTCTCACTAGTAGTACCGCTTGGGCTTCGACGAGTAGCTTGTTACCTCAGCTACGATCTTGTACCTTGGGAGGGTCTTGTAGATAGTCAGGCTTCTCAGCCTTTTTCTTTTGTAGTTGTCTGTACTCAGACATGTAATGCTTCCATTGCTTGTATGCTCTGAATGATGGGTCATGTGACCCCTGTTTGTATTTAATGCTATGTGGCTCTTCTGAGCCTTTATCTATATGAGTTTGCGTTATGTTGTGATGCCATGTTGTACAACACATACTTGCATGTTATGCGTGCGTGTGACGTGTATTGCTATGTGTGGGATCCGACAATCTAGTTGTTTATCCTTGGCAGTCTCCCTTATGGGGAAATGTAGTCTAGTGCTTCCTTGAGCCATAGTAGTTCGCTACAGCCCGGTTCACCGGAGTCCTGCTAGCCCAGCACTACTGCTCAGGACACTTGACTGGTCGGCATGTGTTTCACTTTTTGCCTGTGTCTGTCCTTTCGGGGAAATGTCACGCGGTGATATCCAGAGTCCTGCCTAGCCTGCTACAGCTCGGGTTCCCCGGAGTCCTGTTAACCCAGTGCTACAGCCTGGACTCACACGCTGCTGACCGACACGCTCGATGTGAATCATGTATGCCTGTCCCCATAGGTTAGTGCCGCTTTGGGTTCACGACTAGCCATGTCGTCCCGAGTTCTCTGTCATATGAATGCTAGCGACACAATCATATATGTGAGCCAAAAGGCGCAAACGGTCCCGGGCCAGGATAAGGCGACACCCGTGGGGATACCGTGCGTGAGGCCGCAAAGTGATATGAGGTGTTACCGGCTAGATCGATGTGACTTGAAATCGGGGTCCTGACAACTTTGGTATCAGAGCTTGACTGCCTATAGGATTACCAAGCCAACCTGGTCGAAGTTGAGTCTAGAAATTCTTTAGCTATATAGGGGAATTGATTGTGGAAGGGAACGTAAGGCTCTTTTACTCCTTATACCTCATGCCTTCTGATCTGAGTCGTCCTATCTTTCTTACGGGGTTAAGGAACTAGGTTTTCTCTTCCATCTATCAGGATCACGTGTTACTACCCTGTAGTCTCTAAGGTTTGGTTGATCAGAGTCATATCCCAATTCGAGTACCTCCGGTGTAGCCTGTTTAGTAATATCTCAGAACCTTGAGTGATGATGTTGAGTATGGTGCTACCCTGTCTTTTGCAGAATGTCTCATTTTGAGCATTTTACTGCCGTTAAGCTGCCGGATTTGTCCTAGGAGTTCAAGAGATAGTATTTTCCTCATACTATATTCTACATCCTTATGATGATGCTGAATCCATCCTTGTTTCCTTGGTTGGTTCTGCAGGATGTCGTCAGTTAACCGAAGTTATGTTGCTCATAGTCGGAACCACGGAGATGGTAGGGATGAGGATCCTCCCGGCCAGCCTTCATTGGCGGAGTTCATGTTAGAGATGGAGAAGAACAAGCGAGAGTCTAATCGCTTGTTAGCACGTATTGAGGAGAACACCTCCCATCAGCACAAAGAGTCAGCATCCATCTATGATTTCATTGGTATGAATTCACCTACCGTCCATCATTCCATTGAGCCACTCGATGCAGATGACTGGCTCCGTAGTATCACACACAAGCTGCATTCTGCGAACGTAGATGAAAGTGACAAGGTCACCTACGCTGCTTATCATCTGGAAGGTCCTACTAGTATTTGGTGGCAGAACTATGAGGCTATGCTTCCAGCTGGCCAGATAACCACCTGGAGAGATTTCACCGAGGCTTTTCGCGAGCATCACATTCCTCAGGCTCTCATGGACCGCAAGAGAGAATAGTTCTGTAGTTTCACCCAGGATAAGATGGTTGTTGATGCTTACAGTAGAGAGTTTGAGAACCTTGCCTGCTATGCTACAGAAGAGGTGTCCACGGACGCCAAGAAGCAGGCTAGGTTCCGAAAGGGTCTCAACCCCAAGTTGTGTCGTGATCTCCACTTGCATCATTGCAATACATTCCAGGCTCTTGTGAACAAGGCCATTAATGCAGAGAGCTCAACTCACTTACGAGGAGTCTCGTAAGCACACCCGTGGTTTGGGTTCTTCTTCCGGATCTACTTCATAGAAGCGCCGGATTTGGGTTCCGAACTCCGCTCTTCCACCGAGTTATACACCAAGGCCTTCTTATGGGGTGCCTCACCCGGTTCAACCGTATGCTCCACCTAGGCCTATCAGTAGACCGCTTGTCAATGCGGGTCCACGTCCTACCTCAGGGACTTGTTTCACATGCGGAGAGCCAGGACACTATGCATGTGACTGCTCTCAAACCAACTGTGATCCACCCCAGCCTAAGAAGTCTGTTGGCCATGGTAAGCCATCACGCAAGATGATTAGTGTCAAGTCAGCTCCCACTGAACGTGGATGTGTGCATCACGTGTCAGCTAAAGACACTCATGATGATCCGGATGTCATTCTTAGTACACTCCTTGTCAACTGTCATCCAGCTTCGGTTCTGTTTGATACCGGAGCATCTCACTCCTTCATCTCTGAAGGCTATGCTCGTTTGCACGACATGTCATTTGGTGACATGCCAACTCCACTTGAAATCCAAACTCCAGGGTCTAGATGGCAAACCACCAGAATAAGCCATGGTAATGAAATCCTTGTTGACAGACTTGTATTCCTTGCATCACTTATAGCCCTCAAGTGTACGGATATTAACATCATCTTGGGTATGGACTGGTTGAAAGCTCATTATGCCAAGATTGATTGTTACACTAGGTCTGTTCAGCTTACACACCCATCTGACAAGATAGTCACCGTCTCCACTAGATTTGCAAGGCGTCAGCTCTATTCTCTTAATGCCAACCCTCTTCCAGATCTTGAAGATACCTCGGTAGTCCGTGAGTTTCCGGATGTCTTTCCAGAGGAACTGCCAGGTATTCCACCTGACAGAGATGTAGAGTTTGTCATAGATCTTATTCCAGGAACCGCTCCAATCTCTAGGAGACCTTACAAGATGGCACCCTTAGAACTAGCTGAGCTTAAGAAACAACTCGATGAATCCTTGCAAAAGGATTTCATCCGTCCTAGTTCTTCTCCCTGGGCTTGCCCCGTCCTCTTCGTCAAGAAGAAGGATGGTACGGACCGGATGGTTGTAGATTATCGCCTCATTAATTTGGTCACGATAAAGAACAAGTATCCGCTCCCCAGGATCAACGATTTGTATGATCAGCTCGCTGGATCCTCAGTCTTTTCAAAGATGGATTTGAGGTTAGGCTACCACCAAATCAAGATCAGAAATGGGGACATTCCTAAGACGGCTTTTGTCACTCGTTATGGTCAGTACGAGTACACTGTCATGTCCTTTGGTCTAACCAATGCTCCAGCTATGTTCTCCTGCTTGATGAACTCAATCTTCATGGAGTACTTAGATAGGTTCGTCGTGGTTTACCTCGATGATATCCTTATTTACTCGAAGAACGAGGAAGAGCATGTCGAACATCTTAGACTTGTGCTAGAAAAACTTAGAGAGCACCGCCTTTATGCCAAGTTCTCCAAGTGCGAATTTTGGTTGCCAGAAGTGACCTATCTCGGCCACGTGATCTCTGGCAAGGGCATTGCCGTTAATCCCGAGAGAGTTTAGGCCGTTCTTGATTGGACTCCGCCCGAAACAGTTAAGCAAGTTAGGAGTTTCCTTGGCCTAGCCAGTTATTGTCGCCGCTTCGTTGAGAACTTCTCGAAAGTGGCCAAACCTCTCACGGAACTTCTCAAGAAAGATAAAAAGTTTGAGTGGTCCCCACAGTGTGAGGACAGTTTTCAGGAACTGAAAAGACGCCTGACTTCTGCTCCCATACTTGTGCCACCGGATTTCACTAAAGACTTCGTTATCTACTGCGACGCCTCACGACAGGGACTAGGTTGCATTCTTATGCAAGATCGCCATGTGATTGCCTATGCATCTCGACAGTTGCATCCACATGAGGAGAATTATCCTACACATGATCTAGAGCTTGCAGCCGTAGTCTATGCACTTAAGACTTGGCGACATTACCTTCTTGGTAAACGTTGCGAGATTTACACCGACCACCAGAGTCTCAAGTATATCTTCACCCAACCAGATTTGAACCTTAGGCAAAGACATTGGCTGGAGTTGATCTCAGATTACGACTTAGGGATTACCTACACCCCAGGCAAGGGGAATGTCATGGCTGATGCGCTAAGTCGTAAGTCCTACTGCAACAATCTTATGTTGCAGCAGGGCCAACCACTTCTCCATGAGGAATTCTGTAAGCTTAATCTTCACATTGCTCCTCATGGATTCCTTTCTACCTTGGTGGCGAAACCTACTCTTGTGGATCAAATCATCTCTTCTCATAAGGAGGATACGGGAATTTTCCGGATCAAGAGAAACATTAACAAGGGAGTTGGTGGTAGTTTCTCTATAGATGATCATGGTGCTGTTTTCTTTGAGAGTCGCTTGGTGGTTCCCAAGAATCAACATCTTCGACAATTAATCCTTAAGGAGGCGCATAAATCTCCTCTCACGATTCATCCCGGTAGTACTAAGATGTATCAGGACCTACGCCAGAGGTTCTGGTGGACTAGGATGAAGAGAGAAATTGCTCAGTTTATTGCTAACTACGATGTTTGTCGTCGCGTTAAAGCGGAACATCAAAGACCTGCTGGCACCCTTCAACCTTTAGCTATTCCTGAGTGGAAATGGGATAAAGTTGATATGGACTTCATCACCGGCTTTCCCAGGACCAAGAAAGGGAATAATTCTATCTTCGTAGTCATTGATCGTCTTTCCAAAGTGGCTCACTTCCTACCTTTTCGGGAGAGTATCACTGCTAGTCAGCTCGCTGACTTATATATTTCTCGAATAGTGTCACTTCATGGTGTTCACTAGAGATCAATTCAGACCGTGGTAGTCTTTTCACTTCTCATTTCTGGGAGAGTTTCCAAACTGCCATGGGCACCCATCTTTCCTTCAGTACCGCTTTCCACCCTCAATCAAGTGGTCAGGTGGAAAGGGTCAACCAAATTCTCGAAGACATGCTTAGAGCTTGTGTTATCTCATTCGGTATGGATTGGGAGAAGTGTCTTCCCTTCGCCGAGTTTGCTTATAACAATAGCTACCAATCCAGCCTCAAGAAAGCTCCTTTTGAGGTTCTGTATGGACGAAGATGTCGAACACCTTTGAACTGGTCAGAAACCGGTGAAAGACAATTCTTTGGACCGAATATGATCCTGGAGGCAGAACAACAAGTTCACATCATTCGTGAGAATTTGAAAACAGCCCAATCTCGTCAAAAGAGCCAGTATGACCGTAGTCATAAGGAAGTGGCTTATGAAATTGGCGACAAAGCATACCTTCGGGTTACCCCTTTGAAGGGTACCCATCGATTCGATATCAAGGGCAAGTTGGCTCCTCGTTACATTGGTCCCTTTCTCATTCTCGCTAAACGAGGAGAGGTTGCCTACCAGTTGGAACTACCCCCACATCTTTCTCGAGTTCAGGATGTCTTCCACGTCTCTCAACTCAGGCGTTGCTTCTCGGATCCCATCCGTGGAGTGGACCATGAAACGCTTGATCTCCAAGATAACCTCACTTATCAAGAGTACCCTGTCTGCATCCTTGATCAAGTAGAGCGTGTCACCCGACGTCATAACATCAAGTTTCTCAAGGTTCAGTGGTCTCATCATTCCGAGAGAGAAGCTACTTGGGAGCATGAAGATCGTCTTCGACTTGAGTACCCCGCTTTCTTTCCGCCAACACCTGAATCTCAGGACGAGATTCTTCCGAGTGGGGGCAAGTTGTCACATCCCTAGTTCTGGTATGACCTAGACCAGCTAGCCATTTATGCATCATGTTTAAATTCCATTTAAATTTGAAATGGGGATTTGTGAAACCCTCAGAATCATTTCTGAAAATGACCCAAGTAAAAATTGCTCCAAAAGGGTCCAAGGAAATGCTCATGTTGCTCTCTGAAAATATTGGACAGAGATAAAAATCAAACCAATATTTTAAAGAGCTCATAAGTATTTATTTTGGGCATTTGGAATTAATCCAGTATTTATTTGCGTTGGATAAATATTTTTATATATACAAAATATTGTCCAATAATTCTGAATTTTGGTGAGGGGCTTAGGATTAATCCCTTAGGTCCCTGCAAAATTTGACAGAATTAAATAAAATGATTTAGTATTTTTACTAAATCAGAAACAAATATCAGAAAATAGAAAAGAAAACAAAATGGAAATGCTTACCTGGGTTATCGCGGCCTGGCACTGTGCAGCCGGCCTGGCCCAGTGGCCCAACAGGCCGGCCCAGCCGACTGGCCAGTGCCAGTCGTCGTCCACCTCCCGCCAGGAGGACAATGCGTGTGTGGCCGCCGCGTGCGAGCACACGCCGGCCACCTCCTGCCTGGCTGCCTCACCCCCTCGACGGCCTGGACGCCTCTAGCGTCGCCACGCACTGCCCCGAACCTCTCTCACTCTCCCCCGTGCTTCCCCCCTTCTCTGGTTCCCCTCCACCTCGCACCCGAGCAGAGCGCAGCGCGCCACCGAGCACCACCACAGCCACCGGGCACGCCTCGCCTCCCCGTGCTATCCCCTACATCCGCCTCGACGCCTTGAAGCTCCCCCTCAACGTGAGCATCGTCAGACGCCCTGTCGCCTCACCATCGACCCGTCGTCTCCGCGCACAGCCGTGCATCGCCGCCGTCAAATCCGTCACCGTCCGTACCTCCCCGAGCTCGCCGAGAAGCTCTTCATGACCGCGGTGATCCCTCGGTCATTTCCCCCTAACCCTGCCCCCGTTTGGTCGCCGTAGCCGTCGCCACCTTGCTTACCGTAGCCATCGCCGCACGGGCTCGTCGCCGACGAAGCCCCAGTGACCAAATGGCCCCGTGCGTGCGTCCGTTGCACTCGCAACGACCCGTGGAGCAACGCTAGCGCGACAGCCAGCTTGTTTGCAAGCCGCAGCGCTAACCCCACACCCACCCGAGCTCCGGCCGCCGCCTCGCTCGCCGCCGTTGCTGATTCCAACCACCCCAGCACCTCCCGCTGCTACCAAACAACGCGCCTCGCCACGATGCGTCCGTAGAACCCAGCCACGCGAGCTCTCGTCGCCGGAGATGGCCGGACGAGGAGCGCCGCCGCGTTCTGATTAGCACCGGCGGCTAATCGCTGATTAGTTGACGTGGCATCTTAGTTAGGCACTAACTACCCCCCTCTGTGACACTGACAGTGGGCCCTGGCGCCTTAATCTTTTAATTTAGTTAGAAATAACCCCCTGCTTAACCTGTGACACTGACGTGTGGACCCCACACGTCAGGTTTGACTTGGTCAGCGTCGTTGACCTGCTGAAGCAGGCATGATGCAGTGCTGACGCAATAAATGAATTCTGGATTATTTCTATTTTGGAAATTCCAAAAAATTAGCTGAACTTCAAAAATTCATAGAAATTTAACCGTAGCTCAGATTGAAATAATTTATATATAAAAAATTATCAGAAAAATTCAATCTATCCATCTGTACAATTTTCATGCATGACAAACCAACCTATACATGCTGTATATATGAAAACACATGAATGGCATTTATAAGCGCTTATTTCGGAGTTGCATTTGAACCTTTGGTTCAAATGGACTTCAACCAAATAAATGCTAGATGCATTAACTCAAACAACATCACATACTCCTGCCATGTTCATGCATCATAATGTTGCATATGCTTGTGTTTGATTTTCGACACCGTTCCTCCTCGATAGGTCCTGCTCCGGAGAGTGTTCGAGAGTACCTCTCTGAGGAGTAGTGCCTCCCTATTGATCTACCAGGCAAGCAACCCCCCCTTGTTCATTCCTATACAATCCTACTCTCTCGCTCCTGCTATCATTTATTGCATTAGGACAACAACGATTCAACTGCCACTTTATGCTGCGGTAGTTGAACCCATTCCTCTGCATGACCTGTCATTGCCACAGTAAATAGTTGAAACCCACTAGCATGTGTAGGAGTTGATTGAGCCATGTTGTGTTCCTACCATGTTTTGCCTGCTATTGCTTAGAGTATGTCAGGTCTGATTCATCGGGAATGAATTGGAGTGTTATGATATGATCCGGTGCTGACAGTTAAGCGTGTGAACACGATTTGGTAAAGGTAACGGTGAGAGGCCATGTAGGAGTACATGGTGGGTTATCTCATTGGGACCGTCCTTAAGAACTGAGTTCTGTGTAAGTTGTCCAATGACTAGCTACTACCACACATTGGGCTCCGGGCGCTCCAAGCTCTCTCGACTTATTAACCGCCTTGATCTCTGTCCAGGAGTTGCAAATAGTTTTTGGTGTTTGTAGGTAGTGCTATTTTTCTACCGAGTGGCACCCGGCAGGGTGGACTTGGGACAGACTAGGCACACGTGGCCCGGTGTACCAAGTGGGACCCGGATGGTGGGCTCGGGAACCCTGTACACATCGTTTGGGGCCGTGAGCGAAACCCCGGCCGGATCTCCTTGCGGATGGAACCCGAATAGGCGATAAACCTGGACTAGAGTCTTGTGTGGTTAGTCAGGTCGTGGCCGACACCCTCGCCTGGCTCCCGCTTGAAGGTTGCCGAGATACATGACGTGTATATGGTGATAAGTGGTGAGAGCATGTGTGAAGAAGTACACCCCTGTAGGGTTATCATGATCTATTCGAATAGCCGTGTCCTCAGTTATGGACTTCTTGGATGCTTACGTGGTACATAGACAACTTTAAGTGGATACTCTAAAATTCTCAAGACAAGTGTGAGTACTATGGATGGCCTTCTCGTAAGGAGACGAGGTTGAATCCATAGTAGTGTATTGATGTGGTGATTAGTGGACTCGTGTGCGCTGTCTCATCTCAAAGAAGTTTCTCGTTGTCTTAGAACAGGATAGCCACTGAGTCAAAGCTGGCTTGCTGCAACTAAACCCCACATTACCTTCTTGATACAAATGCATGTATGATAGGTTCTGATGTAAGTCTTGCTGAGTACCTTTGTACTCACGTTTTATTTATTTATGTTTTGCAGGTGAGACAGCTGTCTCACTAGTAGTACCGCTTGGGCTTTGACGAGTAGCTTGTTACCTCAGCTACGATCTTGTACCTTGGGAGGGTCTTGTAGATAGTCAGGCTTCTCAGCCTTTTTCTTTTGTAGTTGTTTGTACTCAGACATGTAATGCTTCCGTTGCTTGTATGCTCTGAATGATGGGTGATGTGACCCCTGTTTGTATTTAATGCTATGTGGCTCTTCTGAGCCTTTATCTATATGAGTTTGCGTTATGTTATGATGCCATGTTGTACAACACATACTTGCATGTTATGCGTGCATGTGACGTGTATTGCTATGTGTGGGATCTGACAATCTAGTTGTTTATCCTTGGCAGTCTCCCTTATGGGGAAATGTAGTCTAGTGCTTCCTTGAGCCATAGTAGTTCGCTACAGCCCGGTTCACCGGGGTCCTGCTAGCCCAGCACTACTGCTCAGGACACTTGACTGGTCGGCATGTGTTTCACTTTGTTCCTGTGTCTGTCCTTTCGGGGAAATTTCACGTGGTGATATCCAGAGTCCTGCCTAGCCTGCTACAGCTCGGGTTCCCCGGAGTCCTGTTAGCCCAGTGCTACAGCCCGGACTCACACGCTGCTGACCGACACGCTCGATGTGAATCATGTATGCCTGTCCCCATAGGTTGGTGCCGCTTTGGGTTCACGACTAGCCATGTCATCCCGGGTTCTCTGTCATATCAAATGCTAGCGACACAATCATATACGTGAGCCAAAAGGCGCAAATGGTCCCGGGTCAGGATAAGGCGACACCCGTGGGAATACCGTGCGTGAGGCCGCAAAGTGATATGAGGTGTTACCGGCTAGATCGATGTGACTTGAAATCGGGGTCCTGACAACTTTGGTATCAGAGCTTGACTGCCTGTAGGATTACCAAGCCAACCTGGTCGAAGTTGAGTCTAGAAATTCTTTAGCTATATAGGGGAATTGATTGTGGAAGGGAACGTAAGGCTCTTTTACTCCTTATACCTCATGCCTTCTGATCTGAGTCGTCCTATCTTTCCTATGGGGTTAAGGAACTAGGCTTTCTCTTCTGTCTATCAGGATCACGTATTACTACCTCGTAGTCTCTAAGGTTTGGTTGATCAGAGTCATATCCCAGTTTGAGTACCTCCGGGGTAGCCTGTTCAGTAATATCTCAGAACCTTGAGTGATGATCTTGAGTATGGTGCTACCCCGTCTTTTGCAGAATGTCTCATTTTGAGCATTTTACTGCCGTTATGTTGCCGGATTTGTCCTAGGAGTTCAAGAGATAGTATTTTCCTCGTACTATATTCTACATCCTTATGATGATGCTGAATCCATCCTTGTTTCCTTGGTTGGTTCTTCAGGATGTCGTCAGTTAACCTAAGTTATGTTGCTCATAGCCGGAACCATGGAGATGGTAGGGATGAGGATCCTCCTGACTAGCCTTCATTGGCAGAGTTCATGTTAGAGATGGAGAAGAACAAGCGAGAGTCTAACCGCTTGTTAGCACGTATTGAGGAGAACACCTCCCATCAGCACAAAGAGTCAGCGTCCATCTATGATTTCATTGGTCTGAAACCACCTACCTTCCATCATTCCATTGAGCCACTCGATGCAGATGACTGGCTCCGTAGTATCACACACAAGATGCATTCTGCGAACGTAGCTGAAAGTGACAAGGTCACCTACGCTGCTTATCATTTGGAAGGTCCTGCTAGTATTTGGTGGCAGAACTATGAGGCTATGCTTCCAGCTGGCCAGATAACCACCTGGAGAGATTTCACCGAGGCTTTTCGTGAGCATCACATTCCTCAGGCTCTCATGGACCGCAAGAGATAAGAGTTCTGTAGTTTCACCCAGGATAAGATGGCTGTTGATGCTTACAGTAGATAGTTTGAGAACCTTGCCCGCTATGCTACAGAAGAGGTGTCCACGGACGCCAGGAAGCAGGCTAGGTTCCGGAAGGGTCTCAACCCCAAGTTGCGTCGTGATCTCCACTTGCATCATTGCAATACATTCCAGGCTCTTATGAACAAGGCCATTAATTCAGAGACAACTCAACTCACTTACGAGGAGTCTCGTAAGCACACCCGTGGTTTGGGTTCTTCTTCCGGTTCTACTTCGCAGAAGCGCCGAATTTGGGTTCCGAACTCTGCTCTTCCACCCGATTATACACCAAGGCCTTCTTATGGGGCGACTCACCCAGTTCAACCGTATGCTCCACCTAGGCCTATCGGTAGACCGCTTGTCAATGCGGGTCCACGTCCTACCTCAGGGACTTGCTTCACATGCGGAGAGCCAGGACACTATGCACGTGACTGCTCTCAAACCAACTATGCTCCACCCCAGCCTGAGAAGTCTGTTGGCCGTGGTAAGCCATCACGCAAGATGATTAGTGTCTAGTCAGCTCCCACTGAACGTGGATGTGTGCATCACGTCTCAGCTAAAGACGCTCATGATGATCCGGATGTCGTTCTTGGTACACTCCTTGTCAACTGTCAACCAGCTTCGCTTCTATTTGATACCGGAGCATCTCACTCCTTCATCTCTGAAGGCTATGCTCGTTTGCACGACATGTCATTTTGTGATATGCCAACTCCACTTGAAATCAGAACTCCAGGGTCTAGATGGCAAACCACCAGAATAAGCCATGGTAATGAAATCCTTGTTGACAGACTTGTATTCCTTGCATCACTTATAGCCCTCAAGTCTACGAATATTAACATCATCTTGGGTATGGACTGGTTGAAAGCTCATTATGCCAAGATTGATTGTTACACTAGGTCTGTTCAGGTTACACACCCATCTGACAAGATAGTCACCGTCTCCACTAGAGTTGCAAGGCGTGAGCTCTATTCTCTTAATGCCAACTGAGGGAGTCCTGGATTAGGGGGTGTTCGGGTAGCCGGACTATACCTTTAGCCGGACTCCTGGACTATGAAGATACAAGATTGAAGACTTCGTCCCGTGTCCGGATGGGACTTTCCTTGGCGTGGAAGGCAAGCTTGGCGATGCGGATATTCAAGATCTCCTACCATCTTAACCGACTCTATGTAACCCTAACCCTATCCGGTGTCTATATAAACCGGAGGGTTGTAGTCCGCAGGCAATCAACTCCATATACAACAATCATACCCTAGGCTAGCTTCTAGGGTTTAGCCTCCTTGATCTCGTGGTAGATCTACTCTTGTACTACCCATATCATCAATATTAATCAAGCAGGACGTAGGGTTTTACCTCCATCAAGAGGGCCCGAACCTGGGTAAAACATCGTGTTCCCTGCCTCCTGTTACCATCCGGCCTAGACGCACAGTTCGGGACACCCCCCCCGAGATCCGCCGGTTTTGACACCGACATTGGTGCTTTCATTGAGAGTTCCTATGTGTCATCACCTTTAGGCCCGATGACTCCTTTGATCATCAACAACGATGCGGTCCAGGGTGAGACTTTTCTCCCCGAACAGATCTTCGTCTTCGGTGGCTTCGCTCTCTGGGCCAATTCGCTCGGCCACCTGGAGCAGATCGAAAGCTACGCCCCTGGCCATCAAGTCAGGTTTGGAAGCTTAAACTACACGGCTGACATCCGCGGAGACTTGATCTTCGACGGGTTCGAGCCACGGCCAAGCGTGCCGCACTATCTCGAGGGACATGATCTAGCTCTACCCCCGGACAGTGTCCTGGAGGCAGCACACGCATCGGTTCTGACCCCTAACTCGGAGCCTATTGCGCCAATCAAGGATGAGCAGTTGGACGTCACCTCGGGGGCTGCGATCCCAAAAGAGATCGAGCCGAACGCTAGCCCCGCACTCTGCATGACCCGTGACTCCGAGGATCCGGACTCCGAACCCCCTCCGAACCCCCCGCGCCCCTGCCAATCGAATCCGATTGGGCGCCGATAATGGAGTTCACCGCCGCAGACATCTTTCAGCATTCGCCTTTTGGCGACATCCTGAATTCTCTTAAGTCCTCTCTCTCTTTATCAGGAGAGCCCTGGACGGACTATGGTCAGCGAGGGTGGGATACGTACGACGAGGAAATTCAAAGCCCACCCACCACCCACTTTGTAGCCACTGTCGATGATTTAACCGACATGCTTGACATCGGCTCCGAAGACATCGACGACATGGACGACGATGTAGGAGACGAACAGGAACCAGCACCTGTAGGGCGCTGGAAGGCCACCTCGTCATATGACATATATATGGTGGATACTCCAAAAGATGGAGATGGCGATGGAACAGTGGGGGATGACGCTCCCAAGAAACAGCCAAAGCGCCGGCGTCAGCGGCACCGCTCTAAATCCCGCCAAAGCAAAAACGGTGATTCCGGCACGGGAGATAATACTACCCCGGATAGCGCCGAAGAACACCCACCTCAGCAAGATTCGGCACAGGAAGATGGAGAAGCCAGCCCTCATGAGAGAGTGGCAGACCGAGAGGTCGAGGATGATAACTATACGCCTCCCTCCGAAGACGAGGCAAGCCTCGATGACGACGAATTTTTCATACCATCAGACCCCGCCGAACAAGAGCATTTTAAACGCAGGCTTTTAGCCACGGCAAGCAGCCTCAAGAAAAAGCAGCAATAGCTTAGAGCTGCCCAAGATTTGCTAGCTGACAGATGGACTGAAGTCCTTGCGGCCGAAGAGTATGAACTCGAACGCCCCTCCAAGAGTTACCCGAAGCGCAGGCCGCTACCCCGATCAGAGGAGGAAGCACCTACATCACCAGCGCATGACATGGCAGACCGGCCACCTCGCGGACACGACAGAGAGGCCTCTCGGCCCTCCACCAAAGCCATGCCCCGACGCTGCTCGACTAAGGCACGGGAAAATGCGCCAGACCTGTGAGACATACTGGAGGATAAGGCAAGACAAACAAGATCGATCTACGGATCGCGCAGGTGCCCTACGGCATGTGACAATGATCTTCACTCCGGATACAACAAATCCGGCCAGGCCGAACACAACAGACATAGCTCTTCCGAGCTGCGTCGTGATATAGCCCAGTACAGAGGCGCCGCACACCCGCTATGCTTCACGAATGAAGTAATGGATCATAAAATCCCAGAGGGTTTCAAACCCGTAAACATCGAATCTACGATGGCACAACAGATCCGGTGGTATGGATCGAGGATTATCTACTTCACATCCACATGGCACGCGACGATGATCTACACGCCATCAAATACCTCCCGCTCAAACTTAAAGGACCGGCCCGACATTGGCTTAATAGCTTGCCAGTAGGCTCAATCGATTCTTGGGAGGACCTGGAAGCCGCATTCCTCAACAACTTCCAGGGCACTTACGTGCGACCACCGGATGCCGACGACTTAAGCCACATAATTCAGCAGCCAGAGGAATCTGCCAGACAATTCTGGACACGGTTCCTAACAAAGAAAAACCAGATAGTCTACTGTCCGGAAGCAGAGGCCCTAGCAGCCTTCAAACATAATATCCGCGACGAGTGGCTTGCCCGGCACCTGGGACAGGAATAGCCGAAATCCATGGCAGCCCTCACGACACTCATGACCCACTTTTGCGCGGGAGAAGACAGCTGGCTAGCTCGCAGTAACAACTTATCAAAGAACCCTGGTAATTCGGATACCAAGGACAAAAGTGGCAGGACACGTCGGAATAAGCAAAAACGCCGCGTTAGCAGCGACAGCAATGAAGACACGGCAGTCAATGCCGGATTCAAAGGCTATAAATTCGGTCAGCGGAAAAAGCCATTCAAAAAGAATACTCAGGGCCCGTCCAGTTTGGACCGAATACTCGATCGCTTGTGCCAGATACATGGCACCCCCGAAAGGCCAGCCAATCACACTAACAGGGATTGTTGGGTGTTCAAGCAGGCAGGCAAGTTAAGGGCCAAAAACAGAGACAAGGGGCTGCACAGTGACGACGAGGAGGAGCCCAAGCCGCCGAACAACAATGGACAGAAGGGCTTTCCCTCACAAGTGCGGACGGTGAACATGATATACGCAACCCACATTCCCAAGCGGGAGCGGAAGCGTGCGCTACGGGACGTATACGCGATGGAGCCAGTCGCCCCAAAGTTCAACCCATGGTCCTCCTGCCCGATCACTTTTGATCGAAGGGACCATCCCACTAGCATCCGTCATGGCGGCTTCGCCGCATTGGTTCTCGACCCAATCATCGACGGATTTCATCTCACAAGAGTCCTCATGGACGGCGGCAGTAGCCTGAAGCTGCTTTATCAGGATACAGTGCGGAAAATGGGCATAGATCCCTCAAGGATTAAGCCCACAAAAACGACCTTCAAAGGCGTTATACCAGGTGTAGAAGCCAACTGTACAGGCTCAGTAACACTTGACGTGGTCTTCGGATCTCCGGACAATTTCTGAAGCGAAGAATTAATCTTCGATATAGTCCCGTTTCGCAGCGGCTATCACGCCCTGCTCGGACGAACTGCATTCGCAAAGTTCAATGCGGTGCCGCACTATGCATATCTCAAGCTCAAGATGCCAGGCCCTCGAGGAGTAATCACGGTAAACGGAAACACCGAACGCTCCCTCCGTACGGAGGAGCACATGGTGGCTCTCGTAGAGGAGGTACAAAGTAGCCTTCTCAGGAAATTCTCCAGTCCGGCCATCAAAAAGCCAGACACTGCCAAGCGCGCCCGGAGTAACCCACAGCAGGACCGCCTGGCACACTCTGAGCAAGCGTAGCAATGCGGCCCCAACCCCAGCTCTCGCGACATAACGAAACCAGTACCTCGCGTACATAACTACGCCCTTGAAATACCATGGGCACAGGGGAAGGGGCACAATAACGGCATGCCCAAAATACGGCTTAAAACATACTAGGGGCTACCGGATTCTTTTTTTATTTTTATTTTTTCTTACTTTCCAGACTCCATACTTCGGACGACCTGTTCGGCAATTCGACTGCCGCACAAACGATGCAAGCTCTAGGGAGGCAGACAAGCCATGCCGCATTATGGAACTCCCAGGTGGTCTCTGTTACGAGCGGTATACTTGTTTTAAATACAATTCCGCGGCCTGCCCCTGGTCAGGACATACTAAATAGCCCAATATCTTTTGCTTACCGCACTATTTGTATCGTTCAGCTCTGATAAATAGCCTCTCTATAAACAATGCTTAGCTTCTTGTCTATTTTTTTGCATTATCTTCTTTTCACATTTATGTTTATTAAATGACATGATTGCACCCGTACACCATGGTACGGCAAACACGCCAGGGGCTTCAGTACCCGTCATAATGGCGTGAGAAGTCCGTACACTTTCACAAGTGCGGCACCCTGAACTTATAGCACTATATGCATCGGCTCCGAATCATGATTTGGGTCAATAGTTGGGTTTGTCCGGCTCCTATGTTTTGGTGCCTTACGTTCTGCTCTATCGGCTAAGGTAGCACTAGGAGAACCACTGCGATTGTGCCCCTGTTCAGCTAGGTTAAGCACCTCAGTGGAGAAAGCTAAAACTGATTGTCATGATGTGGCGAGAGACCGGTCGCTGTTCGAGAGGTTTTTCGAGTCCCTAAAGGCTTATGCCGCTTCGAGCAATGAGCTAGCTTTGTCCGGCCAAGGCGTGGATAGCACCCCGAACTCGGTCTTCCGAACTAGGGGCTTCGCCAAAATTTAAAATTATAGAGTTCTATGGCTAAGTGAGAGTATTCAAGCATTATAGTCCGATTTCCTGGTTCGTTGTGCTGAGCGCCTCCCTCGAAGGACCCAACTATGGGAAAAAGAGCGCTCAGGTTTATCCCGAACACCCCAGCACTAGTGGCATGGGGGCAGAAGCCGACGACTGGCCATCTCTCAATTTTTGATAAAAGGCCGCACAAAAAGTAATATTTTAAATTCAATAAGCATTGCTTAGCGCATATGAACAAGTTTTCAGCGCACAGGATAAACACGAGCGAGTTCATTCAAAAATCACATCCTTGGTACATTCATCTGCCACAAGGCGGGCACCTGCAAGAACATCCTTGTAGTAGTTCTCGGGCTTGCGATGCTCCTTCCCCGGCGGCGGCTCGTCCTTCACAAGCTTCTCACCGTCCAGCTTACCCCAGTGCACCTTTGCACGGGCAAGGGCCCGATGGGCACCTTCGATGCAGACGGAGCGCTTGATGACCTCGAACCTCGGACAGGCCTCCACCAGCCGCCGCACCAGCCCGAAATAGCCCCCAGGTAGGGCTTCTCCGAGCCACAGCCGAACTATGAAGCCCTTCATGGCCTGCTTGGCCGCCTTGTGGAGCTCGACCAGCTGTTTCAGCTGGTCGCTCAAGGGCACAGGGTGTCCGACCTCAGAATACTGAGACCAGAACACCTTCTCCGTCGAGCTACCCTCTGCAGCTCGGTAGAATGCGGCGGCGTCGGATACGCTGCGGGGAAGATCTGCGAATGCCCCTATAGAGCTCCGGATTCGGGTAAGTAACAGGTAGTTCACTTTTATATTTCTGCTTTGCATAAAGAATGCCTTACCCGCTGCTATCTTCCTCATCTCCTCCAACTCTTGGAGGGCCTTTTGGGCTTCGGCCTTGGCAGACTTGGCAGCCTCTAGGGCCATTGCAAGCTCGGATGCTTGCGCCTTTGACTCCAGCTCCAAACTCTCATGTTTTTTCATGAGAGCCTGAAGCTCTTGCTGCACCTCGCTGACCTGAGCCCCAAGTCTGTCTCGCTCGGTGCGCTCCGCGGCCGTTTTCTTTTCGGCCTCAGATAGCGCCTGCTTAAGGGTCGCCACCTCAGTCGTGGCCCCTACAATAAGTAGTACAATCCTGTTACTCTTTTTGCAATCAAGCCTTTTCATAGGCACTTTTTCTGTAAGGTATTTCTTACCTTCTTCCTCCTCGAGCCGCCGCTTGGCAAGGCCGAGCTCTTGCTCGGTCCGCTCGAGGTCCTGCTTCAGGACACCCACCTCCGCAGTCAGTGCGGCGGTGGATAGCAGCGAAGCCTGCATACGCATATTGACTGTTTTTTTAGACTCCTGTGAAATTTAATAGATCCTCTATTCGGCTTTTCTTTCCGAATGCCAAACAGAGCATCAGGGGCTACTGTCTATGCGGTAATATTTTTACATATTTTTACTTACCTCGAAGCCTGTTAGAAGGCTAGCGCAAGCTTCAGTCAGTCCGCTCTTGGCGGACTGAACCTTCTGGATCACCGTACTCATAATAGTACGGTGCCCCTCGTCGATGGAGGCGTCGTCAAGCACCTCTAGCAGATTGTCCGGCACCTCCGGTTGGACGGAGGCCGCCGGCTCAGAAGGCTTGCTCCTCTTGGAAGGAGTTCGCCTACCGCGGTCCGGAACTGTGGAAGATTCCGGCGTGGTGTCCGGCACAAAGCCGGACTGAGAGCCCTGGGAGCCTTATCCCCTTCACTCCTGGAGTCCGGGAGGTTGCCTTGCGGCTCCTCCGGGACCACCTCCTCCTGCCCCGGAGCTTGTCACGACGCCACTTCGGCATCGTCTGCAGTGCGGGGGGAGATAGCGAGCGGAACTGAGTTCATGTCCGATGAGTCCAGGGAGCCGCCCGACGATTCGTCGAATTCGGCCCGGGGCGGACTGCATAATTACATTCGACATTAGGGAAAGCTGTGCAACAAAGGAACATCATGAGTTACTCTGATATTCGAACTTACGATCTCGCCGGACGCTTGGCCCTGTTTGTCCACTCCTCTTTGCACTCTTCGGCATTGGGGGCGTAGTCTGGCGGAGGGGTCTTCCTTTTCCTAGAGCCCTCGGCCTCCCCCGTTGGAGCGGCCTTCCTCTTCTCTCCTCCCTCTGCTGGGGGGGAGAGTTTTCTTCTTCCTCCTCCTCGTTTTCACGGGAGGAGGGCATCTCGGACTCGTCAGATGACGAGTCCGACACCAACACGTTGCGGGCACTCTTTCGAGTCCCCGTGATCTTCTTATTCTTGGCCTTCTTCTCCGGCACCACATAAGGCGCCAGAACCAGCAGCTTCACTAGTAGAGCTGGGGCTGGGTCTTTGGGCAGCGGAGACGGACAGTTAATCGGTCCGGATATCGCCCGCCAAGCCTGTCAAAGGTAAGGGAGTTTAGATCCCGCATAGAGTCAACCTATGAAAAAAGCTTAACATCCTATAAAAGGTGTAGATGGCTTACCTCGCGAGCGTGACGCTGCGAGCTGTATCCGCGGTTCTCGGAAGCGGAGGCGGGAGCCTCGGCGCCCTTGAATAGCATCTTCCAGGCGTCTTCGTACGTCGTGTCGAAGAGCCTGCTGAGGGTTTGATGCTGCGCCGAGTCAAACTCCCACAGATTAAAATCCCGTTGTTGGCACGGGAGGATCTGGCGGACGAGCATAACCTGGATTACATTAACAAGCCGTACTGGCTTGTTCACCAGGGACTGGATGCATGTTTGCAATCCGGTCACCTCTTTTTCGTCACGCCATGACAGGCCCGTCTCTTTCCAGGACATAAGCCGCGTGGGGGGTCCGGATCGGAACTCGGAGGCTGCGGTCCATTTTGGATCGCGCGGCTCGGTGATATCAAACCACCCGGATTGCCATCCCTTTAGGGTCTCCATGAAAGAGCCCTCGAACCATAGGACGTTGGCCATCTTGCCCGCCATGGCGCCTCCGCACTCCGCCTGGCTGCCGCGCACCACCTTGGGCTTGACGTTGAAAGTCTTGAGCCAGAGGCCGAAATGAGGGCGGACACGGAGAAAAGCCTCGCACACGACGATAAACGCCGAGATGTTGAGGATGAAGTTTGAGCCAGATCATGGAAATCCAGGCCGTAGTAGAACATGAGCCCCCGGACAAATGGGTGGAGTGGAAAACCCAGTCCGCGGAGGAAGTGGGGGAGAAATACTACCCTCTCATGGGGCCTTGGGGTGGGGAGAAGCTGCCCCTTTTGGGAAGCCAGTGCGCGATGTCCGTGGACAGGTATCCGGCCTTCCTTAGCTTCTTGACTTGGCCCTCCGGGGCGGAGGAGACCATCCACTTGCCTCCCGCTCCGGACATTACTGGAGAAGGTTGAGGTGGGAAGTGTGGGCTTGGGCGCTGGAGCTCGGGTGCGCAGGAGATGGATAGGCAAAGGAGGAAGAAGGCGTAGGTAAAAAGCTGGATCCTTGTCCCCTTATATGGGCGGATGCGGTTGTGCGTCCCCACCTTCCTAGTAAAACTCGCTTGCCTCCCAAGCACCGTGATAAGTGGCGCGGTTGTGTTACCCACGTCCGTATTAATGAGAATCCCGTAAAAGGGGGGTACACGATCTCTGCTTTGACAAGACGTGCCAAGGAAACCGCCTCGCGAAACATGCTGAGGTGGAAAAGTGAAAACGATTTGAGTGAAGGACTTGGCTGTAGTGTGATGACGCACTGCGGAATACGTCAGCAGATTTGATTTGTGTTAATATTATTCTCTCTATGGTAATATGTGGAAGCTTATTTTGCAGAGCCGGACACTACACTTGGGGTTTACAATCTTCTATGAAGGACTTGGAGGAGGAACCCGCCTTGCAATGCCGAAGACAATTTGCGTGCCGGACTCGTCGTCATTGAAGCCTGGTTCAGGGGCTACTGAGGGAGTCCTGGATTAGGGGGTGTTCGGGTAGCCGGACTATACCTTCAGCCGGACTCCTGGACTATGAAGATACAAGATTGAAGACTTCGTCCCGTGTCCGGATGGGACTTTCCTTGGCGTGGAAGGCAAGCTTGGTGATGCGGATATTCAAGATCTCCTACCATTGTAACCGACTCTATGTAACCCTAACCCTATCCGGTGTCTATATAAACCGGAGGGTTGTAGTCCGCAGGCAATCAACTCCATATACAACAATCATACCATAGGCTAGCTTCTAGGGTTTAGCCTCCTTGATCTCGTGGTAGATCTACTCTTGTACTACCCATATCATCAATATTAATCAAGCAGGCCGTAGGGTTTTACCTAGATCAAGAGGGCCCAAACCTGGGTAAAACATCGTGTTCCCTGCCTCCTGTTACCATCCGGCCTAGATGCACAGTTCGGGACCCCCTACCCGAGATCCGCCGGTTTTGACACCGACGCCAACCCTCTTCCAGACCTTGAAGATATCTCGGTAGTCCGTGACTTTCCTAATGTCTTTCCAGTGGAACTGCCAGGTATTCCACCTGACAGAGATGTAGAGTTTGTCATAGATCTTATTCTAGGAACCGCTCCAATCTCTAGGAGACCTTACAAGATGGCACCCTTAGAACTAGCTGAGCTTAAGAAACAACTCGGTGAATCCTTGAAAAAGGGTTTCATCCGTCCAAGTTCTTCTCCCTGGGCTTGCCCCGTCCTCTTCGTCAAGAATAAGGATGGTACGGACCGGATGGTTGTAGATTATCGTCCCGTTAATTTGGTCACGATAAAGAACAAGTATCCGCCCCCCAGGATCAACGATCTGTATGATCAGCTCGCTGGATCCTCAGTCTTTTCAAAGATGGATTTGAGGTTAGGCTACCACCAAATCAAGATCAGAAATGGGGACGTTGCTAAGACGGCTTTTGTTACTCGTTATGGTCAGTACGAGTACACCGTCATGTCCTTTGGTCTAACCAATGCTCCAGCTACGTTCTCCCGCTTGATGAACTCAATCTTCATGGAGTACTTAGATAGGTTTGTCATGGTTTACCTTGATGATATCCTTATTTACTCGAAGAACAAGGAAGAGCATGCCGAACATCTTAGACTTGTGCTAGAAAAACTCAGAGAGCACCGCCTTTGTGCCAAGTTATCCAAGTGTGAATTGTGGTTGCCAGAAGTGACCTATCTCGGCCACGTGATCTCTGGCAACGGCATTGCCGTTAATCCCGAGAGAGTTCAGGCCGTTCTTGATTGGACTCCGCCTGAAACAGTTAAGCAAGTTAGGAGTTTCCTTGGCCTAGCCAGTTATTGTCGCCGCTTCGTTGAGAACTTCTCCAAAGTGGCCAAACCTCTCACGGAACTTCTCAAGAAAGATAAAAAGTCTGAGTGGTCCCCACAGTGTGAGCACAGTTTTCAGGAACTGAAAAGGCGCCTGACTTCTGCTCCCATACTTGTGCCACCGGATTTCACTAAAGACTTTGTTATCTACTGCGACGCCTCACGACAGGGACTTGGTTGCATTCTTATGCAAGATCGCCATGTGATTGCCTATGCATCTCGACAGTTGCATCCACAAGAGGAGAATTATCCTACACATGATCTAGAGCTTGCAGCCGTAGTCTATGCACTTAAGACTTGGCGACATTACCTTCTTGGTAAATGTTGCGAGATTTACACCGACCACCAGAGTCTCAAGTATATCTTCACCCAACCAGATTTGAACCTTAGGCAAAGACGTTGGCTGGAGTTGATCCAGATTACGACTTAGGGATTACCTACACCCCAGGCAAGGGGAATGTCATGGCTGACGCGCTAAGTCGTAAGTCCTACCGCAACAATCTTATGTTGTAGCAGGGCAAACCACTTCTCCATGAGGAATTCTGTAAGCTTCATATTCACATTGCTCCTCATGGATTCCTTTCTACCTTGGTAGCGAAACCTACTCTTGTGGATCAAATCATCTCTGCTCAGTAGCAGGATACGGGAATTTCCCGGATCAAGAGAAACATTAACAAGGGAGTTGGTGGTAGTTTCTCTATAGATGATCGTGATGTTGTTTTCTTTGAGAGTCGCTTGGTGGTTCCCAAGAATCAACATCTTCGACAATTAATCCTTAAGGAGGCGCATAAATCTCCTCTCACGATTCATCCCGGTAGTACTAAGATGTATCAGGACCTACGCCAGAGGTTCTAGTGGACTAGGATGAAGAGAGAAATTGCTCAGTTTATTGCTAACTGCGACGTTTGTCGTCGCGTTAAGGCAGAACATCAAAGACCTGCTGGCACCCTTCAACCTTTAGCTATTCCTGAGTGGAAATGGAATAAAGTTGGTATGGACTTCATCACCGGCTTTCCCAGGACCAAGAAAGGGAATAATGCTATCTTCGTAGTCATTGATCGACTTATTAACCGCCTTCATCTCTATCCAGGAGTTGCAAATAGTTTCTGGAGTTTGTAGGTAGTGCTATTTTTCTACGGAGTGGCTCCCGGCAGGGTGGAATTGGGACAGACTAGGCACACGTGGCCCGGTGTACTGAGTGGCACCCGGATGGTGGGCTCGGGAACCCTTTACACATCGTTTGGGGCCGTGAGCGAAACCCCGGCCGGATCTCCTTGCGGATGGAACCCAAATAGGCGATAAACCTGGACTAGAGTCTTGTGTGGTTAGTCAGGTCGTGGCCGACACCCTCGCCAGGCTCCCGCTTGAAGGTTGCCGAGATACATGACGTGTATATGGTGATAAGTGGTGAGAGCGTGTGTGAAGAAGTACACCCCTGCAGGGTTATCATGATCTATTCGAATAGCCGTGTCCTTGGTTATGGACTTCTTGGATGCTTACGTGGTACATAGACAACTTTAAGTGGATACTCTAAAATGCTCAAGACAAGTGTGAGTGCTATGGATGGCCTTCTCGTAAGGAGACGAGGATGAATCCATAGTAGTGTATTGATGTGGTGATTAGTGGACTCGTGTGCGCTGCCTCATCTCAAAGAAGTTTCTCGTTGTCGTAGAACAGGATAGCCACTGAGTCAAAGCTGGCTTGCTGCAACTAAACCCACATTACCTTCTTGATACAAATGCATGTATGATAGGATCTGATGTAAGTCTTCCTGAGTACCTTTGTACTCACGTTTGCTTTATTTATGTTTTGCAGGTGAGACAGCTGTCTCACTAGTAGTACCGCTTGGGCTTCGACGAGTAGCTTATTACCTCAGCTACGATCTTGTACCTTCGGAGGGTCTTGTAGATAGTCAGGATTCTCAACCTTTTTCTTTTGTAGTTATCTGTACTCAGACATGTAATGCTTCCGTTGCTTGTATGCTCTGAATGATGGGGCATGTGACCCCTGTTTGTATTTAATGCTATGTAGCTCTTCTGAGCCTTTATCTATATGAGTTTGCGTTATGTTGTGATGCCATGTTGTACAACACATACTTGCATGTTATGCGTACGTGTGACGTGTATTGCTATGTGTGGGATTCGAAAATCTAGTTGTTTATCCTTAGCAGTCTCCCTTATGGGGAAATGTAGTCTAGTGCTTCCTTGAGCCATAGTAGTCCGCTACAGCCCGGTTCACCGGAGTCCTGCTAGCCCAGCACTACTGCTCAGGACACTTGACTGGCCGGCATGTGTTTCACTTCGTTCCTGTGTCTGTCCTTTCAGGGAAATGTCATGCAGTGACATACGGAGTCCTGCCTAGCCTGCTACAGCCCGGGTTCCCTGGAGTCTTGTTAGCCCAGTGCTACAGCCCGGAATCACACGCTGCTGACCGACACGCTCGATGTGAATCATGTATGCCTGTCCCCATAGGTTAGTTCCTCTTTGGGTTCACGACTAGCCATGTTGGCCCGGGTTCTCAGTCATATGGATGCTAGCGACACAATCATATACGTGAGCCAAAAGGCGCAAACGGTCCCGGGCCAGGATAGGGCGACACCCGTGGGGATACCGTGCGTGAGGCCGCAAAGTGACATGAGGTGTTACCGGCTAGATTGATGTGACTTGAAATCGGGGTCCCGACAGCCATGGTGTATCTACCGCGTCATAGCCCACCCCTAGGGTCAGCGCTACGCACGGCCGCCAACACTTATCCTATAAACACCAGAAACTAGTTGCAACTCCTGGACAGAGGACTAGGGTGGTTAAGAAGCCGAGAGGGTCCATTGGTTTCGGGCCCAATGCATGGTAGTAGCTGGTTCTTAAATCACACATACAGATCTCGGTGCTTAAGGACGGTTCCAATGAAAGAACCCATAATGTACTCCTACATGGCCTCTCATCGATACCTTTACCAAATCGTGTTGAACACATCACTCACATTACCGACATAATCATTTCACTCTAGCCCATCTCCCCAGATGAACCAGACTTGACATGACTCTAAGCATAGCAGGCATAGCAAGCTAGGAAACACAGACATGGCTCAATCAACTCCTACACATGCTAGTGGGTTTCATCTAGTTACCGTGGCAATGACAAGTCATGCAGAGGAAATGGCTTCAACTACCGCAGCACACAGCAGTTTGAAACATTGTTGTCTTAAATGCAGTAAATGAGAGCACGATCAAGAACATGGGATTGTATCGATATGATCAATGGGGCTGCTTGCGTGATGGAGTGGTAGTAGGGTACTGCCCTTCAGTCGGATATTCGTAGGTATCCTCAGAGGCAGAACCTACCACGAAAAACACAACAGAACACAATCATCACATGGAAATATGCAACAATATGATGCATGCTATGACATGGCAATATGGGTGTGTTTTGGCTAATACATTGTAAAACAGGCTGGTTTGAATCAAAGATTCAAATGAAAGCTCATGATATGAAGTCATATTATTGCATTAGTTTGTTTCACTTAAACAGCAAGGTTAAAGTGTTCTAACATGCATGAAACCATTACAGATGGAAATATTGGATTTTTCTGATCATTTTTCATATATAAATCTTTGCATTTGGAGTTATAGATTAATTTTTGAAGTTTAAATTTTTTTTCTGGAATTTCATGTATAAGAGTAATTCAGTAAATGATTTACTGTGTCAGCATTGCGTCAGGGTGACGTCAGCAGTCAACGGAGACGATCCAGGTCAAACCTGACCAATGGGTCCCGCATGTCAGTGTCATTAGTCTAACTATTTTTTAGTTAGTCCTAATCCTAACTTAATTAGCAGACGGGTCCCACTTGTCATAGACCCAGGGGGTCAAACTGGGTCCACCCAGGGTCAAACTCGGTCAGCAGGGTCAAACTCGCTGGCGTTTAGCTACCGGCGAGGCCAAACGCAGCTGGGCAGCACGGGATTCGCACTCCGATGACCAAATGGACGGCGGAGGCCACCTACGCGTAGCTGGGAGCAAGCCGCGTCGAGTGGTGCTAGTGGTTGGGCTCGTGGTCGCCGGAAACGACGCCGGCGACGAGTTTGGCGGTGGCCGGAGCTCGGACGAGCTCGAACTCGTCGCTAGGAGGCACGGCGAGGTGTGTGGAGTGCTGCTACGGGCTCCTGCGAGTGCGGTGAAGACGATGGCGTGCTCGGTTTTGAGCCAACGTGGTTGTGGCCACGACGGCGACGTGCGGTGGCGGCGACGGGTGCAGCCGAGCTTGTTGAGGTCGCTTCGGTGCTTGAGAAGGCAAACGGAGAGGAGGAGGAGGTAGCAGGGCTCACGGCAGTGACAACGAGGCAGACCGTGAGGTCAGGGACGAGCTGGTGCGACGGTGATGGCGAAGGGGATGTCCGGCGGCATTCGGTGAAGACGAGGTCGAAGAAGACGAAGTAGAGCGTGCGAGCGCTCGGGGATCGGCTAGCTCGATGAAGCAGACGACGATGGAGCTCTTGGACACGGCAGCGTGGCGCGGGGACGACGGTGGACGCGATTTCCATGGTGGCACGGGCGCGACAGCGTCAGCCGTGGTGAGGAGAGGCGAGAGAGAGGAGCAGGGGGGAGAGTGAGGTGTCCAGGCGGTTGAGCGGGCGACCTGGAGGCCGACCAGAGCGTCCAGGGGCGAAACGGCAAGCAGCAGGCACCGTGGCGAGCTCGGCGGCGTCGCGGTGTCCCTCCTACCTGCCTGGCGAAGAAGAAGCAGCTGGCTGGCACGGGCCAGCACAGTGCTGGGCCGCCAGGTGGGCCCGGAGGTGGGCTGCGGCCAGGTAAGCTCTTCTCTTTTTAATATATATATATATATATATGTATATATATTCTATTTTATCTATTTCTGCAAGTTTGTGGCATTTCTAAAAATATCTAAACTCTTTCAAAAATCACCAAACTGCTCATGGCCACTGTTTGGAATAAATCCAACAAGGAACATTTCAGTTTAGAATTATTTGAGCATTTAAAATATTTATTAGCATTTAAATGCCCAAATTCAAATAACTAATGATTTAATCCAGTGACCTTAGGATGACCTAGAAAATTGTGCACCATTTTTGTCAGAGGTTTAGGACCAAGGTAAAGATGGTGAACATTTTAGAAGGGCATTTCAGGTTCATTGAAAATATTTTTAGTAAACCCTAGTTAGTTTCAGGGGGGTGCTGGAGGTTCTGTCATCCCCATTTGCAAGTTTGTGATAAATTAAACATGATGCAAGCACTCTAATGCATGAACTATCTAGGGTGTGACAAAAACGGCTCGAAAAAATGAAAAGCAAAGGCACAAACATTCACAACGCTCATACATCATAAATTCGTAAACAAGCCAAGGCCAGAGTTCATTACACCCAGTTAACCCCCAGTGGGTGGGTGGACCTGCTACCTAACGGAAATTTTTACTATGTGAAAAAAATCAGGCATCCCCACTACCGGATCGCGCAGCCCCCGGGTCCGCCGAGGTGCCGGTATCCTCCTCCCCGGCGTCCGCGTCATGGTAGACACCCGTCTCTTCAGAGCTGACCTCCGGGTCGTCCAGAAGCAGGCCGTAGTCGTCAGCAGGCACGAATCCGCCATCCTCCGCCCGCTCCGGGTGGAACTCATCATGGAAGGCGAACCCGGCGATACAGCTGGCCCGAGCGGCAATCCGTCCAGCCTCCGCCTACAGCTAGCTCTCCAAGCCGGCCCGCTGGGCCATCCGCGCATCCAGCGCCAGGTCCGGATGCCAAGACATCACGAAACGGAGCGCCATCTCGGCGCCGGCACAGGCGGTAGAAACCCGCCACTCATGAAGACTGTCCGGTCCCGCCTCCAACCACCGCGCCAGCCACGTGAAGCTATTCGGCACGATGGCACCCGGCCAGAGGGCCGCCGTCATCGCCATGCCGGCCCTAGAAAGCCGCCCCATCTGCTCTCTTGAGACTCGCAGACGGGCCTTGGCGGCGGCCACGATCTCCGGGAAGGTCTAGGCCACCCGCGGGTCATTCCCGGAACTGACGACCCCCTGTGGCTCGCGCTGAAAGCAGACCGCCTCCTCCGCCAGCCGGTGCATCTCTGGAGAGGTCCCTGTCAAAAAGAAAAGCAAGTCAGAAGAGAAGCCACCAAAAACAAGAAGCCGGAGTCCAAACCCGGCAACAACAAAACCAAAAGAAAGCACTTACTGGAGAAGGACTCTTCTAGGTGCTGCGCTTCGAGCAACATACCATGCCGCTCCCGGGCAACAGCGTGGTCAAGCTCCTGAAGCATCTTCTCCAGGTCGGCAACCTTGGCAAGGGCCGCTGAGGGAGTCCGGGATTAGGGGTCTCCGGACAGCCGGACTATATCCTTTGGCCGGACTATTGGACTATGAAGATACAAGATTGAAGACTTCGTCTCGTGTCCAGATGGGACTCTACTTGGCGTGGAAGGCAAGCTAGGCAATACGGATATGTATATCTCCTCCTTTGTAACCGACCTTGTGTAACCCTAGCCCCCTCCGGTGTCTATATAAACTGGAGGGTTTTAGTCCATAAGACAACATACAATCATACCATAGGCTAGCTTTTAGGGTTTAGCCTCTCCGATCTCATGGTAGATCAACTCTTGTAATACCCATATCATCAAGAATAAATCAAGCAAGACGTAGGGTTTTACCTCCATCAAGAGGGCCCGAACCTGGGTAAAACATCGTGTCCCCTGCCTCCTGTTACCATCCGCCTTAGACGCACAGTTCGGGACCCCCCTACCCGAGATCCGCCGGTTTTGACACCGACATTAGTGCTTTCATTGAGAGTTCCTCTGTGTCGTCGCCGTTAGGCTTGATGGCTCCTACGATCATCGATAGCGATGCAGTCCAAGGTGAGACTTTTCTTCCCGGATAGATCTTTGTGTTCGGCGGCTTTGCACTGCGGGCCAACTCGCTTGGCCATCTGGAGTAGATCGAAAGTTACGCCCCTGGCCACCAGGTCAGGTTTGGAAGCTTAAACTACACGGCCGATATCCGCGGAGACTTGATCTTCAACGGATTCGAGCCCCTGCCTTGTGCATCACATGCTCATGATGAGTACGATTTAGCTCTACCATCGCAGAGTGTTCAAGAGATCGCACCGGCAGCCCCTCCGACCCTCAATTCGGAGCCAGTTGCGCCGTCCATGGACGGGTGGATGGACCCTGCCACGGAGGCCTTATCCTCAGCAGTGATCGAGCCGAACATCGACCTTACCCTGCATGAGAGTCGTGTTGTCAAACTGCCGGATCCTTCTCCGACCACAGACTCCGAACTGCCTGCGCCCGTTCCTAGCGAATCCGATTGGGCGCCGATCATGGAGTTTACCTCCGTGGATATTTTTCAGCAGTCTCCCTTTGGCGACATACTGAACTCATTAAGGTCTCTCTCCTTGTTAGGAGGATCCTGGTCGAACTATGTCCGGCAGGATTGGGATGCGGATGACGAAGAAATTCGCTGCCCACCCACCACCCACTTAGTAGCCACTGTCAACGACTTAACCGACATGCTCGACTTCGACTCCGAAGACATCAACGGTATGGACAACGATGCGGGAGACGAAGAGGAACCACTGCCCACAGGGCACTAGACAGCCACCTCATCATACGATATATACATGGTGGACACAGCCAAAGAAGGCAATGGCGACGAGACAGCGGAGGATGACCCCTCCAAGAAGCAACCCAAGCGCCGACGTCAGCATCGCCGCTCTAAGTCCCGCCAAAGCAAAAGTGGTCATACCGGCATAGGAGATAATAGCACTCCGGATAGTGCCGAAGATGGCAACAATCCCCTCCAGCACAAGTTAGGGCATGAGGATGGAGAGGCCAGCCCTCCAGAGAGAGCGGCAGATGAGGAGGATGATAATTACATGCCTCCCTCCGAAGACGAGGCAAGCCTCGACGATGACGAATTCGTCGTGCTAGAGGATCCCGTCGAACAAGAGCGCTTCAAGGGCCGGCTTATAGCCACGGCAAATAGCCTTAAGAAGAAGCAGCACCAGCTTCAAGCTGATCAAGATCTGTTAGCTGACAGATCGACCGAAGTCCTGGCAGCCGAGGAATATAAACTCGACCGCCCCTCCACGAGTTACCCAAAATGCAAGTTGCTACCCCGACTGGAGGAAGAAGCATATGACGCGGCTGACCGGCCACCTCGTGGCCGCGACAGAGAGGCATTCCAGCCAAAAGCTCAGCCTGCACCCCGACGCCATTCAAATAAAAAGGCATGGGGAAATACGCCAGACCTGCGAGACGTATTGGAGGACAAAGCAAAACATGCAAGATCGATCTATGGATCACGAGGGCGCGCCACTACTTGAGACGATAATCGTCACGCCGGATACAGTAAAAGTAAATCCGGCCGGGCCGAGCACAGCGGGCAAGACTCATTGGAGCTGTGTCGCGATATAGCCCAGTACAGAGGCGCCACACACCCCTTATGCTTCACAGACGAAGTAATGGCTCATCAAATCCCAGAGGGTTTCAAATCCGTACATATAGAATCATATGACGGCACAACAGATCCTGCGGTATGGATCGAGGATTTCCTCCTGCATATCCACATGGCACGCGGTGATGATCTACACGCCATTAAATACCTCCCACTCAAACTCAAAGGACTAGCTCAGCATTGGCTCAATAGCTTGCCAGCAGAGTCCATTGGCTGTTGGGAAGATCTAGAAGCCGCTTTCCTCGACAACTTTCAGGGCACTTATGTGCGACCACCAGATGCCGATGTCTTGAGCCACATAATTCAGCAGCCAGAGGAATCGTCCAGACAATTCTGGACACGGTTCCTAATCAGGAAAAATCAAATCGTCGACTGTCCAGATGCAGAGGCCCTAGCGGCTTTCAAGCATAACATCCGCGACGAGTGGCTTGCCCGGCACCTTGGACAGGAAAAGCCGAAATCCATGACAGCCCTCACTACACTCATGACCCGCTTTTGCGCGGGAGAAGACAGCTGGCTGGCTCGCAGCAATAACATGTCAAAGAGCCCTGGTAATTCGGATACCAAGGACAGCAATGGCAGGTCACGTCGCAACAAGCACAAGCGCCGCATTAACAACGACAATACTGAGGACACGACAGTTAACGCCGGATTCAGAGGCTCTAAGCCCGGTCAGCGGAAAAAGCCATTCAAAAGAAGCACTCTGGGCCCGTCCAGTTTGGACCGTATACTCGATCGCTCGTGTCAGATACATGGCACCCCTGACAAGCCAGCCAACCACACCAACAGGGATTGTTGGGTGTTCAAGCAGGCCGGCAAATTAAATGCCGAAAACAAAGACAAGGGGCTATAGAGCGCCAACGAGGAGGAGCCCCGGCTGCCGAACAATAGAGGACAGAAGGGTTTCCCCCCACAAGTGCAGACGGTGAACATGATATACGTAACCCACATCCCCAAGAGGGAGCGGAGGCGTGCGTTAAAGGACGTATACGCGTTGGAGACAGTCGCCCCAAAGTTCAACCCATGGTCCTCCTGCCCGATCACTTTCGATCGCAGGGACCACCCCACTAGTATCTGCCATGGTGGATTTGCCGCATTGGTTCTAGACCCAATCATTGACGGATTTCACCTCACTTGAGTCCTTATGGACGGCGGTAGTATCCTGAACCTGCTTTATCAGGACACAGTGCGCATAATGGGCATAGATCCCTCAAGGATTAAACCCACTAAAACGACCTTTAAGGGCGTCATACCAGGTATAGAGGCCCATTGCACAGGCTCAGTCACACTTGAAGTGGTCTTTAGATCCCTGGATAATTCTAAAGCGAGGAGTTAATCTTCGATATAGTCCCTTTCCACAGTGGCTACAATGCACTGCTCGGGCGGACCATGTTTGCAAAGTTCAATGCGGTGCCGCACTACGCATACCTCAAGCTCAAGATGCCAGGACCTCGGGGAGTCATTACAGTCAATGGAAACACCGAGCGCTCTCTCCGAACGGAGGAGCACACGGCGGCCCTCGCAGTGGAAGTCCAAAGCAGTTTCTCAAGGCAATTCTCCAGTCCGGCGATAAAACGTCCGGACACCGCCAAACGCGCCCGGAGTAACCTACAACAGGACCGCCTGGCATGTTCCGAGCGAGCGTAGCAATGCGGCCCCAACCCCAGCCCTCGCGAAACGGCGAAATCCATGCTACGCGTACATAATTACGCTCTGAAAATACCATGGCCACAGGGGGAGGGGCACGACCACGCCACGCCCCAAAAACGCGGCTCAACCGCACTAGGGGCTGCCGATTTTACCATTTTTTCTTACTTTCAGGACTTTACTTTCGGAAGACCTGTACGGCAGTACAATTGCCGCACACACGATACAACAACCATGGAGGCAGAAAGCTACGTCACACTGTGGAATTCCCAGGTGGTCTCTATAACGAGCAAAATACCTGTCTTAAATACTATCCCGCAGCTCGCCCCTGGAGGGGACATGTCAAATAGTCCCACCTCTTGCTTATCGCACTATTTGTATCGTTCTGCTTTTAATGCACCTTTTTCAAATAAACAATGCTTAGCTTCAGTCTATTATTGCACTCTCCATTCATTCCTTTTTATGTATATATGTTCAGTCATGACATTTAGCACCCATACACTTTGGTACGGCCAATACGCGAGGGGCTCAAGCACCCCATAACACGGCGTGAGAAGTCCGAACACTTTCACAAGTGCGGCACTCCAAACTTATAGCATTAGATGCATCATCTTCGAATCATGTCTTTGGTCAATAGTTCGGTTTGCCCGGCTCCCATGTTTTGGTGCCTTACGTTCCGCTATATCGGCTAAGGTAGCACTGGGAGAACTATTGCGATTGTGCCCCGGTTCTGCTGGGCTAAGCACCTCAGTAGAGAAAGCTAAAACTGACTGTCATGATAAGGCGAGAGACTGGTCGCTGTTCAAGAGGTTTTGAGTCCCTAAAGGCTTATGCCGCTTAGAGCAAGGAGTTGGCCATGTCCGGCTTAAGGCGTGTATCGCGCCCCGAATTCGGCCTTCCAAATACTAGGGGCTTCGCCGAAATTTAAAATTATAGAATTCTATGGCTAAGTGAGAGTGATAACGCATTATAGTCGGATTGCCTTGTTCGTTGTGCTGAGCACCTCCCTCGAAGGACCCAACAATGGGAACAAGAGTGCTCTGGTTTATCCCGAACACCCCAGCACTCGTGGCGTGGGGGCAGAAGCCGACGACTAGCCATCTCTCAGAATTGATAAACAGCCAAACAGAAGGTAATATTTTAAATTCAAACAAGCGTTGCATAGCACATATGAACAAGTTTTCATAAATAAAGGATTACACGAGCGAATTTACTCGAATATTATATCTTTCGTACACTCCCCCGCCATGAGACGAGCACCCTCCAGGACACCCTCATAGTACATCTCGGGGTGGCGATGCTCCTTGCCCTCCGGCGGCCCTTCCTTAATCAGCTTCCCAATGTCCAGCTTGGCCCATTGCACCTTCACACGGGCGAAAGCCCGGCGTGCACCTTCGATGCAGACGGACCGCTTGATGACTTCCAGCCGTGGGCAGGCATCCACAAGCCGCCTCACTAGGCTGAAGTAGCTGTTGGGAAGGGCGTCGCCAGGCCACATCCGGACTATAAAGCCCTTCATGGCCTGTTCGGCCGCCTTGTGCAGCTCGACCAGTTGCTTCAGCTGGTCGCTTAGAGGCATCGGGTGTTCGGTCCCAGTATACTGAGACCAGAACAACTTCTCCGTTGAGCTTCCCTCCTCGGCCTGGTAAAACTGTGCGGCATCCGACACGCTGCGGGGAAAATCTGCAAATGCTCCTAGAGACCTCCGGATTCGGGTAAGTAACACGTAATTTACTTTCACATGCTTGCTTTGCATATAGAATGCCTTACCCGCCGCTATCTTCTTCATCACGTCAATCTCCTGGAGGGCCTTTTGGGCTTCGGCCTTGGCATTCTTTGCGCTCTGAAGGGCCACGGCAAGCTCGGACTCTCGCGTCTTCAAGTCAAGCTCCAATACCTCGTGCTCCACAAGTATAGGGGATCTATCATAGTCCTTTCGATAAGTAAGAGTGTCAAACCCAACGAGGAGCAGAAGGAAATGATAAGCGGTTTTCAGAAAGGTATTCTCTGCAAGTACTGAAATAAGTGGTAAAAGATAGTTCTGTGATAAGATAAATTGTAACGAGCAACAAGTAACAAAAGTAAATAAAGTGCAGCAAGGTGGCTCAATCCTTTTTGTAGCAAAGGACAAGCCGGAACAAACTCTTATAATAGGAAAAATGCTCCCGAGGACACATGGGAATATCGTCAAGCTAGTTTTCATCACGTTCATATGATTCGCGTTCGATACTTTGATAATTTGATATGTGGGTGGACCGGTGCTTGGGTGCTATTCTTACTTGAACAAGCATCCCACTTATGATTAACCTCTATTGGAAGCATCCGCAACTACAACAAAAGTATTAAGGTAAACCTAACCATAGCATGAAACATGTGGATCCAAATCAGCCGCTTACGAAGCAACACATAAACTAGGGTTTAAGCTTCTATCACTCTAGCAACCCATCATCTACTTATTACTTCCCAATGCCTTCCTCTAGGCCAAATAATGGTGAAGTGTTATGTAGTCGACGTTCACATAACACCACTAGAGGCTAGACAACATACATCTTATCAAAATATCAAACGAATACCAAATTCACATGACTACTAATAGCAAGACTTCTTCCTTGTCCTCAGGAACAAACGTAATTACTCACAAAGCATATTCATGTTCATAATCAGAGGGGTAATAATATGCATATAGGATCTGAACATATGATCTTCCACCAAATAAACCAACTAGCATCAACTACAAGGAGTAATCAACACTACTAGCAACCTACTAGCACCAATCCCGGACTTTGAGACAAGAATTGGATACAAGAGATGAACTAGGGTTTGGAGATGAGATGGTGCTGGTGAAGATGTTGATGGAGATTGCCCTCTCCCGATGAGAGGAGAGTTGGTGATGACGATGGTGATGATTTCCCCCTCCTGTAGGGAAGTATCCCCGACAGAACAGCTCTGCCGGAGCTCTAGATTGGATCCGCCAAGGTTCCGCCTCGTGGCGGCGGAGTCTCGTCCCGAAAAGTTCCTTCTGATTTTTTTTCTCATCGAAAGACTTCATATAGGAGAAGATGGATGTTGGAGAGCCACCAGGGAGCCCACGAGGTAGGGGGACACACCCTAGGAGGGGGGCCCACCCTTGTGAGCAGGGTGTGGGCCCCCTGGCCTTCATCTTTGGTGAGGATTTTAATTTATTTATTTTAAGATGTTCCGTGGAGTTTCAGGACTTTTGGAGTTGCGCAGAATAGGTCTCTAATATTTGCTCCTTTTCCAGCCCAGAATTCCAGCTGCAGGCATTCTCCCTCTTCATGTAAACCTTGTAAAATAAGAGAGAATAGCCATAAGTATTGTGACATAAAGTGAAATAACAGCCCATAATGCAATAAATATTGATATAAAAGCATGATGCAAAATGGACGTATCAACTCCCCGAAGCTTAGACCTCGCTTGTCCTCAAGCGAAAAGCCAATAACAATAAATATGTCCTCATGTTTAGAGGTTGAGGCGTCGATAATAATAAAATACGGACATGAAGGCATCATGATTATTCTCATAACAGCAACATATATAGATTTTGCCATATGATTACTTATGTTCAAGTGATGATCTATTCACAATGCAAAAGTATAAATCATAAACCTTATTGGGCTCCGACAAACTATAATCTCAGTCATTGAAGCAATTGCAATTTATCATAACATCGGAAAGAGTCTATGTCAGAGCTAAAAAGCAAGTCCACATACTCAACTATCATTTAGTCCTCCATAATTGCTAACACTCATGCAATACTTGTGGTTACGGAGTTTTAATCGGACACAGAGAAAGATAGGGGCTTATAGTTTTGCCCCACAACCTTTTACCTCAAGGGTAATGTCAACAATAATGGTTCATGCTCCCCTACATCAAATTAGATATATATATATCATGTTCCTTCCAACATGCTGAGCTTGCCAAAGGATAAAATGAAAAAGAAAAGGTGAAGATCACCATGACTCTTGCATAAGGTAGAGGATAATAATAAAAGATAGGCCCTTCGCAGAGGGAAGCAGAGGTTGCCATGCACTTTTATGGTTGGATGCATAAAATCTCAATGCGAAAGAACGTCACTTTATATTGCCCCTTGTGATATGAACCTTTATTATGCAGTCTGTCGCTTTTATTACTTCCACATCACAAGATCGTATAAAGCTTATTTCTCCCTCACCAATCAATCATACATATTTAGAGCAATTTTTATTGCTTTGCACCGATGACAACTTACTTGAAGGATCTTACTCAATCCATACGTAGATATGGTGGACTCTCATGGCAAAACTGGTTTAAGGGTATTTGGAAGCACAAGTAGTATTTCTACTTGTGCTGAGAATTTGGCTAGCATGAGGGGGAAAGGCAAGCTCAACAACTTAGAGGATCCATGAAAACATACTTTATCTCAGATATAAGAAAGACATAACTCATTACGTTGTCTTCCTTGTCAACATCAACTCTTTAGCATGTCATATTTGTTGGGGAACGTAGCAGAATTTTAAAATTTTCTACGCATAACCAAGATCAATCTATGGAGTCATCTAGCAATGACGGAGAGGGGAGTGCATCTACATACCCTTGTAGATCGCGTGCGGAAGCGTTCAAGAGAACGGGGTTGATGGAGTCGTACTCGTCGTGATCCAAATCACCGATGACCTAGCACCGAACGGACGACACCTCCGCGTTCAACACACGTACGGTTGGGACGACGTCTCCTCCAACTTGATCCAGCAAGGGGGAAGGAGAGGTTGATGAAGATCCAGCAGCACAACGGCGTGGTGGTGGAAGCAACGGTGATCTCGGCAGGGCTTCGCCAAGCTCAGGGAGAGGGAGGAGTGTCACGGGAGGGAGAGGGAGGCGCCAGGGGCTAGGGTGCGGCTGCCCTCCCTCCCCCCACTATATATAGGGTCCCTAGGGGGAGCTCCGGCCCTACGAGATCCAATCTCCAAGGGGGGCGGCGGCCAAGGGGGTGGCTTGCCCCCCAAGCCAAGTGGGGCGCCCCCCGCCCCTAGGGTTTCCAACCCTAGGCGCAGGGGGAGGCCCAAGAGGGGTGCACCAGCCCACTAGGGGCTGGTTCCCCTCCCACTTCAGCCCATGGGGCCCTCTGGGATACGTGTCCCCACCCAATGGACCCCCGGGACCCTTCCGGTGGTCCCGGTACAATACCAAGTACCCCCGAAACTTTCTCGATGGCCGAAACTTGACTTCCTGTATATAAATCTTCACCTCCAGACCATTCCGGAACTCCTCGTTACGTCCGGGATCTCATCCGGGACTCCTAACAACTTTTGGGTTACCGTATACTAATATCTCAACAACCCTAGCATCACCGAACCTTAAGTGTGTAGACCCTACGGGTTCGGGAGACACGCAGACATGACCGAGACGACTCTCCGGTCAATAACCAATAGCGGGATCTGGATACCCATGTTGGCTCCCACATGCTCCTCGATGATCTCATCGGATGAACCACGATGTCGAGGATTCAATCAATCCGTATACAATTCCCTTTTGCAATCGGTACGTTACTTGCCCGAGACTTGATCGTCGGTATCCCAATACCTCGTTCAATCTCGTTACCGGCAAGTCACTTTACTCGTGCCGTAATGCATGATCCCGTGATCAACCACTTGGTCACATTAAGCTCATTAGGATGATGGATTACCAAGTGGGCCCAGAGATACCTCTCCGTCATACAGAGTGACAAATCCCAGTCTTGATTCGTGCCAACCCAACACACACTTTCGGAGATACCTGTAGTGTACCTTTATAGTAACCCAGTTACGTTGCGACGTTTGGCACACCCAAAGCACTCCTACGGTATCCGGGAGTTGCACAATCTCATGGTCTAAGGAAATGATTCTTGACATTCAGAAAAGCCATAGCAAACAAACTACACGATCTTTGAGCTATGCTTAGGATTGGGTCTTGTCCATCACATCATTCTCCTAATGATGTGATCCCGTTATCAATGACATCCAATGTCCATAGTCAGGAAACCATGACTATCTTTTGCTCAACGAGCTAGTCAACTAGAGGCTCACTAGGGACGTGTTGTGGTCTATGTATTCACACATGTATTACGATTTCCGGATAACACAATTATAGCATGAACAATAGAAAACTATCATGAACAAAGAAATATAATAATAACCATTTTATTATTGCCTCTAGGGCATATTTCCAACAGTCTCCCACTTGCACTAGAGTCAATAGTCTAGTTACATTGTGATCAATCGAACACCCATGCTGTTCTGGTGTTGATCATGTTTTGCTCTAGGGAGAGGTTTAGTCAATGGATCTGCCACATTCAGGTCCGTATGTACTTTACAAATATCTATGTCTCCATTTTGAACACTTTCGCGAATGGAGTTGAAGCGACGCTTGATATGCCTGGTCTTCGTGTGAAACCTGGGCTCCTTGGCAAGGACAATAGCTCCAGTGTTGTCACAGAAGAGAGTCATCGGGCCCGACGCATTGGGTATGACTCCTAGGTCGGTAATGAACTCCTTCACCAAAATTGCCTCTTGTGCTGCCTCCGAGGCTGCCATGTACTCCACTTCACATGTAGATCCCGCCACAACGCTTTGCTTGCAACTGCACCAGCTTACTGCCCCACCATTCAAAATATACACGTATCCGGTTCGTGACTTAGAGTCATCCAGATCTGTGTCGAAGCTAGCATCGACGTAACCCTTTACGACGAGCTCTTCGTCACCTCCATAAACGAGAAACATATCCTTAGTCCTTTTCAGGTACTTCAGGATATTCTTGACTGCTGTCCAGTGTTCCATGCCGGGATTACTTTGGTACCTTCCTACCAAACTTACGGCAAGGTTTACATCAGGTCTGGTACACAGCATAGCATACATGATAGACCCTATGGCCGAGGCATAGGGGACGACACTCATCTTTTCTCTATCTTCTGTCGTGGTCGGGCATTGAGCCGTGCTCAATCTCGTACCTTGCAATACATGCAAGAACCCCTTCTTTGACTGATCCATTTTGAACTTCTTCAATATCTTGTCAAGGTACGTACTCTGTGAAAGACCAATGAGGCGTCTCGATCTATCTCTATAGATCTTGATGCCTAATATATAAGCAGCTTCTCCAGGATCCTTCATTGAAAAACACTTGTTCAAGTAGGCCTTTATGCTTTCCAAGAATTCTATATCATTTCCCATCAACAGTATGTCATCCACATACAATATGAGAAATACTATAGAGCTCCCACTCACTTTCTTGTAAATGCAGGCTTCTCCATAAGTCTGTGTAAACCCAAATGCTTTGATCATCTCATCAAAACGAATGTTCCAACTCCGAGATGCTTTTACTAGCCCATAAATTGAGCGTTGGAGCTTGCACACCTTCTCAACATTCTTAGGATCGACAAAACCTTCCGGCTGCATCATATACAATTCTTCCTTAAGGAAACCATTAAGGAATGCCGTTTTGACGTCCATTTGCCATATCTCATAAACATAGAATGCGGCAATTGCTAACATGATTCGGACGGACTTCAGCTTCGCTACGGGTGAGAAAGTCTCATCGTAGTCAACCCCTTGAACTTTTCGATAACCCTTAGCGACAAGCCGAGCTTTATAGATGGTTACGTTACCATCCGCGTCTGTCTTCTTCTTAAAGATCCATTTATTTTCTATGGCTCGCCGATCATCGGGCAAGTCAGTCAAAGTCCATACTTCGTTTTCATACATGGATCCTATCTCAGATTTCATGGCTTCCAGCCATTTGTAGGAATCTGGGCCCGCCATCGCTTCTTCATAGTTCGAAGGTTCAGCGTTGTCTAACAACATGATTTCCAAGACAGGGTTGCCGTACCACTCTGGTGCAGAACGTGTTCTTGTGGACCTACGAAGTTCAGTGGCAACTTGATCTGAAGTTTCATGATCATCATCATTAACTTCCTCTCTAGTCGGTGCAGGCACCTCAGGAACATTTTCTTGAGCTGCGCCACTTACCGGTTCAAGAGGTAATACTTCATCAAGTTCTATTTTCCTCCCACTTATTTCTTTCGAGAGAAACTCTTTCTCTAGAAAGGACCCATTCTTGGCAACAAAGATCTTGCCTTCGGATCTGAGGTAGAAGGTATACCCAATAGTTTCTTTAGGGTATCCTATGAAGATGCATTTTTCCGATTTGGGTTCGAGCTTTTCAGGTTGAAGTATCTTGACATAAGCATCGCATCCCCAAACTTTTAGAAACGACAGCTTAGGTTTCTTCCCAAACCATAATTCATACGGTGTCATCTCAACGGATTTCGACGGAGCCCTATTTAAAGGGAATGCGGCAGTCTCTAAAGCATAGCCCCAAAATGACAGCGGTAAATCGGTAAGAGACATCATAGATCGCACCATATCCAATAGAGTGCGATTACGATGTTCGGACACACCATTACGCTGAGGTGTTCCATGCGGCGTGAGTTGTGAAACTATTCCACATTTTCTTAAATGTATGCCAAATTCGTGACTCAAGTATTCTCCCCCATGATCTGATCACAAGAACTTGATTTTTCTGTCACGTTGATTCTCAACCTCACTCTGAAATTCCTTGAACTTTTCAAAGGTCTCAGACTTGTGTTTCATTAAGTAGACATACCCATATCTACTCAAGTAATCAGTGAGGGTGAGAACATAACGATAGCCATCGCGAGCCTCAACACTCATTGGACCGCACACATCAGTATGTATGATTACCAATAAGTTGGCTGCTCGCTCCATTGTTCCTGAGAACGGAGTCTTGGTCATTTTACCCATGAGGCATGGTTCGCACATGTCAAATGATTCGTAATCAAGAGACTCCAAAAGTCCATCGGCATGGAGCTTCTTCATGCGTTTGATACCTATGTGACCAAGGCGGCAGTGCCACAAGTATGTGGGACTATCATTATCAACCTTACATCTTTTGGTATTCACACTATGAATATGTGTAACATTACGCTCGAGATTCATTAAGAATAAACCATTCACCAGCGGAGCATGACCATAAAACATATCTCTCATATAAATAGAACAACCATTATTCTCGGATTTAAATGAGTAGCCATCTCGAATTAAACAAGATCCTGATACAATGTTCATGCTCAAAGCTGGCACTAAATAACAATTATTGAGGTTTAAAACTAATCCCGTAGGTAAATGTAGAGGTAGCGTGCCGACGGCGATCACATCGACCTTGGAACCATTCCCGACGCGCATCGTCACCTCGTCCTTCACCAGTCTCCGCTTATTCCGCAGCTCCTGCTTTGAGTTACAAATGTGAGAAACTGCACCGGTATCAAATACCCAGGAGCTACTACGAGTACTGGTAAGGTACATATCAATTACATGTATATCACATATACCTTTAGTGTTGCCGGCCTTCTTGTCCGCTAAGTATTTGGGGCAGTTCCGCTTCCAGTGACCACTTCCCTTGCAATAAAAACACTCAGTCTCGGGCTTGGGTCCATTCTTTGGCTCCTTCCCGGCAGCTTGCTTACCGGGCACGACAACTCCCTTGCCGTCCTTCTTGAAGTTCTTCTTACCCTTGCCTTTCTTGAACTTAGTGGTTTTATTCACCATCAACACTTGATGTTCCTTTTTTGGTTTCCACCTCTGCTGATTTCAACATTGAATATACCTCAGGAATGGTCTTTTCCATCCCCTGCATATTGAAGTTCATCACAAAGCTCTTGTAGCTCGGTGGAAGCGACTGAAGGATTCTGTCAATGACCGCATCATCCGGGAGATTAAATCCCAGCTGAGTCAAGTGGTTATGCAACCCAGACATTTTGAGTATGTGCTCACTGACAGAACTATTTTCCTCCATCTTACAGCTAAAGAACTTGTCCGAGACTTCATATCTCTTGACCCGGGCATGAGCTTGGAAAACCATTTTCAGCTCTTCGAACATCTCATATGCTCCGTGTCTCTCAAAACGCTTTTGGAGCCCCGGTTCTAAGCTGTAAAGCATGCCACACTGAACGAGGGAGTAATCATCAGCACGTGATTGCCAAGCGTTCATAACGTCTTGGTTCTCTGGGATGGGTGCGTCACCTAGCGGTGCTTCTAGGACATAATCTTTCTTGGCAGCTATGAGGATGATCCTCAGGTTCCGGACCCAGTCCGTATAGTTGCTGCCATCATCTTTCAGCTTGGTTTTCTCTAGGAACGCGTTGAAGTTGAGGGCAACATTAGCGTGGGCCATTTGATCTACAAGACATAGTGTAAAGATTTTAGACTAAGTTCATGATAATTAAGTTCATCTAATCAAATTATTCAATGAACTCCCACTCAGATAGACATCCCTCTAGTTATCTAAGTGAAACATGATCCGAGTTAACTAGGCCGTGTCCGATCATCACGTGAGACGGACTAGTCAACATCGGTGAACATCTTCAAGTTGATCGTATCTTCTATACGACTCATGCTCGACCTTTCGGTCTTCCATATTCCGAGGCCATGTCTGTACATGCTAGGCTCGTCAAGTCAACCTAAGTGTATTGCATGTGTAAATCTGGCTTACACCCGTTGTATTCGAACGTTAGAATCTATCACACCCGATCATCACGTGGTGCTTCGAAACAACGAACCTTCGCAACGGTGCACAGTTAGGGGGAACACTTTCTTGAAATTATTACGAGAGATCATCTTATTTAAGCTACCGTCGTTCTAAGGAAATAAGATGTAAAACATGATAAACATCACATGCAATCAAATAGTGACATGATATGGCCAATATCATTTGCTCCTTTTGATCTCCATCTTCGGGGCTTCATGATCATCGTTGTCACTGGCATGACACCATGATCTCCATCATCGTGTCTTCTTGAAGTTGTCTCGTCATCTATTACTTCTACTACTATGGCTAACGCTTTAGCAATAAAGTAAAGTAATTACATGATGTTTATGTTGACACGCAGGTCATAAATAAATAAAGACAACTCCGATGGCTCCTGTCGGTTGTCATACTCATCGACATGCAAGTCGTGATTCCTATTACAAGAACATGATCAATCTCATACATCACATATATCATTCATCACATCCTTTTGGCCATATCACATCACACGGCACATGCTGCAAAAACAAGTTAGACGTCCTCTAATTGTTGTTGCAAGTTTTTACGTGGCTGCTATAGGTTTCTAGCAAGAACGTTTCTTACCTACGCCAAAACCACAACGTGATATGCCAATTTCTATATACCCTTCATAAGGACCCTTTTAATCGAATCCGATCCGACTAAAGTGGGAGAGACAGACACCCGCCAACCACCTTATGCAACTAGTGCATGTCAATCGGTGGAACCAGTCTCACGTAAGCGTACGTGTAAGGTCGGTCCGGGCCGCTTCATCCCACGATGCCGCCGAATCATGATAAGACTAGTAACGGCAAGCAAATTGAGAATATCCACGCCCACAACTGCTTTGTGTTCTACTCGTGCATAGAAATTACGCATACACCTAGCTCTGATACCACTGTTGGAGAACGTAGCAGAATTTTAAAATTTTCTACGCATCACCAAGATCAATCTATGGAGTCATCTAGCAACGAGGGAGAGGGGAGTGCATCTACATACCCTTGTAGATCACGCGCGGAAGCGTTCAAGAGAACGGGGTTGATGGAGTCATACTCGTCGTGATCCAAATCACCAATGACCTAGCGCCGAACGGACGGCACCTCCGTGTTCAACACACATACGGTTGGGAAGACGTCTCCTCCAACTTGATCCAGCAAGGGGGAAGGAGAGGTTGATGAAGATCCAGCAGCATGACGGCGTGGTGGTGGAAGAAACGGTGATCTCGGCAGGGCTTCGCCAAGCTCAGGGAGAGGGAGGAGTGTCACGGGAGGGAGAGGGAGGCGTCAGGGGCTAGGGTGAGGCTTCCCTCCCTCCCCCCCACTATATATAGGGTCCCTAGGGGGGCGCCGGCCCTAGGAGATCCAATCTCCAAGGGGGGCAGTGGCCAAGGGGGTGGCTTGCCCCCCAAGCCAAGTGGGGCGCCCCCCACCCCTAGGGTTTCCAACCCTAGGCGCAGGGGGAGGCCCAAGGGGGGCGCACCAGTCCACTAGGGGATGGTTCCCCTCCCACTTAAGCCCATGGGGCCCTCCAAGATAGGTAGCCCCACCCGGTGGACCCCCGGGACCCTTCCGGTGGTCCCGGTACAATACCGAGTACCCCCGAAAAATTCCCGATGGCCGAAACTTGACTTCCTACATATAAATCTTCACCTCTGGACCATTCCGGAACTCCTCGTGACGTCCGGGATCTCATTAGGGACTCCAAACAACTTTCGGGTTACCGTATACTAATATCTCAACAACCCTAGCGTCACCGAACCTTAAGTGTGTAGACCCTACGGGTTTGGGAGACACGCAGACATGACCGAGACGACTCTCCGGTCAATAACCAACAGCAGGATCTGGATACCCATGTTGGCTTCCACATGCTCCTCGATGATCACATCGGATGAACCACGATGTCGAGGATTCAATAAATCCATATACAATTCCCTTTGTCAATCGGTACGTTACTTGCCCAAGACTCGATCGTTGGTATCCCAATACCTCGTTCAATCTCGTTACCGGCAAGTCACTTTACTCGTGCCGTAATGCATGATCCCGTGATCAACCACTTGGTCACATTGAGCTCATTATGATGATGCATTACCGAGTGGGCCCAGAGATACCTCTCCGTCGTACGGAGTGACAAATCCCAGTCTCGATTCGTGCCAACCCAACAGACACTTTCGGAGATACCTATAGTGTACCTTTGTAGTCACCCAGTTACGTTGTGACATTTGGCACACCCAAAGCACTCCTACGGTATCCGGGAATTGCACAATCTCATGGTCTAAGGAAATGATACTTGACATTCGGAAAAGCTATAGCAAACGAACTACACGATCTTTGAGCTATGCTTAGGATTGGGTCTTGTCCATCACATCATTCTCCTAATGATGTGATCCCATTATCAATGACATCCAATGTCCATAGTCAGGAAACCATGACTATCTTTTGATCAACGTGCTAGTCAACTAGAGGCTCACTAGGGACGTGTTGTGGTCTATGTATTCACACATGTATTACGATTTCCGGATAACACAATTATAGCATGAACAATAGACAATTATCATGAACAAAGAAATATAATAATAAACATTTTATTATTGCCTCTAGGGCATATTTCCAACAATATTTTGATGAGTGCTCCCAATCATAAAAGATTTCAATGATAATATATCTATATGTGAAAACCTCTCTTTCCTTATTACTTCCTATTAATTGCAACAATGACCAAAGCTATGTCTGCCAACTCCCAACAACTTTTAATCATCATACTCTTTCTATGTGAAGTCATTACTCTCAATAAGATCAATATGAACTTTTTGTTTCTTTTTATTATTTTTCTCTTTTCTTTTATTCACCCAAGATCATGGCAAAATAATCAAGCCCTTGACTCAACACTAATCTTTATTATATAGCTAACAGACTCGATTACAAATATAGATCATAAAGCAAACTCAAAACTAGATCATGCCATAAACTTTATTCTACTAGATCAAGATACTTCTAATAGGATCGAACTAAGAAAAACGATAAAGATGGGAGTTGTGATGGTGATACGATACCGGGGCACCTCCCCCAAGCTTGGCAGTTGTCAAGGGGAGTGCCCATACCCATGTGATTATATCTCCTTTGTCGGTGAAGAAGGTGGAGGTGATGTTGGCTTAGTTGATGGATTAGGCTTCTTCCTTAATTTGCGCTTGAGGACGGCATTTTGATCCCTCAGATCATCAATCTCCCACTCCAGGGTTACTATCTTTTTGCATAGGTCCTGCTTATTTTCCTGCAAGAGACGAAAAGGGATAAACTCGAACTTGGCTTTCTTTACCCTATCAGGGAGACTTGACTTTTTGAACTCCACGTGCATGTCCCCAGGTTGAGGTAATGGTGCTTCATCTTCATCTGAGCTCGTCTCCTCCTTCCCCTTGGGTTCATAGTCCTCTTCTTCCTCCATGGTCCATCCATCGTGTGTTCCACATCTCCATAGACCTTGGGATTTGCTAAGTAATCATCCACATAGCTTTCTCCTTCCGAATCCTGGGAAGACATGTTGATCTAATCTGCAACGGGACAGCTCGAAACAAAAACAGAGGATATTTGCGTGATACGGGAGTCAAAACCTTCGGGAGGTTATATAATGAATTTTTACCGACCAAAATACGTATCATGCAATAAAACGGAGTCCGGAAGGCACATGAGGTGCTCACGAGGTAGGGGCGCGCCCAGAGGGGTAGGGCGCGCCCACCACCCTCGTGGGGCCCTCGTGTCCTTCCCGGACTGCTACTTATTTTTCTATTTTTCTAAATATTCCAAAACGGAGAAATATTGCCTTAAAAATTGTTTTGGAGTCGGTTTACTTACCGTACCACATACCTATTCCTTTTCGGAGTCTGAAACGTTCCGGAAAGTGTCCCTTATGTATTCCTTCGGGGTTACGGTTTCAATAATATTGGTTTCAACATTTATTGGATTACCTGAGATATAATGTTTGATTCTTTGACCGTTTACCACCTTCAGATTTGTGTCCTCGAGGTTGTTGATTTTTATGGCACCGGAACGATAGACCTCTTCGATAACGTAGGGGCCTTCCCATTTAGAGAGAAGTTTTCCTGCAAAAAATCTTAAACGAGAGTTGTATAGCAATACATAATCACCTACATTAAACTCATGCTTTTGTATCCTTTTGTCATGCCATCTTTTAACTTTTTCTTTAAATAGCTTGGCATTTTCATAAGCTTGGGTTCTCTATTCATCAAGTGAGCTAATATCAAATAACCTCTTCTCACCGGCAAGTTTAAAATCATAGTTGAGTTCTTTAATAGCCCAATATGCCTTATGTTCTAGTTCGAGAGGTAAGTGACATGCTTTTCCATAAACCATTTTATACGGAGACATACCCATAGGATTTTTGTATGCAGTTCTATATGCCCATAATGCATCATCAAGTTTCTTAGACCAATTCGTTCTAGACCTATTAATAGTCTTTTGAAAAATTAATTTGAGCTCTCTATTGCTCAACTCTACCTGACCACGAGACTGTGGGTGATAAGGAGATGCAATTCTATGATTAACATCATATTTAGCAAGCATTTTATGGAAAGCACCATGAATAAAGTGTGAACCACCATCAGTCATTAAATATCTAGGGACTCCAAACCTCGGAAAGATAACTTCTTTAAGCATTTTAGTAGAAGTGTTATGATCAGCACTACTAGTTGGAATAGCTTCTACCCACTTAGTAACATAATCAACAGCAACTAGAATATGTGTGTATCCATTAGAGGCAGGAAAAGGTCCCATATAATCAAAGCCCCAAACATCAAATGGTTCAATAACAAGTGAATAATTCATAGGCATTTCTTGACGTCAACTAATATTACCAATTCTTTTACATTCATCACAAGACAAGAAAAACTTACGGGCATCCTTGAAGAGAGTAGGCCAATAAAAACCAGATTGCAATACCTTATGTGCAGTTCTATCTCCAGCGTGGTGTCCTCCATAAGCCTCGGAATGACACTTGCGTAGGATCTGTTCCTGTTCATGCTCAGGTACACAACGTCTAATAACACCATCTACTCCTTCTTTATAAAGATGTGGGTCATCCCAAAAGTAATGTCTGAAGTCATAGAAAAACTTTTTCTTTTGCTGGTATGTGAAGCTAGGTGGTATAAACTTAGCAACAATATAATTAGCATAATCAGCATACCATGGAGTACTATGAGAAGTACTTATACCATTAAATTGTTCTTTAGGAAAGTTATCATTAATAGGTAGTGGGTCAACAAGAACATTCTCTAACCTAGACAAGTTGTCTGCAACGGGGTTCTCAGCTCCCTTTCTATCATCAATATGCAAATCAAATTCTTGTAGCAAGAGAAACCATCTAATAAGTCTAGGTTTAGCATCTTTCTTTTCCATAAGGTATTTAATAGCAGAATGATCAGTGTGAATAGTTACTTTAGAATCAACAATATAAGGTCTGAACTTATCGCAAGCAAATACAACTGCTAAAAGCTCTTTTTCGGTAGTAGCATAATTTCTTTGAGCATTGTCTAGAGTCTTACTAGCATAATGAATAAAATTTAATTTCTTATCAACTCTTTGCCCTAGAACAGCACCTACAGCATAATCACTAGCATCACACATAATTTCAAAGGGTAAATTCCAATCAGGTGGCTGAACTACAGGTGCAGAGACTAATGCTTTCTTAAGTATTTCAAATGCTTCTACACAATCATCATCAAAGACAAATGGTATATCTTTTTGTAATAAATTAGTCAGAGGCCGAGAGATTTTTGAGAAGTCCTTAATGAACCTCCTATAAAAACCGGCATGACCAAGGAAACTTCTTATACCTTTGATGTCCTTGGGACATGGCATCTTTTCAATAGCATCGACCTTGGCTTTATCAACTTCAATACCTCTTTCAGAAACTTTGTGCCCCAAGACAATACCTTTCATTAACCATAAAGTGGCACTTTTCCCAATTCAAGACAAGATTAGTTTCTTCACATCTCTGCAAAACTCGATCAAGATTGCTCAAGCAATCATCAAAAGAGGAACCATAGATGGAAAAATCGTCCATGAAAACCTCATAAATCTTTTCACAGAAGTCGGAGAATGTAGCCATCATGCATATTTGAAAGGTAGAAGGTGCATTACATAAACCAAAAGGCATACGTCTATAAGCAAAAGTACCAAAAGAGCATGTAAAAGTAGTCTTTGATTGATCTCTAGCCAACACAAGTATTTGAGAGAAACCAGAATAACCATCTAGAAAGCAATAGTGTGTATGTTTGCATAATCTTTCTAGCATTTGACCAATAAAAGGTAAGGGGTAATGATCTTTCTTAGTAGCTTTATTTAATTTGCGGAAATCAATTACCATCCTATAACCTGTGATAATTCTTTGTGGAATCAATTCATCTTTATCATTAGGAACAATACTAATACCTCCCTTCTTAGGGACACAATGGACAGGACTTACCCACTGACTATCAGCAACGGGATAGATTATACCTGCCTCCAGAAGCTTGAGTATTTCTTTTCTTACCACTTCTTTCATTTTAGGATTCAGACGTCGTTGAGGATCACGAACTGGTTTGGCATCTGCTTCCAAATTTATTTTATGTTGACATAGAGTGGGACTAATGCCCTTAAGATCATCAAGAGTATATCCAATAGCAGCATGATGCTTCTTTAGAGTTTTCAATAATCTTTCTTCTTCATGCTCTAAAAGGTTAGCACTAATAATAACAGGATATATATATTCTTTTCATCAAGATAAGCATATTTAAGATTATCAGGCAAAGGTTTAAGCTCAAACACGGGATCACCTTTGGGTGGAGGAGGGTCCCCTAAAATTTCAACAGGCAAGTTGTGTTGCAGAATAGGTTCCTGTTTAAAGAATACTTCATCTATTTCCCTTCTTTCATTCATGAACATATCATTTTCATGGTCTAGCATATAGTGTTCTAAAGGGTCACTAGGAAGTACGGCAATACAAGCAAGACCAATAATTTCATCCTTACTAGGTAATTCTTCCTCACGATGTTTTTTACTAAATTTAGAGAAAATAAACTCATGAACCATATCATCCAAGCCAATAGTAACAACATTCTTTTCGCAATCTATCCTAGCATTAACAGTGTTCAAGAAGGGTCTACCAAATATAATGGGACAAAAGCTATCTTGCGGAGAAGTAAGAACAAGAAAATCAGTAGGATATTTAGTTTTCCCACACAAGACATCAACATCTCTAACAATTCCCATCGCTGAAATAGTATCTCTATTGGCAAGTTAATTGTGACATCAATATCTTCTAATTCAGCAGGTGCAATTTCATGCTTGATTTCTTTATACAAGTCATAAGGTATAACACTAGAACTAGCACCCATATCACATAAGCCATGATAACAATGATCTCCTATTTTAACAGAAATAACAGGCACGCCTACCACAGGTCTATGTTTATCTTTAGCACAAGGTTTAGCAATTCTAGCAGTTTCACCTTCGAACTGAATAACATGCCTGTCGGTGTCAAAACCGGCGGATCTCGGGTAGGCGGTCCCAAACTGTGTGTCTAGGCCGGACGGTAACAGGAGACAGGGGACACTTTGTTTTACCCAGTTTCGGGCCCTCTCGATGGAGGTAAAACCCTACTCCTGCTTGATTAATATTGATGATATGGGTAGTACAAGAGTAGATCTACCACGAGATCAAGGGGGCTAAACCCTAGAAGCTAGCCTATGGTATGATTGTTGTGTATGGAGTTGATTCAGTCCTACGGACTACAACCCTCCGGTTTATATAGACACCAGATAGGGTTAGGGTTACACAGAGTCGGTTACAATGGTAGGAGATCTTGAATATCCGCATCGCCAAACTTGCCTTCCACGCCAAGGAAAGTCCCATCCGGACACGGGACGAAGTCTTCAATCTTGTATCTTCATAGTCCAGGAGTCCGGCTGAAGGTATAATCCAGGACTTCCTCAGTAGCCCCCGAACCAGGCTTCAATGACGATGAGTCCGGCGCGCAGATTGTTCGGCATTGCAAGGCGGGTTCTTCTCCAAATCTTGTGTACCTGTAGGAATAATGTCTGATTTTTGTAATGTAGTCCTCCTCGGCTTCCATGCCCAATAATGGCCGTCTTCCATGTGTTTAAACAAATGCGAAAAGCCGGGGCGTTTTTACATCTACACCCCTAGCCATATAAACGAGCCGCCTATTTAACGGGATGGGGATTTAGGTCCAAACCACATCTTCTCCTTTCCGCGAGTCATCATCAGAGCGCCTCCAGCAAATGTCCATTCCAACATGACCAGCCGTCGCAGCTCCTCCCCTCGTCCCTCCGGTCCCAAACCCGGGGACTGGGAGAGTTGCACCATCCCGCATAGCAAGTTAGCGTCACTTCAGGCCAAGGGATTCCTCCCTCAGGCATGTATGGTCCCGGTCCGAGCCGGTCTCGCCACCTATAATGGCGGAAAACAAGCGGAGAGCACCCCCAATCCTTCTAAAGGAGAGCGGGTGTGCCTTGTCCCTTATCTAATGAGGGGACTGGGATTTCCAATTCACCCCTTCCTCCGCAGGCTTCTGGAGTTCTACGGCCTCCAGCTGCACAATCTCACGCCCGCCTCCGTATTACACATTGCAGGTTTCGTCGCCCTTTGCGAGTTATTTTTAGGCGTTGAGGCTCATTTCGCGTTGTGGAAGAGGTTATTCTGCCTGGTGCCCCGTTCTGAAAAGGGGTCTATATATCAAGTGGGCGGAGCCGAAGTATGGCGCATCGCCGGGACCGGATACCTATCCGGAACCCCAAAGAAGGTGTCCGAGGACTGGCCTTCGGAATGGTTTTACATAGATGACGTCCCGCTACCGGACCCTATCCGGGCCGGTCTCCCTGAGTTCAACAGTGCTCCATTGAAGAAACGCTCGAGCTGGCGTCCGCGGAGCTCTCAAAGAGAAAGTAACAGAGACGTCCTTTACCTGATGGGCCGGATAAGACTGTTGGCTCATTCCGGACTAACCATGATTGGAGTCATGGCCGCATGCATCATGTGGGGGGTGCAGCCGCTTCAATATAGAGGCCACCCCATGTGGGATTTCAACGGGGAGGATGACGCCACGCGTTACGGTCGTAAGGGGCCGAACTCATCCGCCGCCTTAGTAAAGATCTTATCCTCTTTGTATAAGGGAGAAAAGGAGGAATTCATCTGCGTCAATCCGCAGGCCGGATTCAGTATGTACGATCCTCCAAGTTGGGTAAGTGAACAATTGTACTTGCCCGTTCATTTTATACTCCCATGGTTATATAGGTAGTCTAACGACTTCAATGCAGGAACTGCGACAGGAGGTAAAGGACATAAGAAGCCGCCCTCCACAGCCTGAGGACCCAGAACGGTCCCTCAATCCGGACTCCAAAGAGGATCCGGACATATCGGTGGATCTTATCGACGGGGTGTTCCATCATCTAAGCAAGGACAATACCTTGGTAGCCATCCTGGCTGATTACCCAGGGTTAATTCCGGCCTCCCAGGTGACAGAGACCAGAGTCTCATTCCCTTAAGAGAGATTGCATTCTCGCGTATTTCGGTGTTTCTGACGACAACCGTGTTTTGCAGGGGAGTTTTCCAAGGCAGGAGACCGAACCTGCGGCGGCTAGCCAACGAGGGGCCGCAGGGCCCCGTGGGGCAAAAAGGAATGAAGTCCGGACTGAAATGCCGGCACAAAGGTATAGCGCACCCTCTGTTTCCCTGGTGTTATTCTGTCAGGGCATATTTAACGTTCGTGCTATCTTCAGAACGAAGAGACCTCGCCGGACTATATCCGGAGAGGTTGCCAATCGCGCCTCCACCAGCCAGGCTCCAACGGCTGGCCAGGAAGCGAAGGTGAGCACAAGGCGCGTACCGGACGCTCCTCCGATAGAGGATGAGGACAGGCTGTCTGCCACAAATTCTGAAGTGGAGAGTGCCATGAACCATAGGCGTCTTCGGACAGTTCTACGCGACGCTTGTTTCTCCCAAGAGGCTTTAGATGCCTTTAATTCGGGAGATGCGTACCTCTGTGCCGCTCAAAATGGTTTAGCCAGAGCCACGGAGCAGTATGTAAAAGACATACGGGTAAGAAAATTTTGGTCAAATATATATATACCAGTAGCCCCCGAGACTTGAAATAGTTAGAGCAACTGATTTAAGGATCATTTAATATGCAGGTTCTTACAGAGAAGAATACCGTACTGTCCCAGGAACTGGAAAAGTGCAAGGCCCAACTAGAGGCCGCACTAGCCGCAGCAGGGGAGCCCAAAGAGACCCCCTCAGGTAAGATACACTTCGAAAGATTAGTATTGTGCGGTGTGGGTGTAAATCTGACAAATCATATTGCAGATGGCGCCGGACTCGATCCGGACAAACAACAACTCTTACGCCAGCTAAAGGCTGGTGAGAGTATGTTGACAAGGGTGAGGCGAGAGAAGAATGATCTTCAGGATGCCAACACCAAGCTGGACGTCGAACTTAAAGATGTTCGTGGCCAGCTGTCGGACTCCACGAAGGAGAATCAGCGGCTTCGATGCGGCATTTTTAGTAAGTGCTTGAACGAACTTTGAAAAAGGAGTTCGGCGAGGAAGTCGACTAACAGAGTAATGTCTGTAGGTATGCTCACAGGTCGTCCTGCGGAGGAGATGCCCGGTTCTACGGGTGACCTTCTTCCCGAACTCATGCAACTGCACGAGCGAATTCGGTAGGCAATGCGAGGTGTTGCCCAAGCCTTATGGCCTGCCCACTCCATGCCCGAGGGCCTTGGAGAGCTTGCGGAGAAGCTGAAGGGTGCTCGGCGGCGCTTCCGGTTGTGGAAGATATCGGCCTGCCGACAAGGCGCTAGGGAATCCTGGGCCATGGTGAAGACCCGCTTTACGAAGTTTGACCCAAACCACCTGGCCGAGGTCGGACCAGTAGGGCCTGACGGGAAGGAGATCCCTGTGAGCTTAGTATACGGCCAAGTAGAGTTGGCCGCGAAGTATTCCCAGCAGGGCTATAAATTAGACAGCCTGTTAGATGGTATAGAAGAGGAATACAATCAGTCAGAATGACTATGTAATTTTGAATTGACATGTGTAATGCCTTCTAGCCGGATTGTAGATCGTTTGTCGTTGCCGACCTTTTCGCTTCGACCTCGGGACCTGACAGTCCGGAGTGTGTCCGAATACCATAGCGGTTATATAAGAACCGTGGTATGCGTGGAGACCAGGCATAGGGGTCATTAGTGCTTTATCATACAAGTGCCCAACTAGTTATGTTATATTACATGGTTAGTAAGAAACATCTTCCAGAGAGAATAGTTCCATTAGGGGTTCCTTTCGCTGGGAGGCATGCCCTAAAGTGCATGTCCGGACTGCGTAAAAAGACGCAAAAAAAGCATCTGGGGGCATATATGAAAAATCAAAAAGATCATCTTTTATCTCACCGACCGAATATTCTCTTAAGAACGCTAGCTTTCGGCTTCACCCAGTCTGAGGTACACATCCGGCTGACTCAGCAGTAACAATCGCAGAGGTGCTCCCTTTACCACCTAGCCGAACAATCGGGAACGTAGGGGTAAGCACAGGAGCCAGGCAACCCAGCTTGGCCAAAACATAAGTCATATCGATGCATATAATGGTGAAGAAAAAGGTACATGCGGAAGTTTGACGCATGTGTTGGGCGTGAAGCCCGTATAAATAAGTTTCTGTTAAAGAAGCCCCCAAGTTTAATGAGCGCGAGTGGCACATCACTAGGTAAGCCTTTAAGGGCTACAAAAGAAAAGAGGGGAAGGAGAGAAATGTAAGACAGAAAAATGCAAAAAATGGACACAGGAAGGAGACGAACACAGAGTCCGGCGCTAGGCATAGAATCTTCGGAGACGGGTGGTGTTCCACGGGTTCGGCTTGAGTCGGTTATCCGACGCATCTCGCAAACGGTACGCCCCGCTAGTCAGGACTTGGTCGATTATGAATGGACCTTCCCACTTGGGCTTGAGTTTGTCCTTTTTTTATCCGACAGGCGTAGAACTAGCTCACCAACATTGTAATTTTTGGCCCTTACTTCTCTGCTTTGATATCTTCGGGCCTGCTGTTGATAAAATGCGGAACGGGCTTTTGCCACGTCACGCTCCTCCTCCAGGGTGTCCAAGTTGTCCTGCCGATCGAGCTCGGCTTCTCTTTCTTCGTACATGCGCACTCTAGGTGAGTCATGAATTATGTCGCAGGGCAGGACTGCCTCTGCGCCGTACACCATAAAAAATGTTGTGTATCTGGTGGTGCGATTCGGCGTGGTCCGCAGCCCCCATAACACAGAGTCGAGCTCCTCTACATAGTGCGTGTTAGATTCCTTGAGGGACCGCACCAGTCTGGGTTTAATGCCGCTCATGATAAGACCATTTGCACGTTCGACCTGGCCGTTGGTTTGTGGGTGATAGACGGAAGCATAATCGAGCTTGATGCCCATGTTTTTGCACCAGAGCTTTACCTCGTCGACGGTAAAGTTTGTACCGTTATCGGTTATGATGCTGTGGGGGACGCCATAGCGGTGTACCACCCCGGATATGAAGTCTATCATAGGTCCGGATTCGGCCGTTTTAACAGGCTTGGCTTCTATCCATTTGGTGAATTTGTCCACGATGACCAGTAAGTATTTTTTTCTATCGGTCCCACCTTTAAGGGGTCCGACCATGTCAAGCCCCCAGACCGCAAAAAGCCAGGTGAAGGGTATAGTTTGGAGTGCGGTGGGTGGCATATGGCTTTGGTTGGCAAAAAGTTGGCAACCAGCGCATCGTTGGACTCAGTCCTGAGCGTCTGCCTGGGCCGTCGGCTAATAAAAGCCTGTACGGAAAGCCTTGCTAACAAGGGACCGCGCAGTGGCATGGTGACCACCGAGTCCGGCATGAATTTCAGCCAGAAGGTTCCGCCCTTCCTCTTCGGAGATGCACCTTTGAAGGACTCCGGTAGTGCTTTTCTTGTAAAGCTCTCCCTCGTGGACTCTATAGGCTTTAGATCGCCGCACTATGCAGCGGGCCTCGTTTTGGTCCTCTGGGAGTTCCTGCCTAGTAAGGTAGGCTAGGAAAGTTTCTGTCCACGGGGCGATGACCGCCATTATTACGTGGGCTGAAGGTGTAATTTCATTGGCAGGGCCTCCAATTGTGTCAGATTGTTCGGCGTCGAGTGGTGCGGTTGGGTCCGGGCTGTTATTTACGGGTTCCCCCTCCCATGTTACGGATGGCTTGAACAATCTTTCCAAAAAGATGTTGGGGGGACTGCATCGCGTTTTGCTCCGATGCGTGCCAGGACGTCCGCTGCTTGATTGTTTTCTCGGGCTATATGGTGAAACTCCAGCCCTTCGAACCGAGTTGACATTTTTAGGACGGCGTTGCGGTAAGCTGCCATTTTTGGGTCCTTGGCGTCGATGTCTCCATTTATTTGGGATATCGCGAGGTTTGAATCCCCGCGTACCTCTAGGCGCTGGATACCCATGGATACTGCTATCCGAAGACCATGTAGGAGGGCCTCATATTCGGCTGCATTGTTGGAATCCGTGTACATGATCTGGAGCACATATTGGACTGTGTCTCCTGTGGGGGACGTCAGGACGACGCCGGCCCCCAGTCCGGCCTACATTTTGGAGCCGTCAAAATGCATAATCCAGTTTCAGTATGTGCCGTACTCTTTAGGGAGCTCGGCCTCCGTCCATTCTGCGACGAAGTCGGCCAAAACTTGCGATTTGATAGCTCGCTGTGGCTTATAGATTATATCGAACGGGAGGAGCTCGATGGCCCATTTTGCAATCCGGCCCGTTGCGTCGCGGTTGTTGATAATATCGTTGAGTGGTACTTCCGAGGCTACTGTTATGGAACACTCTTGAAAGTAGTGTCGTAGCTTCCGGGATGCCATGAATACCGCGTATGCAATCTTTTGATAATGCGGGTACCGTGATTTGCATGGAGTGAGGACGGTGGATACGTAGTAGACCGGCCTTTGAAGGGGGAGTTTGCGTCCGTCCGTTTCCCGCTCGACAACGAGCACTGCGCTGACAACTTGATGTGTTGCTGCAATATACAATAACATTGGGTCGCCGGTGTTCGGCGCGGCCAGGACTGGGTTTGTTGCCAATATGGCTTTTATTTCATCAAGTCCGGCCGTGGCGGCCTCCGTCCACTCGAAGTGTTCGGTGCGCCGAAGGAGGCGATAGAGGGGTAGTGCCTTTTCTCCCAAGCGAGAGATGAAGCAGCTCAAAGCCGCCACGCATCCGGTTAATTTTTGTATTTGTTTGAGGTCCTTTGGGATATCCAATTGTGACAAAGCTCGGATCTTGGCTGGATTTGCTTCAATTCCTCTACTGGATACAATGAAGCCCAAGAGCTTTCCGGCTGGAACGCCGAAGACGCATTTTTCCGGATTGAGCTTGATGTCATATTTTCGGAGGTTATCGAATGTAAGCCTCAAGTCGCCTATTAGAGATTCGACATGTCTTGATTTGACGACCACATCATCCACGTACGCCTCCACTGTTTTGCCGATCTGATTTGCCAGACATGTCTGGATCATGCGCTGATATGTTGCGCCGGTGTTTTTCAGCCCGAAGGGCATTGTGTTAAAGCAGAATGGGCCGTATGGTGTGATGAATGCTGTTGCAGCTTGGTCTGATTCTGCCATCTTGATTTGATGGTAACCAGAGTATGCGTCGAGGAAACACAACGATTCGTGTCTTGTGGTGGCATCGATAATTTGATCGATACGGGGGAGGGGGAAGGGATCCTTTGGGCAAGCCTTGTTAAGGTCTTTAAAATCAACACACGGGCGCCAGGATTTGTCCTTCTTTGGTACCATTACCAAGTTTGCTAGCCAGTCCGGATGTTTTATGTCTCTAATGAATCTGGCCTCCAATAACTTGGCTAGCTCTTCTCCCATGGCCTGTCTCTTGGGTTCGGAAAAATGCTAAAGGGCTTGTTTGACAGGTTTGAATCCTTTTAGGATATTTAAGCTGTGTTCGGCCAGCCTGCGTGGGATCCCTGGCATGTCTGAAGGGTGCCAGGCGAAAATGTCCCAGTTCTCTTGTAGGAACTCTCACAGTGCGGCGTCTACATCAGGGCTCAGTCATGCCCCGATGGAAGCTGTTTTATTGGGGTCCGTTGGATGGACCTGGAATTTGACTATTTCGTCAGCTGGCTTGAAGGATGTGGATTTGGATCTCTTATCGACTATCACATCATCCCTGTTAACCGTGGAGCGCAGCGCAGTCAGTTCTTCGTCCGCTAAGGCTTCGGATAGTGCTTCAAGGGCTAATGCGGCCGTCTTGTTTTCGGCGCGGAGTGCTATGTCCGGATCACTAGCTAGAGTGATAATTCTGTTCGGCCCGGGCATCTTAAGCTTCATGTACCCGTAATGGGGTATTGCTTGGAAGATTGTGAATGCTTCCCGTCCCAGTAAAGCGTGATGTCCGCTCTTGAACGGGGCCACCTGAAACGTGACTTCTTCGGACCTGTAATTATCCGGCATGCCGAACACCACATCTAGTGTGATTTTTCCTGTGCAGCGCGCTTCCCGACTAGGGATTATTCCTCTAAAGGTTGTGCTGCTTCGCTCGACGCGGTTCTAGTCTATTTCCATTTTTTGAAGGGTTTCCTCATAAATGAGGTTCAGTCCGCTGCCTCCATCCATGAGCACCTTGGTGAGGCGAAAGCCGTCCACTATGGGACTAAGGACTAATGCGGCTGGTGCTCGGGCTGTTCGGAATTTAGGTTCATCACTTGCATTGAAGGTAATAGCAGTGTCGCTCCATGGATTTATTGATGCAACTTGATAGACTTCGGCTAGGCTGCGGAGTGTTCTTTTTTTCACATTGTTTGATGCGAAAGTCTCGAAGACTGTGAGAACGGTACTGGTGTCCTCGGGCTGGTTTTCTGCGGCCTCCCGAATTAAGAGGTCCTTGCCAATTTTGGCCACCTGCCGGAGTATCCAACATGCTCTAAGGCTGTGAGTTGGTGTGGAGTCCTCTGTACTGTGAATTCTACAGGGTCCATCGAGCCACCTTTCCAGTACGGTTCCATGCCCTGTAGAGGGTTTTGGCTTTTTGGTGTTTATCCCGGGTGTCCTATGACGATGCACCCTCTTAGTTCGGACGGGATTACTATTCAAGGCCGGATTATCCCAAAATTTTATTTTGGTTTTCCAGGCGCTTTCCATCGCACAATATTTTTGTACTATGGACGCCAAGTCAGCGAAGCGTGTAATATCACGACGACTTACGGCGTTAAGGATTCCCTCGTCCGTGCAATTACTGCAGAAAATTAAGATAGCGTCTTCCTCGCGGTAATCCTTTATCCTGTTCATAACCAGGAGGAATCTGGCCCAGTAATGATGTACTGTTTCCTCGGGCTTCTGCCTGATTCGGGAGAGATCGCTTATGTTCGGGTGGGCGGGTGTCGGTGAATCTGAAACCTTACCCAATCCAAGATTCGGAGGTCGAAGAGTTTCCGAACTCTGAAGTTCGGATTTTTGGATGTTGTCCAACGAATCTAGCCCGTTGCCTGATTCTAAGCTCAGGTCTTGAGTTTCATCCTCCCCTCCGCGGGTATCCGGCTTGGAGGAGTCGGGAATTCGGATGTAGCTAGTCCTTAAAATAGATGAAGGGTCACCGCACTGCGCCTCTACCACGGCAACGTGGTGGGTGACTTGGGGAGAGTCAATTTCTCTTAGATCGGGTTTAAGCCCAACCTGGTCGTAATCCGTAGCGACCCCCATGGCGGTGATGCGATCCAAGAGCTCATTTACGGAAGAGAGCTCCATTGGATCTAGCTGCTCGACGAGCTCTGAGCTGGCGTGTAGGTTGCTTTTGATGACCCGAGAGGTCACCGTCGGCGCAACAGCCGAACAGGAGGTCATGAGGAAACCACCTAGCCAGAGGGTTTGTCCGACAGCCAAGGCTCCCTTAGCAACGGCGCCGTCTTTAAAGACGGGAGAAGGCATCCTTCCTGATTGTGACGGCACAGAGGAACTCTCAATGAAAGCACCAATGTCGGTGTCAAAACCGGCGGATCTCGGGTAGGGGGTCCCGAACTATGCGTCTAGGCCGGATGGTAACAGGAGACAGGGGACACTTTGTTTTACACAGGTTCGGGCCCTCTCGATGGAGGTAAAACCCTACTCCTGCTTGATTAATATTGATGATATGGGTAGTACAAGAGTAGATCTACCACGAGATCAAGGAGGCTAAACCCTAGAAGCTGGCCTATGGTATGATTGTTGTGTATGGAGTTGATTTTGTCCTACGGACTACAACCCTCCGGTTTATATAGACACCGCATAGGGTTAGGGTTACACAAAGTCGGTTACAATGGTAGGACATCTTGAATATCCGCATCGCCAAACTTGCCTTCCACGCCAAGGAAAGTCCCATCTGGACACGGGACGAAGTCTTCAATCTTGTATCTTCATAGTCCAGGAGTCCGGCTGAAGGTATAGTCCAGCTACCCGAACACCCCCTAATCTAGGACTCCCTCAATGCCCATCAATATTATCAGACAAGAGATCTTTAACAATAGCAATATTAGGTTCTACTTTAACTTGCTCAGGGGCTGTATAAGTTCTAATATTGCTTTTACGAACAACAGTTGAAGCTTTAGTATGATCCTTTACTCTAACAGGGAAAGGTGGTTTCTCAACAAAAGCAGTAGGAACAATAGG